>NC_048270.2:17566718-17915936 GCF_005286985.2 Setaria viridis | reverse complement strand
CTCTCGGAATCCAAGACACGATACCCGCTAGTCCAGAAGCTACTCTACGCCATACTACACACTATTTTGAGGAACACAATATATCCGTCATCACTGATTTTCCTCTTGGTGAAATCCCCACAATCGGGATGCCACGAGTAGAATCTCAAAATGGGCAGTGGAACTCAGAGCATTGTCCTTTGAATTCAAACCCAGAACAACAATCAAGTCCCAAGCTCTAGTTGATTTCATGGTTGAGTGGAGGGAAAACCAATTGCCTACACCAGTGGAACACCCTGAACATTGGGTGATGTACTTTGATGGATCACTCAAGCTTGAAGGAGCTGGTGCAGGAGTACTCTTAATATCCCCAAAAGGCGAACAACTCAATACGTTCTTCAAATCTTTTGGGAAGCGTCAAATAACGAAGTCGACTACGAAGCACTTCTACACGGTCTTCGCCTAGCAGTCTCACTGGGTATCAAAAGATTACTAGTCTATGGTGATTCAATAGTTGTCATCAATCAAGTCAACGATGAGTGGGACCGCAACAAGGAAAACATGGATGCATACTGCAGGGAAGTCCGCAAGCTAGAGAACAAGTTCTCAGGCCTCTAATTTCACCATGCGGTCCCCGACAATAACGTTGCTGCTGATGTTTTATCCAAAATGGGTTCAACACGCGCAGAAGTTCCTGCAAGCATCTTTGTTCATGAACTTTGCAAGCCATCCATAACAGAACAAATAAATCCAGCAACCACCAGTAAGGGTCAACCAGAACCTAACCGAGAGATCATGATTATTGAAGTAGACTGGAGGACCCCTTTTATCGACTACATTAAAGAGCACAAGCTACCTTCCGATAAGACGTGGGCAGAACAAGTCTCACGGTGAGGAAAAAGCTATGTTCTAGTCGAAGATAAACTTTACAGACAAGGACCATCCTCAGGAAATACATAAAGGAATCTGCAGGAATCATGCATCCTCTAGAGCAATAGTAGGCAAAGCTTTTAGAGCAGGATTTTATTGGCCAACTGCACTGGCAGATGCAGCGGAACTAGTCCGCAGATGTCAAGGCTGCCAGTTTTTCGCCAAGCGACAACATGTCTCTACGTACAAACTCATCACTATACCTCCAACATGGCCTTTCGCATGCTGGGGGCTCGACATGATTGGTCTGCTCCCCAGAACTCCAGGAGGATTCAATCAAGTACTCATTACCATTGATAAGTTTACCAAATGGATTGAGGTCAAACCAGTCACTTGTTCCAAGGCTGATAGGGTTCTCGACTTCCTGGATGAAATAGTTCACCACGACCTGGGTTCAAATTTCAACAATCACGAATTCTGGGAGTACTGCAAGAATAGAGGAATCGACATTCGTTATGTCTCCGTTGCTTACCCAAGAGCCAACGGCTAGGTTGAGCATGCCAACGGCATGTTATTTGAAGCTCTCAAGAAAAGGCTGCACAACATTGGTAACACTAAAGGACGCAAGTGGCTCAAAAAACTACCCAACGTTCTCTAGAGGCTACGTACTCAATCGTGCAAGCCTATTGGGCAGTCACCCTACTTTCTCGTCTACGGGTCAAAAGCCACACTCCCTGCTGATGTCATGTGGAAGTCCCTTGCGGTCGAGCAATATGACGAAGGGGCAGCAGAGGCAACAAGGAGCTTAGACCTTGATAGCTTGAAAGAATCACGTTGTGTAGCACTCGTACAGTCAGCAAGATACCTTGAAGGACTACGCGGTTACCACGATCGCAACATCAAAGAATGTTCTTTCAACATTGGTGACATGGTCCTCAAGCGGATTCAAGACACAACAGGGCTACACAAACTCAACTCACCATGGGAAGGGCCTTACATCGTGTCCAAAGTCACAAGACCAGGATCATACAGGCTACAACAACTCTGCAATGAAGAAGTCACAAGCTCCTAGAACATTGAGCACCTATGTCGTTACTACCCATAGTCAGCAGACTAAGTGGCACTGTACTCAGGCCACCGGCCTCAATCTTTCATTTTTGATTAATAAATTTCCTATCGGCAACTACCGACCACTCATCTTTGCCTACAACTAGCGGCTCGCAATGGCGGGTCAGCTGCAACTTGAGCTACTCAGCTCTACGAGCCTCTGTGCTCTGATTCCAACTTGTTTTCAACTAGTCTAACAGCTCGCAAAAGGTGGATCAGCTGCAACTTGAGCTATTCAGCTCTACGAGCCTCTGCACTCTAATTCTGACTTGTTTTCAACAAGTCTAGCAGCTCACAAAGGTGGGCAGCTCCAACTTGAGCTATTCAGCTCTACAAGCCTCTACGCTCTGACTTCAACTTGTTTCAACAAATCTAGCAATTCGCAAAAGTGAGACAGCTGCATCTTGAGCTATTCAGCTCTACGAGCCCCAGCGCTCTACTTTTGACTTGTTAACACAAGTCTATACGAGTTCTCTACAACTCATACAGTAGCTTATAGCTGCAACTTGAACTTTTTTGGCTAACAAGTCTGCACGAGGCATCAAGTTTGTCACAACAGACAGGTAAAGTACACAAAATCTTAATCTCATTTTTCACATGCAATTTTTGTATTAACAAAATTTTGCAGGATTACAACAGATAACTCCACTCTAAGAAGTCGGAGTGTTTAGAGTACAACATAAGTGCACAACAACAACTGCAAGCAACTGCCTACTGGCAATTACAACGGAAGTCCCAGGCTTTTATTATATTACAATGATACACTTGAGCTTGGTGACTACTCACAGATCATGAGGAAGAAACACCAAGAGGCAGGGAGTGCACGCAAGGAAGTTGCTCTCTAGGCAGTTGTCAGAGACTGGAGCTCCACACACTCCAAACCTGCTGCCCTCCATCAACACCCTCTCCCTTTTGCAAGTACTCGGAATTGGACTTCAAGTACACATCATGTACTTAAGTCTCATCCCGAGACGTTGCAGAGAGAGTAAGCAGTCGGCACCACGCCTCCATCCTCGACCACACAACTGGATAAAGACCGTGAAGCTCATCATCCTTCACCCATGAGCTCCAGCATGGTTACTAACAGAGAGCAGGGGAAAAGACCGACCACACGGCAAATCTTCCTACGAGGATTCTTCTAGCATCGTAGTCATCTCTTCTAACGAGGAGATTTGTGGAGGGAATGTGGAACCTCACTATGAGGAATCTTCTAGCACCGGGGTGCTCATTGGAAATTTGCTATTGTAAAAAAGAAGCAACCTAAGGCCAACCATCGCTATAATCGGATCCATGACTCAGCAACGGCAGCTGGGAGGACTATTTATAGCTGGAAGGCCAGGCAGCATAGTGCATCCGTGACTACACAGTAACACGACTTGTCCTTCATAGGGACAAAACCCACGTGAAAGCCTGCCTGAGGAGAATCAAAACTTGCACGTGAATTGTTCTGAACAAAAATCGATAAGTCCTTCACAGTACACTCGTGTGTCCTTGCAACTTCATGGCAATAATGCAACGATCACTACCATCACATGCGCGCTCTCCGCAACCATTTGCAACAATTGGGGTCTACATGGAAGAGTAATCGCTAACTCAATGACTACTCGCAAGACTACCCATTGGACATCTGTAGTACTCATTGCATATACAATGATCAACACCCCAAGAGAAACAATAGATACTTGTTCAAACACATCAAGTTCATTGGCAACATTACAAATCAATACAACAAACTAAGACTACTCCAAATTGATAAAACCCGCTACATGCTCAGCGACCGGCTCCAGATCCTCCAAATACTGCATGTACGCTTCATCGCTACAATCTCCGGTGATACCGTCTGCGACCACTGCCAAGTTAGCCTTTGGATATCAAGACTTTACGATCACCAGCACTTGCTTGCAAACAGACTTTGCCATATTGGTGATATGGGCCGGCACATCCCTCAATCTCACGATTAAGGGGCGGAACTCTACTCCTTCCTCGCGGGGCTCCATCACATCAACCAAGGTCTGCGCCGTGTCAGATAACTCTTTGAGATCTTGCTCTTTCTTATCCAAAGATGCTGCATGACTTCTGATAGCAAGCATAGCTTTGGCCAGCATGACATTAAAGTCTCATTGGCTACTCCTCTCTTTTTCACGGTCCACCTTTGCTTCCGCCAACTGGGCCTTGAGCTGCTCAACCTCGTCGATGGCACGTCTATGAGCATTCCTCCAGTCAAGCACTTGATTGCTGAGTTTGGCTTCCTGACCCTTTAGCTCTACAAAGAACAACGACAGTGTGGTCAGAGAAGCTAATAGAATACAATATTATGATAAAAAAGATACTGAGTATAAATACTCACCCTCCAGTTTTTGCTGCAAGGACATGTTGCACACCATCATACGGCTCTTTCCACTTCAAATTCTTGCCTTTCAATTTGAAAGGACTCAACAGCACCTTCATACTTCTTCAAGAAGTCAGCAGTGCGGCGACGCTCCTCAGTAATGTCCTTCTCCAACTCCACCACGGCGCAAAGCCTCACTCTTCTCTTGAACAACCTGGATATTCTTGCGAGATTTTTCATATAAATCCTACACAATCGAAACAATTAGTACTCTTCACGAGTGCATATGGTGACAGGCTACAAAAATAAGTACTCAAACATAATACCAAGAACTCACCTGAGTATAAGCCATCAACTGCTTATTCAAGTTCACGAAGTCTGATATTGGCGACAGCTCTTCTAGGGGGCTCTCAAAAATTTCAACTTTCTACGACAACCCTGTTGGGCTACGAGGTAGGCTACACTAGCGCAAAAAAAAAAATTTCTACCGCGTAAACTAGGAAAACTACCGTATATGGATCATGGGATTACCACTCGAAGCACTGGTGCGGAAGATGTAGAATCGCATCGGGGCAGCGAAGTCGATCAGCGTAGTCGAACACGTAGTCGATCACATTGACATCGAGCAACTCCTCAGTAGCTCGTCCACGTGCAGCAAGGTTGTCCTCATGCCGCGGCTGGTCGTTGGCTCGTCGTGGCTCGTCGGCGGCTCATCCAAGTACTACAGGCGCAACACCTGCAAGGTATCCACACGTGCAGGGAGGAAGCATCGCAAGCCAGACTGCTAGGTCCGTGAGTTGCAACAGGGCGAGGGCGTGGGAGGCACGACAGATGTGTTTCGGCCAAAAGGATGAAACCCTAGGGCGCCCCACCCCTCTATTTATAGAGGTTCCTGACGGGCCTCTGGGTCCGAGGCTCATTAGTACTTCTAAACCTGATCCAACTCGGATCACATACGAATTGGGCTTCCAGCCCCTTAAGTGTGTGACCCTATGGGTTCGGATACATATAGACATGGCCCGAGTACTCCTACTCGGCCTAATAGTCGATAGCGGCCTCTAGCAAGACGTGCCAACTCCTATACGCACACGAAGATCATATCAGACGAACCATCATAACATTATGTACATGATATTCCCTTTGCCTCCCGATATTTGGTCTAGCTTCAAGCCGACCGCTCTTTCTCGATCCTATGATTCGGAATCCCTTTGTAGGTTAACTCTTAACCGTATGTAGCATAGCTATGCATTTTCGGATTCGATCACTCGAGGGGCCCAGAGATATCACTCTCAATCAGAGAGGGGAAAATCCCATCTTGATTGACCATGTCTCACAGCATGCTTCTTGACAAACCCGAAAGCTACCTTTTTAACTACCCTGTCACAGTGCAGCGTTTGATAGCCCCTAAGTAAGTCGATCCACATCTTGAGTACATGCGACAATCTCAGGTCTAAGGACAAAGCATACATGTTGTGTAAAGAGAGAACAACTTCTCGCGTTGGGTCAGTCCTAGCACATGTCTCTACATATGCCTACATTATTAGTTTGACATCTCCATATCCATGACTTGTGAAGCATAGTCATCAACTAATACATGTACTAGTCTAATATTCATGTGTGTCCACACATGAACTCCGACTAGGGACAACTTTTAGAATAACCATACAAGTAAAGAGTTCCACATACAATTCACATAATTGCAGATCAATTCAAGTAGCCTTTAATGGATATTCAATGAACACAATATACAAATCATAGATACAATCAGATATCATCATCTCTATGATTGCCTCTAGGGCATACCTCCAACAAACCCTGGAGCCTTGACCGCCACACCAGCCCTCACACTTGGCGTAAGGACCAGCTGTTAAGAAATAGAAGCTCCAGCCTCTGAAACATTCTTGTTCGCTGCTTGCTCAAATACAATAGTTGGTACAACCTCCTTCCTAGATGCCTTGACACCTTGTGAGACTACTACAACCCCCTCTTCGATACTCGCCACTGTTGTAGTCGCTGCAATCTCGATTGCACGGGGAGGATTGTCATTAACAACCTCGGGGGCTAGTAGCGCCGAATCCTCAAGTGAACAAATTACATTCCGCAGTATGGTGGCTGCGAGAGTCACTGCACCTGTGTCACTAGTTTGCGCTGGGTCCTCACTTGTCAAATCAACAACGGGTGCCGCAACAGAGTCCATGCCCGATGAATTTTCAACCTGTTCGGTGCTCACTTCTTCGAGAACAATATCCTTAGAAGTTCTGATATCAAATACGATTCAAGAGTAAGAAAGCAACTACTGATCGTCAAGTCAGTAACCAAACCATTACAACAGAGTACTTACTTGGAGGATTGGGGAGGAACTCGATGACTTCTCTTCACCATGGGGACTGGCTGTACACTTGCATCTGGCTCACTAATCGGTACATGTGGCAACTCCTCGGTGTTTTTGCCAAGACCTGAAAGAACCAACTTAGAGACAATGTACGTGCAACTACTACCAGTACTCGCGTACTCACCGCTAGCAGGGACTTCAAGCAAAATGGCATCACAAACTGCTTCGAACATTTTCACAATTCCACTTATGGTAGTCTCTGATGAGTCGCCCGCTCCACCACTTGCAACTTCAAGAACAACAGATACTTGAGTGGTAGCCATTTTGGGCGCATGCCTGCATCTTTAGCAGATGTATCCAAAGAAACCACATCAGCAGCCGCGTCTTTAGCTATCACGACTACATCATTGGAAGTAGTCTCGATAGCTCTATACATTGCATCCGCGGCATCCTCAATGTCTTCATCCACATCATCAACAACCTGCAAACACAAATGTCAAAAGAAGTTAATTCGACTACTCAAGGAAGCTATATAAGTACTCATACTTCAGCACATTGTTCTTTTGCAAAGGTAATTACTGGTGGTGGAGCTTTGAACATCTCCGAGTGCTTGCTGACTAATTGCTTATGCACCACGGTCCGTCTTCTCTTCGGCATTGGAGCTTGGACCTCTTCATCACCAACATCTCCTGCTGGACGCTTCGAGGTGTCGGTTCCAAATTTATATCCTTTGAGAACTCAAGACTGCACAGAAACATGATCAGACAACTCAGAGTCCGATGACACAAAATCTGAATCGCCAAGCAGCTCAGATTCCTCATCATCCTAGTCCTCCTCTGAGGGATCATGAGGCAAGTGCATGTAGTACACAGATTTCGTGTTTTTTGCACCATCAGCATCAGGGGGAGGAGGAGGTGAAAAGTATAAAAGAACATCCTCCTACATAAGGAATTTCTGGTTGGCAAACATAAGGACCACTAATTATGGGTACTCAAAAGGAAAGAAAGTTACCTCTCTGGGTTTATACCACTTGTCAAATTGCTGGATGGATTCATCGACTTCGGGAACTCCTTGGAAATTCTTGAAACATTTGCAAAACAAGTCTTCAACTTCATCATCAGATATATCCTCAACCGACATCCATGATGGATCATCAAAGCTTGAGTACTCATAGCCCCAAGTCTGGCGCAGCTATAATGGTTGCTATCTTCTCTTCAAGAAGCTGGCGGCCACGTTAATCCCAGTCAGCCCTGCTTTCTTCGACGCTGTGATCCTTTGCAATAACTCAGCTATCTGATGACTATCTTCAATGCTAGGCTCTTCAAGCCACTTGCTCGAGTACTTCGGGTGGTACCCGGTGATCACTAGCATTGGAGGCCCATGGTTCTCAATGTAAAACCACATCTCCTTCCAGGTGCCATGGGACGGTGGAGTCTCATACTCCAAATGCTCATCAGAGTCCCTTAGCTGAAATCCCGCGCCTTCGAGTACTGCCATCCTATCTTGACTAGGCTGGGGCTTGCAGCGGAAAAGCTTGCGAAACAATTGAAAATGGAGTTGTATCCCCAAATATGCTTCACAGAGATGCACAAAGATTGCAATGTGCAATATCCCATTGGGACTCAGATGAACAAGCTAAATGTTGTAAAAGTTGAGGATACCTCTGAAGAACTTTGACGTAGGAACAACAAGTCCTCTCTCCACAAAATGAGCCCAAATCACTGTCTCTTTTGGATGGGCCTCAAAATTCCAGGCATTGGCATAGGCGCACCTCCAATTCACGACGGCCTCCTCCTGCAGCAATTTTGCATCCACCAACTCTTGGATTGCTTCCTTCTTCATGGTGGACATCTTCCAAGCGGATGCTTGATTTGGCAGAGCAGTCTGATCGGTAGGCCCACATTTGGGTGGAGGAAGTTGTGGCTCTTTCCCTTGGAATCCTTCATCGCTCCTTCCACGGCTTTTCCCTTGGACTTGTCAGTCTTCTTCCCCATTTTCTTCACACGCATCACCTTGGAACGCGTAAGGGAGGAGGAGAAAGCTACTATGACACTTGAGGTCGCTAACTTTGGCTGACGGTGGCGGTGGCACAAGCGGCGGCGTTAGGGTTTTCAAGATAAAGAATAACAGATGCAAATGGTTGGAAGCATAAACCTCGGAGGCTACCGGCCTTACGTTGTATAACATCGCAAACGGATCTAAAATGGCTCCGCAATTCTAGGAACGCAGCTAGTAATCTCGCAACGGTCTGATACTCTCAAGATATATCGCGAGATTAAAGTCCAACGGTCGCGTTGATCATGATTGACCCCTTTCCTTACGTTGTATAACATCGCAAACGGATCTAAAATGGCTCCGCAATTCTAGGAACGCAGCTAGTAATCTCGCAACGGTCTGATACTCTCAAGATATATCACGAGATTAAAGTCCAACGGTCGCGTTGATCATGATTGACCCCTTCATCGCCTGGACATAGTCGATCAAGTGCTCGGGGGCTGCATACACCTCGCCCGTTGGACAAAAATTTCTTTTTCTTTAGGGATTAAGGAAAGACGAAGCAAATTCAGTTTGACCCTCAGCCTGATTCTTCGATTCAACCTAAGGCTCGGGGGCTACTCCATATGGAGTGCGATTTTCATCGCACTTCCATATAAAGACTTGAAGACAAACTACTCAAAACCAATGTTAGAATGGGGCAGCAGTACCTTCTAGTCGCATGACAGTATTCGGGTACTCGATGACTAGCCACAACAGAAGTACTCAATGAGTACCAAAGACTAGTCGAGCAACGTCTACTGAGTACTCAGAACTATTTCATTTGACTACAAAGTACTCGGGGGCTTGTCGACCATACATCCCTAGGCCCACAGTGCGCACAGGGCAACAAGGACTCAGCTGAGGCAGAGAAACCACTTGATAGATCTCCTGCACCACATCCATGGCACCCGCCAGCGGCTCGGGCGCAGTAGCAGAGTCATCCTCATGTTGACGCTGGGGGCTGGTGGGAGGAGTCAGCACGCGTTGGGCTTCATCCCGCGCCGGGGATTCTTCTAGCACAAGAGAAGGTGGGGAGATCAGTGCCGCATCAGGAGAAGTGCCTGGAGATGGCTTGGCACCACCACCAAGAGGCAGCAAAGCTGTGGCATCCCCAAAAGCAGCATCCGACATGACCCTACAATGAAAATCAACATTCCAACAAAAGAAAACCTACTAGCAATTCCTATGCTTGAGTCAGAATCACCCACCGAGAGGAGGTACGCACTTAGGTCCACACCTAGAACCTTGCAGAAAATGGAGGAGGAGAAGCCAACTGCAAGAGGACAGTTGGAGGAATAATGGCAGCAGTTGGGTCAATAACGGCAGTAGCTGGGGGAGTACTGGCAATAGCCCGGGAAGTACTGGTAGTGGCTGGAGGACTATGAGCTACAGTTGGAGGAGTACTGGCAGCAGCCGGGGAAGACACATGAGGCAGGGTCCTCACAACGGTTGGGTCTGGCGATGGCACCACCTCCTCATCGTCTGTATCGCCGGACTTGGTCACCATGAGCCACCGTCGGCGTGGAGCACGCTCGTCCAGCCTTATCCTACCAGCCAACCGCACTTGGGTTGATGGCCGCTGTTGCTTCTTCAACGGGACCATTGGTACCTTCCCAACCCGCCAGTTACCACTCGGCACGACCGTGTCCTAGCGCGAGGGAGACACCTTGGAGCTGTCACTATCAGTGCCAGCCTCCGCAATAGCCTTCCTTGCCTTCTCCTCCTCCAGCTCCTTGAGCCTCCCGGATAACCTTTCGGTGGTCAGGGATGCTTAGGGAGGGGAGCCATGGAGACAAAGGCCTGCCGGCCCTGCAAAAGAACAAACAAAGGCACATATTTGTTAATAGGCATATGTTCATCACACCCAATGGGTGCATATGCTATTTCATCAAAAGGATGGCAAAAAGAATTTCTAGACGTGGGTAACCTAGGCTGAAAGGCTGAGGATGCCCCTAACTTGTCACCCGCATGTCGCTAGCGAAGAATTTTTCATGATGATGGTAGAGGTCACCCTTGCCCACTGGCTCGGGTGCCTCCCACATAGTGTTGATGTCCCCGGTGAACTCAAACTAGGGTGGACATGCTCCTTTGTTGGCTGCGTGCGGCGCGACGTGAAATTGATCACCACGGCCACCCCAGTGAGGCCATGATACTTGAGGTCCCGGATCATAGCCAACAGCTCCAGTACTTATCCCATCTTCTCCTCCGGGATGGACTTGGTCTAGTAGTCCCTCACCTTGAGGTGGACGTTGATGTCTCAAGGGATGGCGGGATCGTGGTTGCTGGTGTAGAACCACTCTTTGTGCCAACCCTTGTTGGAAGTTGGAGTCGGAACTGAAATGTACTCCTGGGAGACTTTTTCCTAGAGTTGGATTCCGGCACCTCCCTAGTGTTGCATCATTGGTGGTCCCAACGCCGCCACTTGCCCTGCTGCTTCCACCATTGTGCTGGTTGTGCAGAGTGTTCATGATCTCCATAGTCATAGTCACAGCAGGTGACGATGATGATACTTGAAATGAACAGAGTTTTCATCCCTGAAAACCCGACTCCCTGTATCCCCGTGATAGTCCCTGGATCAGTAGCTATCACATACTGAACTCATTTCAGCATAAATATCACATCCATACCGCGATAACAATACAAAATTATTTATTACATCCAAGAATATGCGAGTACGATCTAGTACATGCCCCTTGGGCTAAACGGCACAACTAAAACCAACGCAACAGAATTGAGCTTCTGGAAATGCCTCCATCTTCTCGATCATCCCCACAGGCATCCTTGTGCGTAGCACTCAGCCCTCAATCGTGCCATCCATCGAAGTTGTTGTCGAAGTCGAACTGGTAACCAGCATACTCATGAGCTGTCCCCAAGGAATGGGATAGGTCCACATCAGCATCCGTTTGCAAGCTTTATGTGTCCTATTGCTAAGGGTCAAAAGTAGTCAAGGGATAGGCTCGATTTTCCTAAGCAGCAGCAAGCACAAAGATAAACTCCATATCCATCATCCAAATCTCTCAGCACATCAGGCACACCTGCCTCAACAGGGTCCCTGTCTCCAACATCCTAACTCCAAACTAGGGTCGAGGTGAAGACTCCCTCTCTTCGCCTCTCAACAACTACAGCCGGATCCTAAAGGTAGAAGGAGCAACTTCTACTCTTCCCGACTGCAGATGCGGCTCACATCACACACAACTAGCTAAAAGGGGACGTAGGGAATCCTAAAACAATGGAGAGTCGCGATGTCACAGGGTTGTCCATGACCGAGGACACGACTATACATATAGTTTTAACACTACAGAGTGTGTACACTTGTTGCGAGTACATGGTTGAGGAGAATAAATACCAGGGTTCTATTTGCAAAAGAAGAACCAAAAGAGATCCATAGAAGACCCAAACAAGAACAAGGACTAGTCCAACGTGTTCTTCATAATTTTTGGAGTCTAGATGAATTAGTTATGAATTTTTGAATTTTAAATCGATTTCTAGATTTTTAAATAATTTGCGAAAATAGGAAACAAAACACAGGCGTGACACATGGTAGCACCAGAGCATGCCACATGTCTTGCTGACATCATCAGTGGCCCTGATGACAATAGCATTAACCTAGTCAACGGGTCAACGGTTAGTGGGTCCACAGGCTGACGTGGCACTCTGCTAACTATAGGGTAGCTATAGGTTAGCTTTAGGTCGGCTCTTGGTTAGCTGTTAGTCCTAGGTGGTAGTTGTAGCTAGCTATACAGTGGGCTGAGTCATTGTCCACGTGGAGGCTACAAGGGGGCTATAGGCGTCTATAGGCCGGCGCTAAGGCTAACGTGGCGACACACATAGCACTGGCGCGGCCGGCGCCACAGATCCAATCCACAGGATCCTCTGTGGCTCGTGCGGCGTTGCCTACGTGTGGCCCCTGGTGCGTCTCCTTTCCTATTGGCCAGACGGAGCGCGCGTAAGGTGCTCGACGGTTTGCCCCAGAGGCCCTTCGTGGTGGAGGTCGTTGCCTGGCGACGCGTTCGCCGGCGGCTGGTGGCGAGAGGTGGCGGCGGCTCGACACGGCCTAAAGGTCCAGCCTTTGGGCCCTAATGGCGATAAGGCTCGCTCACGGGCCAAGGCAGAGCCTTGGCCACAGCGGCGTGCTGTGGCGAGCAGCGATGGCACCTGTAAACAACATGGCGCGATGGCCAGTCACAGAGGCAGCGCGGGACGGCAGCGAAGCAATGGCGCGCGTGCTCGGGGTCATGCCCCGGCCGCGGTGTGGCGTGCGTAGCCGTGGGCAACATCGCGTGCGGTGCCCGGTGTTGGGGTCCGCGGCGCGTGTCTCCTTGGTGGAAGTGTGGCATCTTGGCTTCATCTACGGCGACTACAGGAAAGAAGGCGCGGAGATGGGCAGAGGGCGGCTCACCAGTGGCGCGTGGCGGTGGCGAAGATGGCGTGGCGGCGTCGCGAGGCAGACCGGCGTGGACGGTGTGGCGAAGCGCGGTCCAGGGTGCAGCATCCTCCTCCTCTCTGCCGCGCCCTCTCCTTCGTCTCCTCCTTCTTCCTCTCCTCCGGCACCCCCTCCTCCTCCTTTCCCCTCCAAGACGGACAACGGGTAGGGGAAAACTCTAATTTGCGGCTCGGACTAGGGGCCGGCCCGCGTGGGGTTTTTTATGGGTGGCGTCTAGGGTTTGGCACAGGCATGGACGGCAACGATGAAGGGCAAGCGGCGTGGTGGCAATCCGGATGGGCCAGCGCAAAAGTGATGCGCAGTGGAGCGGTAATGTCGCCGTGCGCACGTCGCTGTTCGCGCTCGCGTGCGGCGCGTGGAGGAGGAAGATGCACAGTGCGTCGGGGTTGACGAGTGGGACCAGGTGGCAGCGGCAGTAGCGCGGTGCGGGCGAAGGCGGCCTGGTGCATGGTGTTACGGGGCTGCTGCTTGGGTCGGTTTGGTAGGCCTGCGGCCTGGTGGAGTTATTGGCTTAGGCGGGCCGGGTGACCAGGCGGCCTGGGCAGCAGGCAGGGTAGCACAGGCCAGCAACCTGGCTAACTTCGCGGGCGGAGTGGGCCGGCGAAGAGGTTTTGGCCCAAGCCGGTTAGGAAGGTTAGCATTGTTAGTTTCAATTCAAATTTGAATTTGGAATTCAAATTTGAATCCACTCAAATTAAAAATCCAAACAAAGACCAATTAAAATCCAAATGGCACACTAGCATTTATTCAACCTAGGTTTTCAATTTTAATTCAAATTAGTCTAGGAATTTTAGGAGAGATTAAATGAAGACACTCTTATCATTGGAAAATTTTCACACCACTACAGTAAAAATTTTAAAAATCCACATTTTTAACATCTCGTAGAAATACGGGATGTACCACTACAATAAAAATTTTAAAAATCCACATTTTTTCAAACATTAACATCTAGTAGAAATATGAGATATTACAATACTAGCCTCCAAACCAACCGGGGTGGTGGCGCCACCTGCACCGCTGACCGCGGTCGCGGGCGCACGTAGGAGTGGTGCAGGGAAAACAGTTGAAGCACTTGCCCCTGATGTCGACCGGGACAGGCCGACGAGGTCGTCGCTCCTGCGGTCGAAGTTCCTTGCGAGCTTGGCGATTCAATGCCTTGCACTAACCCTCGGCGTCTGGGCCGCGTTGGACCGACGAACACCTGCGACCTTCCGAATATAAGATGATCCACAGGGGAGCACGTGGGGGCGCCGGCGAGGTCGCGGCCGAGGTCTCGTGGTGAGCATCACTGGAGACCTGCAAGACTGTGGCCGACAACAGACCCGCCAGAAGAGCTTCTTTGAAAGAGAAATCGAGGTTGCTGTTACTGGACTTCCCCATCGGAGGGGTATCGTAGCTCCAGCGCTGGGCTTTTGAACGCCCAGTTTGAGCATCGAAGGGGGTTCCCGACGTCAGGGAAGGGAGGGCAACCGGACTGGATAGAGCCACGGTTGAGGGTGTGGCCGACGGGCCTGGAGTAGGCAACGGCGTGGGGTGGTTGGCGGGGAGACGGCGTGGGGCTGGTGGGAGACGTCGGGTGGGGAGGGGGGGAGACCAGCGGCTCCATCTAGGTGTGTTTCGGTTGAGGTGAGCATCTGTTCTTTCATTGCAACTTTGCAAGCACTGGTAGAGAATTGGCCTTTAGTCCCGGTTGGTAGGGTGCATATCTCTCGAAAATCCATCCGGGATAAACCAACCGGGACAAAAGGGGGGGGTCTTTAGTCCCGGGTCTTTGAACTGGGAGTAAAGGTCCCCCTTTAGTCCCGGCTGGATTCCAACCGGGACTAAATGGCGCCTGCATGGCACTGTCATGGCGCCTGAATTTTTCATGCATGCATCACGTATACGTAGTACCGCGGCCCTTTTAATTTGTTAACCTTTAGTAGTTGAGATTTTTTTAGAACAAAATCAACTAGTATTTAAACGAATGGGATTTGTAATTATACAATTACTATATATATACACAATCCTTATACACAATTCATATACACAATTCAACTAGCTTAGTACAAATCGATCATAATTAGCGCGTATTATATATACAAATAAATCAAAGTATCTGTCTACAATCTTCCCGTCGCGGTGTTGCTGATCGGAGTGTCTAATTGTCGTCCATCGTAATAAAATTCTCCTTTTGGATTTACCACCTCGTCCATTATGAATCCAATGAGACCTTCACATATTGCCGCTACTCTTTCTTCCTTCAAGAGTCCTTGTTGAATATTTAACATCTATAATTTGGAAATTTGTGAAGGTTACATGAACAAATACATATAAGGAGCTAGAAAATAATTAACTAGTAATAGTTTTATTTTACGTACTTTAAAGTTGTGCGGCGTCATGTTCGGTCCCTTGGGTCCCATAAAACTGTGCATGTGCTCACAGATGTAGTAGCCACATAGATTATTCCCGGGTTCCTGTCTTAAGCACTTCAGTGCGGAAAAAAATAAGTTATGAAATATTCGTGTTATACAATGTAATAAATGTGCAGACTTCATACGTACCGGGAAGTCTGTGTTCCATGTAAGTTTTTCTTTGAATGGACCTTTGTGTGTCCTTATGAATTGTTTCCATGCGCTCCAGATTAGAATAATGAATGATATAGTGTAACAGGGATAAAATTTAGGAAATAAACTTTTGCATAGAGATAAAGGTCCAGAATTATTACAAGCCTAGCATGTCTTGCACTTCTTGGTACTCCACCGGATCTTTCCTTAACGAATTGAAGACAGTGACGTGGCTTCTTTCAAGCTCAATTATAATAAGGATCCAGTGGAAGCTGCGTGCGTAAAATGTTCATGCATATTAGAGCTAACTAACATGTAGAGATAAGGAAAAAGACATCGAAAGTAGACGGTATACACACACTTACTTGAAGTTGTATGGAAGTAGTATGAAATCCTTGAATGTTGTTTGTCTAGGAAATTGTATACTTCCGCAAAGGTTTTTTCCGGCGCTAATTGTATCTGTTGTTGGTTAACTACAGATGGATCCATGAAGCCTACATGTAGGTACGCCTCTCAGCGGCATGTCTGAATTAGCATCCTACATGAAATGGAAGATGAAGTTAGTACGGTGACGCACGCCAAAATTCACATGTAGAGATAAACGGACACTTACAGAACTCAAGCGCTGATTAGAGAGACATCCAGGGCATCATGATGGTACACTTCGTATATATCCTTGAAGTCTAGCCACAGCACTTTCTCCCCTTCACCGTGAAAATCTATCGGTTTTACCTTCATGCCGATCATCTCCCTCGAGTCGGCGGATGCCATCATGTACCATTGATGGAATGCGTACATCTTTATTGATAGCTTCCGTACCAATGAAGGCTTTACTAGAGGTTTGCCTAGCTCATAAGGCCATCTCAGCTCAGGGGGCGGTGCAGTTGGCGTCTCAACTTGCCCTATGCATTCATCAAGTCCCAGACCTATTTCTTCCATGAACTTCAATACATTTGCTTGTTGATCCAAGGGCATTGCTTTTACCCATTGAGCATCTTTTTTTGATAAATGGCTGAGGTCGGGGACAGGACCGCTGGAAGATGACTTTCCTTTCCTTTTATCCTTTTCATCAGCCTTTACTAAAGCCCGTTCATAGTTTGACAAGAGTGGTATCCTTTTCTTGGCTCCTTCTTCCATCATGATAAAAAAGTTTAAATCTCGCCGACTTATTGGCGGTGGCTCCATCTCCCTTGCTTTTTTTTCTTCAGCTTGTTTCTTGAACCACTCACTGGCCTCTCGTTGGATTTCTGCCCACTGTTCCGCATGAGACATTGCCTCCCAACGTTCCTTACGAGTCACTTTAGGCTCCTTTGTTTTCTTCTTTCTCTGTCTTTGCTTGGGAGGCGGTGCTCGTGACTTCTTTAGTGGTGGTGCAGGTTCCTTCAAGGGGGCCGCTCTTGGTGCCGGCGACGGTGATCGGGGAGGGGTGTTGTTATTGTCGTCGTCGCTCCCAACACCAGGATGTGGTGGAGATGGAGACCTTGATATAGATGGAAGGGACGGTCCTGGAGCAGGAGATGACGGTCTCGAGGTATGAGGAGAAGGTCGCTGCTGGGGATCTACGGGGAGCGGTCTTGAGCTCTGAGGAGATGGCTCCGTGCCAGGAATAATGATGTAGCGTTTTTGCCATAGAATGATCCCATGAAGCGCATCTGCCAATGTCTTTTTCCCGTCGCCTCCCGGGAAGTCGAGCTCTAGACCTTCATACTGGCTATCAACTATTTGCTCTACACAGACGCTGGCGTAGCTTGGTGGAATTTCCATGCCATGACTGCTCTGCCCCGCCAGGGTTGCTAACGCACTCCCGTACGCTACCTGTACGTATAGCAGAAGTAAACAAGTTGAACTCTGATCTCGAGGCCTGTATCAATTGACAAGATTACATAAATATTATGTATAATTATACCTTAATAGTGAGGTTGCCGACCGGTGCATGCAGCTCACATGAGGTCCGTTGTGTGATGCCATCCACGGGGAACCGTTGCTCCTCCACGGGTAACCTGGGCGTCTGTGCATCGGGGACCCCTGTAGAAGCACAACTACTCAAGAGGCGTTGAGAAGGGCTGGCGGTGTTAGGAATCGGCAATGCTCTAGATTGGGCCAACTCCGCAACTGCGTGGGCCACCCGCCGATTGATTTCATCCATCATTCTTTGTTCTTGTGCCTGCACTTTAGATTCTAGCATCTGCCGCCAGCTCTCCTCGAGCTGTTCCTTTCTTCGCTTCCGGCTTCTGTACGAGGCGCTGTCGCCTCGGAAAGCAAACTTCCACGGAACCACCCTGAACCCTCGACAATGTCCTGGGTGCTTTGGATTACCGAGGGCCAATGTGAGCTCATCATTTTCTCGGTCCACCTTCAACCTCCCAGCCTTAGAATCTTCAATATTCTTCACAAGATGTTCGGCCTTCTCACGTATTGTGTCATTAAAAATCAACATCCCATCCTCTTGGCTTAGGGAGCCTCCATGAGCGTAGTACCAATTTTTTGATTGTTCGGGCCATTCAATAGTTGCAGGTACAATTCCCCGTTCAATCAGATCTTGTTCGATCTTCTTCCACTTGGGAATTGCTGAGCCATACCCACCTCGCCCCAGATGATGGTGGTAGCCCTTCTGACTAGCATTTGTTGTGTTGGTCGTGATCTTTTTCACACCGTCTTCACTCCTTTTATATTCAACAAATGCATCCCAGTGGTCCCTCAACTTTGGCCACGCGTTGAAGTCTGGAGTTCGGCCCTTCTTAATGTAGTGGGTATCCAGCATCTTCTTGAATGTCTGGAATTGAGTAGTCATCTTCTTAAGCGTCCACGCTTTGACATCCTTCTCACTATATCCTTCGGGGAATGTGAAATGTCTCTTCACGTCTTCCCACAGCATATTCTTTTCTATCTCTAGGAGGGTGTACGGATTAGTGCTTCTGCCCTTCCATTCTCTAATGCTGATAGGCACATTGTCCCGGACGATTGCCCCGATCTGACTCACGTACTTCTTTGCTACTTTCTCGGGAGCAACCAGCCTGCCCTCTTCTGTCACTTCCGTGATGACAAGCCTCCCTTCCATCACCTTTGTACGACCTCGGGTCTTCTGCCCTTGCGTCGATCCGGAGGGCTAACAGTTCAAGATTCGTTAATTAGTACGTAGTAGTAACTGTGGTGTGAAACAATACAAGAATCGTTATATATACCTCGCCGGAACCTTCCGCCACGGCAAGTTGTTGCTGCGGCTGTTGCTCTTCATTCCCATCGGCGGACATGTTGAGGAACATGTCCGCCTGGGTGCCCTCTTCATCCGTGTATGATAGTGGAACGTTGTCGCCACTACCATCACCAGCGATTATCTGCTCCATGATATACCTTGCGGTCTCATCGTCTGCCATTTCAACTATTGATTGAAACATACATGGAATCATACATGACAGTCATAGAAATCGTCTTACTACAAATTTCTACAAAGTCCTACAAAGTCCGGAATCATACATGTATATAATGAAATCATAAAATAACATGAATCCTACAAAGTCCGAAATATTTATACAAATTTCTACGAATTTCTACGAATTTCTACGAATTTCTATGAATTTCTACGAATTTCTAGCAATAACCACATGCGATGCCTAGGTTGTGACGGCGGCGGTCAGGGCGGCGGAGGCGAGGACGGTTCCCTGGAACCACGGGCAGTGCCTAGGTTGTGACGGCGGCGGTCAGGGCGGCGGTACGGCGTAGGCGGGGACGGTTCCCCGGAACCACGGGCGGTGCCTACTAGGTTGTGACGGCGGCGGTCACGGCGGCGGGACGGCGGAGGGGACACATATACAAAAATCTAACTTAAAAAAATCTAACTTAAAAATCTAACTTAAAAATATAACTTAAAAATCTAACTTAACAATCTAACTAAAAAATCTAACTTAAAAATATAACTTAATTTTCTAACTTAACAATCATACTTAAAAATCTATCATAAAAATATAACTTAATTTTCTAACTTAAAAAAAAAGGCCCTCCCGGCGCCAGTGCAAGCCGGCGCGGCGGCGGACCTCTCGCGCGCGGTCGTCGACGGTGGCCGGGGCGACGAGGTGGCCAGGTCGGCAGGACGGCGGCGGCCGGTGTGGCGAGGACGGCGGCCGAGGCGACGACGACAGAGCCACCAAGGCGCGCGGGACGGCGGGACGGCGACGAGGCGGCGACGAGGGGCGACGAGGGGCGACGAGGCGGCGATGAGGATGGAGGCGGTGACGAGGATGGAGCCGGTGGTCGGAGGCGACGATGGGGGCCGGGCGCGACGGACGAGGAGGATCGAGGCGGGCCGGCCGGGGCGATGGAGGACGACGATGTCTGGGCGCGGTTGGCGGCGGGACGACGACAGCTGGCACAATGGGGGACGACGGCGGCGGCGGCCGGCGAGGGAGGCGGACGGGCGGCGACGGCGGAGCAGAACGCGAGGGACTTGGCGAAAATTTTGCTAAGTGTAACTGGCGTGGGGGTAGAAGGGAGTACAGTGCCTTTTAACCCCCCCCCTTTTTATCCCGGTTCGTAATGGTACCCGGGACTAAAGGGCCTTTTGTCCCGGATCCCGTCACCAACCGGGATAACGGGACCCGGGACAAAAGGGTGCATCCGCCAGGTGGGGCTGGGAGCGTACCCTTTTATCCCGGGTGCCACCACCAACCGGGATAAAAGGGGGGGCCTTTTATCCCAGTTGCAGTTGGCAACCGGGATAAAAGGATACATTCGGGCGGGAGACGAAAATGGCAACCGGGATAAAAGGGGGGCCTTTTGTCCCGGTTGCTGTTAGCACCCGAGACAAAAGGTCTTTTTTCCTAGTTTTCTTCTCCCGCCTGTTTTTTGAAAATGGATTTTATTTTATCTTTTCACTGCATTTTAGGATGAAAAACAAAACCTTCACAGATTTTGTACATGCAAAAATATATTTAATTAACGAGTAAATTGACAATAAGTATGAATTAATCATTAATTCTATACCAGTTCATTTAGCCTCTAAAATATTTATTTTACTGCATTGCTGTGATCAACAAATTATTCAATTAAATAATTTCAATACGCAGAAAAATCCATGTTTGTATGTGGTTAACATTGTTCATGTTTATCTAAAAAATCTTCACCTAACAAATTTAAGAACACATGAAATCATACACAGGGTAAATTTAAAATTGTATCAATTAATACACAAAGGTCATGTACATTTAACGCATTACAATACAACGTTGTAAAATTTCTTCTTCACGAAAGTTCCTTGATCATGATCGCGGCGTAAGTACGGAGCCTCTTCTTTGGATAGCAGGATGCTTGGATCAACTTCAACGGCGAATGGAGGCATGCCATCAAACTGATCATAATCATCTGATTGATCTGTTTTATCCTCGACTCCCATGATTTTTCTTTTACCTGGAAGAACTATGTGGCACTTTGGCTCCCATGTCTCTTCTGGATTCCTCTTGGGTTTACTACACATGTCCTTCACATAGAACACCTGATGCACATCATTGGCAAGTACGAATGTGTCATCACTGTATCCAGTCTTGCTCAGATCTACTATTATCATTCCGTACTGATCTTTGGTGACGGCAGTTAGCTTCACCCAATTGCAAAGAAATAGAGGGATGTACAGCGGTCCGTATTCGAGTTCCCATATCTCCTGTATGAAACCATAATACGACTCCTTGCTATTATTTCTGTCCATGGCATCTATGCGGACACCACTATTCTGGTCCATGCTTTTCTGGTCCTGGGCTCTCGTGTAAAATGTGTAACCATTTATCTCATAGCCTTGGAATTTGACGATTGTGCTAGCAGGTCCCCTGGCTAACCAGGCAAGCTGTGGGTGAATCTCAGAGTTACCCATAAGTTGTTGGCGCAACCAGGAGGGAAAAGTTTCCATGTGATGACGCGTAAGCCAAGCATCGGATTTGGTCGGGTTTTTGGAAGCTACCATCTGCCTGTGCTGCTCGATATACGGAGACACAAAGGATGACTGTTGTAGAACAGTGTAGTGTGCCTTGTCGAACAAATCAGTATCATTGCTCAAACTTGATTTCCTTCCAAGGGTGCCCATTCCTCGGAGCCTCCCCTCGTGGCGTGAAGTTGGAACCCCAATCGAGTCAATTGAATCAATAAAATCAACACAAAACTCGATCACCTCCTCTGTTCCATATCCCTTGGCGATGCTTCCTTCTGGACGGGCACGATTAAGAACATAGTTTTTTAGGACTGCCATGAACCTCTCGAAAGGCCACATATTGTGCAGGTATACAGGTCCGAGAATACCAATCTCTTTTACTAGGTGCGTCATAATATTGAAGAAGGATGGTGGAAATAACAACTCAAAACTGATAAGACATTGCACCACATCGTTCTGTAGCTTTGATAGCTTGGATGGATCGATTGCCTTCTGCGAAATCGCATTGAGAAACACGCATAGATTTACGAGCGGCAACCGGACATTTTCTGGTAGAACACCCCTCAGTGCAACCGGAAGCAATTGGGTCATCAACATGTGGCAGTCATGAGCCTTGAGATTTGTAAACTTCTTTTGTTTCATATTTATTATTCCCTTTATATTCGAGGAGTACCCAGACGGGACCTTCATACTATTCAAGCATTCAAACATGCTCTCCTTCTCTTCCTTGCTGAGAGTGTAACTGGCAGGACGTAAGTAGTGCTGTCCATTATCTCTCTTTTCCGGATGTAGGTCATCTCGTTGCTCCATGGCTTTCAAGTCCTGTCGTGCTTCCAATGTATCTTTTGAGGTTCCATAAACACCCATGAAGCCTAGCACATTCACGCAAAGATTCTTCGTCAGGTGCATCACGTCGATTGCGTTGCGAACCTCTAGGATTTCCCAATAAGTTAGCTCCCAAAATATTGACTTTTTCTTCCACATGGGTGCATGTCCGTTATCGTCGTTCGGAACAGGTTGGCTACCAAGTCCCTTTCCAAAGACTACATTTACATCCTTCATCATCTCGAACACACGCTTTCCATTACGGTGTGCAGGTTTTTTATGATGGTCTGGCGCCCATTTGAAATGCATCCCGCTCTTTCTCAGCTGGTGGTGAGCAGGGAGAAATCGATGATGACCCATATAGACGACCTTCTTACAGGGCTTCAAGTACATGCTGTCTGTGTCGTCTAAACAGTGGGTGCATGCCCGATATCCCTTATTTGTCTGTCCTGAAAGGTTACTCAATGCAGGCCAATCGTTGATGGTTACGAACAACAATGCTCGTAGATTAAAGATCTCTTGTCTATCCTCATCCCACACACGTACACCTTCTTCCTTCCAGAGCTGTAAAAGGTCATCAACCAACGGCCTTAGGTACACGTCAATGTCGTCAGGGGCGGATCCAGGGCCCGGGCTGCCCGGGCTGCAGCCCGGGGCGAGACCATGAAGTCCCTTTAACCTATGTGCTGTTTAGCCTAACAAAATAAGGTTTACGAGACAAAATTAGACTATTTTAGGTGTGATTCAACAGCTCAGCCCGGGGCGCAGCCCCGTTCTGGATCCGCCCCTGAATGTCGTTGCCGGGTTGTTTTGGGGCTTGGATAAGCGCCGGCATCATAATGAACTTCCGCTTCATGCACAGCCAAGGAGGAAGGTTGAACATACAAAGGGTCACAGGCCAAGTACTATGGCCACTACTCAACTCACCGAATGGATTGAATCCATCAGTGCTTAAACCAAACCTTATGTTCCTTGCTTCACTTTCAAAGTCTGGGAATGTTCTATCAATTGATCTCCACTATGCCCCATCTGCGGGGTGTCTCAGCATCTCATCTTCCTTATGGTCTTCTTTGTGCCATCGCATCAACTTAGCATTCGCCTTGTTCCTGAACAAGCGGTTCAAGCGTGGTATTATAGGGAAATACCACATCACCTTCGCGGGAACTCTCTTCTTGGGAGACTGCCCCTCGACATCACCAGGATCATCTCGCCTGATCTTATACCGCAGGGCTTCGCAGACGGGACAAGCATCCAATTTCTCGTATTCATCACCACGATAGAGGATACAGTCATTAGGGCATGCGTGTATCTTCTGAACATCCAATCCGAGAGGGCAAATAATCTGTTTAGCTTCATATGTTGTGGACAGTAATTCAATATTCTCGGGGAGAATCTTCTTGACAATGTTCAACATCCCCTGAAATGCCTTATCGGACACACCATTTTTTGCCTTCCATTGCACAAATTCTAGTGTCGTACCTAGTTTTTTATGGCCCTGCTGGCAACCTGGGTACAACAATTTTTGGTGATCATCTATCATGCGCTGCAACTTTGCTGCTTCCTTCTCAGTTTCGCAATCTCTGTATGCATCTCGTATCACCTGACCAAGGTCATCAGTAGGGCCATTTTCTGCAAACTCATCTTCATCAGCCTCGCCGATTGTAGTACCTGCAAAAGCTTTGCCTGCAACCCAGTCCGGAATGGTGTCATCTTCCTCCTCCTCCTCGCCATCTTCCATTACAACCCCTAGTTCACCGTGCTTGGTCCAAACCAAATAGTTAGGCATGAAACCGTATTTAAACTAGTGGCTGTGAATAGTCCCCTAGGAATCCTTTGAATACTCCTTCTTGTTATTGCATTGGAAGCATGGACAACATACGAACCCATTTTCTGGCTTGTTCGATTTTGCCACTTCGAGAAAATAATGCAAGCCATCAATAAACACCTTGCTCCGTCTGTCTGCATTATACATCCATTGCCAGTCCATCTGCATCGTATTACGCATGAAAATGGATTACACTTGACAATGGATTACGCGTGAAAATCGATTAAAGATCCAAACAACATGGTACAATACAACAACATGAAGATCCAAATACACATATTTAAATTAAAGTCCCAAACAACATGATACAATACAACAAGCCATCCACTGGTTATTATCAAGGAGAACTTTAAGCATCCTTGGACGGTGAAGACGAAGGTTCCACTGACCCAACCTCATCCTTAGGTTTATTTGTGCCGCCTGAAACGGTAGTACTAAGTGGATGTGAAACACCCGGGACTGAGGGTGGAGCATAACGACCACCAAAAGGAGGTTCTTGACCCGCGGCAACAGCTTCTTCATGACGTTGCTGCAAATAACGAAGCATTGCTTTTTCCAGCGCGCTCTTTTTCTTCGGCTTATGCTGAGGGCCAACTATGATTGGAACCTTGCCGAAATAGGAACCACGATCGCCCCCACTATTGCCACTTCCTCCAGTAGCAGAAGCCATCTATGTACAAAAATTATTACCTTAACACTGCATAAGTTGTTGAACTTGAAGACCGTGATCATCTCGCGAGGATGTCCTCAACTGGGTGGCACCGCACTTCGTCATGAAAGAGGTTAGATGCTACGGAAAAGGGGACATGGTCACGATGTCCGTATCCACTCTTTCTCGTAGAATCGACCCTACTTCGTGACATACGTTGCTGCTCGGCGGAGAACATCCTTCGTGAGATGACCACGGTATGCAAGTTCAACAAGTATGGATTTGAAAAACCTTATTGAATTTGATAAGTTCAACAAGTAGCAGAAGTCATCTATGTACAAAAATTCTTTCCTTACCACTACAGAAGTTGTTGAACTTGAAGACCGTGATCATTTCACGAGGATGTCCTCAATTGGGCGGCACCGCACTTCGTCATGAAAGAGGTTAGATGCTACGGAAAAGGGGACACGGTCACGATGTCCGTATCCACTCTTTCTTGTAGAATCGAACCTCCTTCTTGACATACGTTGCTGCTCGACGGAAAACATCGTAGCAGAAATGAACACGGTATGCAAGTTCAACAAGTATGGATTTAAAAAACCATATTGAATTTGATAAGATAAACCGTCTAGACAAGGTAGCATCATTTTTAAACCACTGCAATAATGCATACTATATATGACACATCAATCTCCCTCACATTCTAGCTCAAAATACCTCTCCATTTTTCTACTTCATCATTACATTCTAGCAAATAATCTTTCCATCTCCAAAGCATAAATCAAAGCATAACACGAGGATGAAGTAGCAAACCTTCGCAACACTTCTGTTGGCCGAGTGAAATTCCCACAAAAATGAGGGAAAAAACTTCGGGCAACACCTCCCTTGCTTGCTTCGGCACCATCGGAGACTAGGTGAAGCTCAGCTCTCTCTGTCAATGTGCTGGACTGGCTCGGGCTGGAGGAGGAAGAAAGTCCTCTGTCTTGGCCGTATATAATGGGGATGAGTTTTTATCCCGGTTAAAAACTTCAACCGAGATAAAAAGGAACACCTTTTGTCCCGGTTGAATGGTTAGTCCCGGTTGGAGGCTCCAACCGGGATAAAAGGGACACCCTTTTATCCCGGTTGGAGGCACCAACTGGGACTAAACTTTTTATCCCGGTTGGTGCCTCCAACCGGGATAAAAGGGTGCCGCCACCGACACCCCTCCACTAGCCGTTGCAACCGGGACTAAAGGCCCCCCTTTAGTCCCAGTTGCAATTACCAACCGGGAGTAAATCTCCCCTCCATTTTTGTCTACCGTGGCGCACCCCCTTTTGTCCCGGGCCAACTTTAAACCGGGATAAAAGGGGGCGCATCGAAAGCCAATTCTCTACTAGTGAAGGGCTGTTTAGTTTACTTCTCCTCTAGTCATCAAAACTGATTCTCTACAAGGATCTTGCTCTGATATTCTATATAATATTTTCAATCACTTGAGCTGTTCTTGTGATATTGATCTGGTGTGCTACATGTTATGGTACATTTGGAAAGCTAGAAATTGTTTGAGATTTAAGAAAAAAGAGTGGTCTATCCACTATGCCTTTTTTCAGGCGAACATGAAGGCTGCTCAGGAGGCTCAATATGAAGCTTACATGTTAGAACAAGTTTCTGGAGACAACTTCCTGATTCCATCTTGAAAAGATACTCATGAACAATATTATGCTTCTTCGAGTTGTGGTTGCAGGTCAGATGCCTCTTTCATCAGTGGCCAAGAAACTGGTCTAGGCATTTATATAACTTACCGTGGAGACCAATTCCCATGGGCTTTGCATATTCAAGCAAAGACTACACAAGCATTTTCTCCCCTTCATCCTGAGGCCTTGAGCCTTCTCCTTGGCCTTTATGTCATTGACTCCTTGCAGTTTCATGAATGTGATTTCTTTGCAGACACTTTGGATCTCATCACGTGTAAAAGAGAACAGCATGGCATTACTCTCGACTGGAGATTTAAATACATTATTAAGGATATAAGGGAGTCTTTCAAGAACATAAGATGGAATTTCTACCACATTCCTAGGGAACAAAAATTTATAGCTGATGGTTTAGCTAGGAATGCAAGTTCTGTAGAATCGGATAACCCCAATTTCAGTTGTTCTAATTTCAATCATTATGGGGTTTGCCCTTTTAAAGAAAGACTATGTAATTGGCCATCTTGGGCTGATCTCTGTACCTTTTCTTGCATTTAAATGAAAGTTTTATGCCCGTTTGGGCGTTTTACCTAAAAAAAAAGACGGATGACCCTCCACGTACGTGTGCAGGGACACAGATGGATATACATGTATAAAGGAGACAGAGAAGCTGCAGCCATCCAATGCTATCTTCCCATGACGTATACGTACATCTCCCAAACGTCTGGTCTTCAAAGGCAAACTGTTGAACCGAAATTAAAGCTCCTTTAGTGTTGCAGCGCAGCAGACGAGGAGTAGTCGCACACGGCACACATATATGGCCCTTTTGTCTTTTCCCCTGAACTAGGCTTCCCTGTTTCCATTATCAAAACGAAGAATAATTTAATTTGCCTCATCCATCATCACCCAGTTAGTTAATCAGCATGTTAAACTGGATAAAATCCTCAAGAATACTCAAGGGTAGTGGAAGTTAAGCTGCATTGAGAAGTTAATAACCAATTAGATAAAGGCTAAACATTAGACAAATATTTCTAAATATTTGGCCGTTCAATAGCTTATCAGATCACCATATATCTCCCCTCCAATCATGTAAAATGCCCTAGCCAGCAACCAATGGCAAGCCCTTTTCCTTGCATTTATTCCTAAAACTTATCTTTAACCTCCGAAAGTTCATCTCTTCCTTCCCGCCATCTCCTACCTCCCATCATGGCATCATCTCCCCGCCAGCTTGAGCCACACTCCTCCAATGGCAGCATAATGTGACGTGCGTACTGGAGCCTTACTAGCAAGTAGTTATACTGGTGTCCTGCCTATATATACCGCTTGTTCATGGTACAAGCTTGCATCCATCACACAGTTATCTGAACTGACAACACACCACAATGTTGAGGTGCTTCCTGCTTGCTGCAGTGCTGGCGCTGGCGCTGGCGCTGGCTCCGGCGCGGGGAATCCCGTTCACGGACAAGGACCTGGCGTCGGAGGAGAGCCTGCGCGGTCTGTACGAGCGCTGGCGCAGACACTACATGGTGGCGCGGCCAGGCCTGCAGGAGGACGACGACAAGGCCCGCCGGTTCAACGTGTTCAAGGAGAACGTGCGGTACATCCACGAGGCGAACAAGAAGGACCGGCCGTTCAGGCTGGCCCTCAACAAGTTCGCCGACATGACAACCGACGAGTTCCGGCGGACGTACGCTGGCTCCCGGGTGCGGCACCACCGTGCCCTCAGCGGAGGCCGTCGTGCCGAGGGGAGCTTCATGTACGCAGATGCCGGTAGCCTGCCGCCGGCAGTGGACTGGCGGCAGCGGGGCGCGGTCACCGGCATCAAGGACCAGGGCCAATGCGGTGAGCACGTTGCTTCCGGGTGTTTGAACCATCACTGTGCGTGTGTCGATCAACTTTTCTGAAAGAACACGCTGTACTTGCTGAAGGGAGCTGCTGGGCATTCTCGACGATTGCGGCCGTGGAGGGCATCAACAAGATCAGGACAGGGAAACTGGTATCGCTGTCGGAGCAGGAGCTCGTGGACTGCGACGACGGCGACAACCAAGGCTGCAACGGCGGGCTGATGGACTATGCGTTCCAGTACATCAAGAGGAATGGAGGGATCACCACCGAGTCCAACTACCCTTATCTTGCGGAGCAGAGGGGGTGTAACAGGGCAAAGGTACCGCTAAAACTGTGCGTTTTTTCGAACCAGAAGTCCGACAAAACAGATATACATTATGTAGTTCAATGGGCAGTCCCGCAATAAGATTAACAAACTCTCTTAGCTCATCCACAACCCAAAATTACAGGAGTAATGTCGATCCCATGGTAGCAGGATTAACTCCAATTTTGTACGTCTAAGCTCTAAATTTTTGACATATCATTTAATTACCTAAATTTAATAGTAATATCCATAAAATTAAAATTCTATTTTTTTAATGTTGTATGGTGTTACACCAGTTTTCAAGATTTAGAACAACTCTCCAATTGAAGCAAAACGTTGAAGCTATTTGCTTTTTCGAGTACAGAATATTAAACAGATTACTAAATATGACAAACTCAATCATATACCTTGATGCTCGAAAATGTAAACATTGACTCAATGGATACATTAACAATGCATTTTACGAACATTACGCTGCAGGAACGCTCCCATGACGTGACAATAGATGGCTATGAGGATGTCCCTGCTAACAATGAAGATGCTTTACAGAAAGCCGTTGCAAACCAGCCGGTGGCTGTTGCAATCGACGCTAGCGGCCAAGATTTCCAGTTCTATTCAGAGGTAATTTGATGAGATGCAATGTCAAAGGCACAAATTTTTCCATGTTTCAGTGGTACATTCGAGAAACATCCGTAAAGCCTCACGATCCTACTGAAAAATTGTCAACTTACTGTATTGAATTGATGAAAACAGAGTAAGACATAATGGGCTCGGAAAATTTTGTACAATCTAACATAACGACCCCAGCTGCACATATTTGGTTCTAGAAATAGCAATCGCAGTTTAGTGAGAATTTTACACTCACTACTGCTCTTATTGCTTAATCTCAGGGTGTCTTCACTGGAAGTTGTGGCACGGACCTTGACCATGGAGTTGCCGCTGTTGGGTATGGTATAACTCGAGATGGCACTAAATATTGGATAGTGAAGAACTCATGGGGCGAGGACTGGGGTCAGAGGGGCTACATCAGAATGCAACGCGGTGTGTCAGACTCCCAAGGGCTGTGTGGCATCGCAATGGAGCCATCTTACCCAACTAAGTCAGCACGACATGCTACTATCATCGAAGATCTCAAAGATAAGCTCTAGATGTATGGCACGGGCATGATTCAAAGAGCAGCGTGTCATATGCAATCTACGGAATATGCTACTCCATGATCCTGGACAGAATAAATATATAAAATTACAGAAGTAAAGCAAGTTGCTCGCCAAAGAAATTATATGGAGTTTTCGCAAACTTTGTGCTTCTAACATACAAGAAACATTTACATTTTGAAGAAAGAAAAAGGGATGCCCATACTCTCAGTCGCCGATTGAGATGGCCATTTCACCAGCTACATGTTTGTTTTTCTATGTTTGATGAATGCGCCAGCTCGTGTTTAACTCCAGAGATAATGCCAACTGAAATAATGTGCCAAGTACATAATAATCATGTAAGCCGCGGCTTCCTTCACAGTAAAATACATTTATTTGATTATAAAGAAAAACATCTTCTACGATGAACGAATTATAGCCATTTCATGAAAATCGGAATTTTACACTACTGGGAATGGACCTTTCGTCCACTTCCTTAGTACCGGACCTAACGGCTAGTCCCCTAGGACCTCCCCGTGACCCCCTTTAGTACCAGTTGAGGGTGCGCATTAGTACCAGTTGGTGCCCCCACCCGGTACTAATGTGCCACCGGATCTTTAGTACTGGATAGTGGCACCAACTGGTACTAATGGGCACCCTTTAGTACCGGTTGGTGTCCCCAACCGGTACTAAATTTCCTCCTATAAATCCGCCTTCTTCTTCCTCCTATCTGAGCCATTCACTACGGCTCGAGTTTCATCCATCCATGGGGATTTCACTCATTCAAGTGCTCTAAAGGTTAGAAACTTCATCCTCCCTTGATACATGGTTAGTATATAAGTTTTATGCTTTAGAGCTAGAGTAATTTGTGATTTTGAGAATAAGGTACAATGGAGAAAAATTTCATTTATATGCATGTGTTATTTAGAGCTCATATTTGTGATTTTTAGAATAACCTACAATTTTTTGGATGATATATTTCGTATTAGTCAAAAAAAATTAATATGAAGTTAGAGGAATAATTTTATAGTTTAGTATTTTCCAAATATGAGCTAAATAAATTATGAAAAATGTGACCGAGATAAATTGTGGTATATAGAGATAATAAGATGAAATAGAGGTACGTAATTGGTCATTTTTAGAATAAGCTACAATGGAGAAATTTTGTTTGAGCTAAGTAAATTGTTGGGAAAATATATAATTCATTCATAGTTTAGTCATTTACAAATATGAGCAACATTTAAATTTGTGTATTTCTGTCTAACCTTTTAGCAAACTCGCAGTGTATCATGTTATTTGGGTCTAAAATTTAAATTGTTTATTTCTATCTATATCTAAACTTTTAGCATCATTTGAGTTTGTCGTAGTGTATCATATTGTTTAGGTCTGAAATTTAATTTTTTTTTATTTCTATCTAAACATTTCAGCAACATTTCAGTTTAATGGTTCATTTCATGTTTGTTATGTTTCATTTATAATTGTATGGATGATCAGAATATCTTCGATTCGATAATACTTTCTAGATGGATCGGCATTGGATGTACAACACAAACAAATGTTCCATGGAATACATTAATGGCTTACATGATTTTCTCGATCAGGCAGAATCCAACAAACCGCCATCCAGTTTCATTTGTTGTCCATGCAGAAATTGCAAACATGAGAAGGATTACTCATCCAGAAAGACTATTCACGCCCAGATATACAGTTCTGGATTCATGCCTAACTATTTTGTTTGGACCAAGCATGTGGAAAGAGAAGTTATGATGGATGAAAATGATGATGAGGAAAAAGACAAGATTCCTGATTGGATTCAAGGAGGTGCCTTTGCAGATGCTCCAATGGGTGAGGCTGAAGAAGAGATGGGCAAGGCAAAAGATCTTATCGATGATCTAGGTCAGGGGTTGCGAGATGCAAAGGAAGATTACGATAATGTGAAGGAGTCAAAAAGTTCAAGCGTATGTTAGATGATCATAGGAAATTGTTGTACCCAGATTGCAAACCAGGGCACAAAAAGTTGGGTACCACGCTTGAAATGCTTCAATGGAAGGCAAAAAATGGAGTTTCTGACAAGATTTTTGATGAGTGTCAGATTTATAAGCCCGGCAGTCCACCAGGGGTTACCCAAGTGGTTGAGTTGTAGGTGGAGGTGATTGCGAAACCAAGAACTTGAAGGTGATCGTGAGAACACGAGGGACACGAGGGTTTTAGACAAGTTCGGGCCTTCGGAGAGTAATACCCTACGTCCTGTATGCTTGGCGACTTGTATTGCTTATGAACTTCGATGGGATAGATTTCCCTCGGGAGGCACCCTTGGCCATCTTATATAGGTTGACGACCCAGAGTTACAAGTCAGTTTGGATCTAATCTACTCGGTAGTTGCATGGAAGGAAATCTGAGTCAGACTACAATACGTATCCCGCAATATTTAGGCTAGTTTAAACTCCCCAATTTTCTTGGCGTGTACTCTAAGTATCTTCATGTCCTCGTCCCGCACATCCTGGTTAGGTAGGCCCACTTGTCAGGTAGGGAACCTTGTGGTGTTGGAGGTATGCCCTAGAGGCAATCATAGAGATGATGATATTCCATTTGTATCCATGATTTATATTGTGTTCCTTGAATATCCATTAAGGGCTACTTGAATTGATTTGCAACTATGTGAATTGTGTGTGAAACTCTTTACTTGTATGGTTATTCTAAAGTTGTCCCTAGTCGGAGTTCATGTGAGGACACACATGAATATTAGACTAGCACATGTATTAGTTGATGACTATGTTTCACAAGTCATGGACATGGAGATGTTGAACTAATAATGTGGGCACATGTGGAGACATGTGCTAGGACTAACCCAGCACGAGAAGTAGTTCTCTCTTTAAACAACATATACGCTTTGTCCTTAGACCTGAGACTGTAGCATGTATTCAAGATGTGGATCGACCTACTTAGGGGCTATCAAACGCTACGCCGTAACAGGGTAGTTATAAAGGTAGCTTTCGGGTTTGTCAAGAAGCATGCTATGAGACATGGTCAATCAAGATGGGATTTGCCCCTCTCTGATTGAGAGTGATATCTCTGGGCCCCTCGAGTGATCGGATCCGAAAATGCATGGTCATGCTACGTACGGTTAAGAGTTAACCTACAAAGGGATTCCAAATCACGGGATCGAGAAAGAGCAGTCGGCTTGAAGCTAGACCAAATATCATGAGGCAAAGGGAATAGCATGTATATTATGTTGTGATGGTTCGTCTGATATGATCTTCGTGTGCTATAGGAGTTGGCACGTCTTGCTAGAGGCCGCTACCGACTATTGGGCCGAGTAGGAGTACTCGGGCCATGTCTATACGTATCCGAACCCATAGGGTCACACGCTAAAGGGGCTGGAAGCCCAATTTGGTTATGATCCGAGTTGGATTAGGTTTAGAAGTACTAATGGGCCTTGGACCCAGAGGCCCGTTAGGAACCTCTATAAATAGAGAGGTGGGGGCGCCCTAGGGTTTACACCTTTTGGCAAAACACATCTGCCGCGCCTCCCACACCCTCGCCTGTTGCAACTCGCGCATCTAGCAGTTTGGCTTGCGACGCTTCCTCCCTGCACGTGTGGATACCTTGGAGGTGTTGCGCCTGCAGCACTTGGACGAGCCGCTGACGAGTCACGACAAGCCGACGACGAGCCACAACGAGCCGACGACGTTCTGCGGCACGAGGGCGATCTTGCTGCACGTGGACTAGCTGCTGAGGAGCTGCTGGACGTTGACGTGATCGACTACGTACGACTACATACAACTACGTTGATCGTCTTCACTGCATCGACGCAAATCTACATCTTCCGCACCATTAGTGCGTCGAGTGGTAATCCCGTGATCCTTATACGACAGTTCTTCCTGGTTTTACGCGGTAGAAATTTTGATTTGCGCTAGTGTAGCCTACCTCGTATCCCAACAGTGGTATCAGAGCCGTAGCTGTTTAGTTTTGGATTCGGGATGTGTGCATATGGAGATATGCGAGTTTTTAGTTTGATCTATGTCCTGGTTTCGTGCTCTTGCTGCAATGGTAGTGTAACGACATACTCCTACCGGTCGGTTTCCGCCATCGGAGTTAAGTGATACACGTAATTCCAATTGCAGTGAGCGAAGATCAATATGATTGGTCGAATCGAAATCCAGGGTCATACGCTAGGGGCATTAGATGTGCAATAGTAGATGGGATCTACTACCGGGGTTGGGATTTTTGCCGTATGCGTATGCTTCGGTAAATCAGCCGTAACTTTTCGGTACGATCTCGGATCGGAGCGAATTTTATATGAAAATTGATCTACAGAAAAAGTTACACATGAAATTCAACCGCTTCGTCATTTTTGGCGAAATTAGATTTCCCAAATTCGGCTTGGAAGATGGAGTTTCGGGCATCCGAAGTTTGGAACGTTAGGACGCTTAACTCTATTTTGCAGGATGTATGTATCTTGTGATCAGTATGGCCCTTTGTGTATGTGATGCATGTGTGTAACTCATTCGTGACCTGCGTGTCGCGTGTACGGCAACACAGCAGGAGCCATATGTGTTGTCACTTTATTGTATTTAATGGCTGCGTACCAATCTGTGATGATCCAAGCAACTATGTAATCTTCTTTACTAGCTTGTTTACTAGCTATTAGGCGTAATAGCATGTTGTAGTTGTTGGAGGACTCATCACCAGGAGGATGGCGCACATGGAACATGGAGATGGAGATCACCATGGTGAACAGGTTCTATCGAGATGGAGATCACCATATGAAAACGGGTCATACTGTGTCACAACTGTGTGAATGCTATTCTGTTTATGTTTTACTTTCTGCATGCTGTGATGTTAGAAGTAGAACGATCCCTCACAAAAGTTTAAGTTAGTATGCCCTCCCAACTAAAACTTGCACCGTCCCATGTCTTGTACAATTAGTGGTAGGTCTATGAAATTAGGGTGCCACTAGTTTTCCTTGACTAGACGGGTTTGTGTCGGACATTTACACACATAAGGGTTGGTTTGCTTAACAAGGTTATCTTAACGGTTAAGGACCTTGGGGAATAAAGGTTGGGCGCCGAGACATAGAGATGTCACCCAACAACAGGAGTCATATGTGATATGATTAGCAAAAGTTGCTTACCGATCTACCTTGTTTGCTAGCGGTGATGCTAAAGCTCACTAGTAGACTTGTTAGTTGTGGATCCTGAATCACTAAGTTTCAATAGAGGGATATTGATTTTAGTGGGAGTAGATTCTGTTAAAATAGTTTAATATGATTTGCTCTATCATGGATACGTTTGTGTTAGTGTATTTTGCATTACTTTTGTTGTAGATTAAATGGCACCTAGCAGCACTACACCGTTTGCTTTGCGTTCGGTCCTTGGGAAGGACAAGTTGAATGGAACAAATTACTCGGATTGGATCCGTAACCTGAGAATTATTCTCAGGGCTGAGAAAAAGGAAGATGTTCTAGACAACCCACTACCAGAAGAACCTGCTGATGATGCACTCGCTGCTGCTAAGAATGCTTACAAGAAAGCATGTGATGCTAACCTCGAAGTAAGCTGTCTTATGCTTGCTTGCATGGAACCCGAGCTGCAGATGCAGTTCGAAACAAACCATGAGGCGCACGATATGATCGTGGCACTTAGAGACATGTTCCAAACACAGGCTAGGACTGAAAGGTTCAATGTGTCTAAGGCCTTTGTTGAGAGCAATCTAGCAGAAGGCACAGCAGTAGGACCACACGTAATCAAGATGGTTGGTTACACTCAACGGTTGGAGAAGCTGGGCTTCCCACTAGGCCAAGAGTTGGCCACTGATTTCATTCTTTCATCTCTTCCGCCTAACTATGGGAACTTCATCTCGAACTACCATATGCATGGGACGGAGAAGGGTTTGAATGAGCTGTGTGGCATGCTTAAAACAGCATAGGCTGACATCAAGAAAAGTGCTAGTACCAGCCATGTGATGGCTATACAGAACAAGCCTAGCTTTAAGAAGAAGGGCAATTCTTGGAAGAAGAAGGGCAAGGCTGGAACAACCAAGCCAAACCCAGCGCCCAAGGTTAAAGCTGGACCTGGACCTGCTCCAGACAAAGAGTGCTTTTACTATCATGAACTTGGTCACTGGAAGAGAAACTGCAAGCAGTACCTAGCTTCGTTGAACCATGGCGGAAGTAAGAGTACTTCTACCATAGGTACGCTTGTTGTTAATGTTATAGACAATATTTTTCTCGTTGATACAATTATTAATTCTTGGATATTTGATACCGGATCGGTTGCTCATATTTGCAATTCGATGCAGGGAATGATAAGTAGAAGCGTGGAAAGAGGAGAAGTTGATTTCCGCGTGGGCAATAATGCATGAGTTGCTGCATTGACCGTCGGGACGATGCAACTCCACCTCCCGTCAGGATTTATTATGGAGTTGAATAATTGTTATTTTGTTCCTAGTTTAAGTTGAAACATTTTGTCTCCTTCATGCTTGATGAAGGATGGTTATTCATTTGCGAGTGAAAACAATGGTTGTGTGATCTCTAAGAATGATATGTTTATGGCTTTTCCACCCATTGTGAATAGATTATTTGTTTTAAATCTTGATGGTTCACCTGTCTATAACGTAAGTGCTAAAAGGCCTCGGCCTAATGATTTGAGTCCTACCTACTTGTGGCATTGTCGTTTGGGTCATATAAGTGAAAAGCGCATGAAGAAGCTCCATTCTGATGGACTTCTAACTTCATTTGATTTTGAATCATACGAGACATGTGAGGCTTGCTTGCTAGGCAAGATGACCAAGATGCCTTTCACAGGATTTCCTGAGAGAGCAGTAGACTTGTTGGAACTCGTACATAGTGATGTATGCGGACCAATGAGCACGACGGCTAGAGGAGGATTCCAATACTTCATAACTTTCACTGATGATTTTAGTAGATATGGCTATGTCTACTTGATGAGGCACAAGTCTGAAACCTTTGAAAAGTTCAAGGAATTTCAGAATGAAGTTGAAAATCAGCGTGGCAAGAAAAATTAAGGCCTTACGATCTGATCGTGGAGGCGAGTATTTGAGCCACGAGTTTAGCAATCATCTAAAGAGCTGTGGAATTGTTCCACAACTTACGCCGCCTGGAACACCTCAGAGAAACGGTGTATCCAAGCGACGTAATCGAACTTTGTTAGACATGGTTCGATCAATGATGAGCCAGTCGGACCTACCGTTATCATTTTGGGGATACGCTCTAGAAACAGCAGCTTTCACACTTAATAGGGTACCATCTAAATCCGTAGTTAAGACACCATATGAGATATGGACTGGAAAGGTTCCTAGTTTGTCTTTAAAGATTTGGGGATGTGAAGTGTTTGTCAAGCGACTTCAGTCGGACAAGATCACACCCAAGTCGGATAAGTGCATTTTCGTGGGATATCCAAAGGAAACTTTGGGATATTATTTCTACAACCGATCAGAAGGCAAAGTGTTTGTCACTCAGAACGGGGTTTTCCTAGAGAAAGAGTTTATCAAAGGAGAAAAGAGTGGAAAGACAGTGCATCTTGAAGAAGTTCAAGATGAGCCGATCGGGCAAGAATCAATGAGTGATGCTAACCTAGAAGAACAAGTTGAGATACCTATGGCAAGAGAAGCACCACCACAAGCACGAAGGTCGGCAAGGCTTCACGAAATGCGGGAACTATTATTGTTGGACAATGATGAGCTTGCGACATATGCAGAAGCAATGATGGACCCAGACTTCGAAAAATGGCAGAGTGCCATGCAATCCAAAATAGAGTCCATGGGAGACAATCAAGTTTGGAACTTGGTTGACCCGCCAGATGGTGTTAAAGCCATAGAGTGCAAGTGGATCTATAAGAAGAAAAAGGACATGGATGGAAATGTTCACATCTATAAAGCACGACTTGTCGCAAAAGGTTTTCGACAAGTTCAAGGAGTTGACTACGACGAGACCTTCTCGCCCGTAGTGATGCTTAAGTCCATTCAGATTATTCTAGCTATAGCTGCATATTTCGATTATGAGATATGGCAGATGGATGTCAAGACAGCTTTCCTAAATGGAAACCTAGCTGAGGGTTTTGTCGATCCGAAAAATGCTGGAAAGGTATGCAAGCTTCAGAGATCCATTTATGGATTGAAGCAAGCATCTAGGAGTTGGAACATTCGTTTTGATGAAGTGGTCAAAGGGTTTGACTTCACCAAGAACGAAGAAGAGTCTTGTGTTTACAAGAACGTTAGTGGGAGCTCTGTAGTATTTCTAATCTTATATGTGGATGACATATTGCTGATTGGAAATAACGTTCCTATGCTTGAGTCCGTAAAGACTTCACTTAAAAATAGTTTTTCGATGAAGGACTTAGGGGAAGCGGCATATATTCTGGGCATTAAGATCTATAGAGATAGATCGAGAAGGCTTATAGGATTAAGCCAAGATACTTACATTGACAAAATGTTGAAGCGGTTCAGCATGGAAGAGGCAAAGAAAGGATTCTTGCCTATGTCACATGGCATACATCTCAGCAAGACTCAGTGTCCTTCGACTGCTGATGAGCGGGATCGCATGAGTAGAGTGCCATATGCCTCGGCTATTGGATCTATCATGTATGCAATGATAAGTACTCGCCCAGATGTTTCATATGCGCTAAGTATGACAAGCAGACACCAATCTGATCCAGGTGAGAGTCACTGGACAGCGGAGAAAAACATTCTTAAGTACTTGAGAAGGACTAAAGATATGTTCCTCGTCTATGGAGGTGAGGAGGAGCTCGTTGTAACAGGTTACACCGATGCTAGTTTCCAAACCGACAGAGATGATTCAAAGTCACAATCAGGATTTGTGTTCACGCTAAATGGTGGTGCTGTTAGTTGGAAAAGTTCCAAATAGGAGACGGTGGCCGATTTTACGACAGAAGCCGAGTACATCGCGACTTCGGAAGCCGCGAAGGAGGGTGTTTGGGTAAGGAATTTCCTCATTGAGCTTGGTGTGTTCCCGAATGCGTCCAGCCCATTGAATCTCTACTGTGATAACAATAGTGCAATTGCGCAAGCAAAGGAGCCAAGGAACCACCAGAAGAACAAATTCGTAATGCGGCGATTTCATCTCAGTCGAGACTTCGTTAACCGGGGTGGGATCAAGATATGCAAAATACACACGGATCTAAACATTTCTGATCCGTTGACAAAACCACTCCCGCAGGCTAAGCATGATGCACATGTAAGAGCTATGGGTATTAGGTACCTTCTAGATTGACTCTAGTGCAAGTGGGAGACTGTTGGAGGTATGCCCTAGAGGCAATCATAGAGATGATGATATTCCATTTGTATCCATGATTTATATTGTGTTCCTTGAATATCCATTAAAGGCTACTTGAATTGATTTGCAATTATGTGAATTGTGTATGAAACTCTTTACTTGTATGGTTATTCTAAAGTTGTCCCTAGTCGGAGTTCATGTGAGGACACACATGAATATTAGACTAGCACATGTATTAGTTGATGACTATGTTTCACAAGCCATGGACATGGAGATAATGAACTAATAATGTGGGCACATGTGGAGACATGTGCTAGGACTGACCCAACACGAGAAGTAGTTCTCTCTTTAAACAACATATACGCTTTGTCCTTAGACCTGAGATTGTAGCATGTATTCAAGATGTGGATCGACCTACTTAGGGGCTATCAAACGCTACGCCGTAACAGGGTAGTTATAAAGGTAGCTTTCGGATTTGTCAAGAAGCATGCTATGAGACATGGTCAATCAAGATGGGATTTGCCCCTCTCTGATTGAGAGTGATATCTCTGGGCCCCTCGTGTGATCGGATCCGAAAATGCATGGCCATGCTACGTACGGTTAAGAGTTAACCTACAAAGGGATTCCGAATCACAGGATCGAGAAAGAGCGGTCGGCTTGAAGCTAGACCAAATATCGTGAGGCAAAGGGAATAGCATGTATATTATGTTGTGATGGTTCGTCTGATATGATCTTCGTGTGCGTATAGGAGTTGGCACGTCTTGCTAGAGGCCGCTACCGACTATTGGGCCGAGTAGGAGTATTCGGGCCATGTCTATACGTATCCGAACCCATAGGGTCACACACTTAAGGGGCTGGAAGCGCAATTCGGATGTGATCCGAGTTGGATTAGGTTTAGAAGTATTAATGGGCCTCGGACCCAGAGGCCCATTAGGAACCTCTATAAATAGAGAGGTGGGGGCGCCCAAGGGTTTACACCTTTTGGCAAAACACATCTGCCGCGCCTTCCACGCCCTCGCATGTTGCAACTCGCGCATCTAGCAGTCCGGCTTGCGACGCTTCCTCCCTGCACGTGTGGATACCTTGGAGGTGTTGCGCCTGCAGCACTTGGACGAGCTGCTGACAAGTCACGACAAGCCGACGACGAGCCACAACGAGCCGACGACGAGCCGCGGCACGAGGGCGATCTTGTTGCACGTGGACTAGCTGCTGAGGAGCTGCTGGACGTTGACGTGATCGACTACGTACGACTACGTTGATCGACTACATACGACTACGTTGATCGTCTTCGCTGCATGAACGCAAATCTACATCTTCCGCACTAGTAGTGCGTCGAGTGGTAATCCCGTGATCCTTATACGGCAGTTCTTCCTGGTTTTACGCGGTAGAAATTTTGATTTGCGCTAGTGTAGCCTACCTCGTATCCCAACATGTGGTACCCATATCCCTCAAGCCCCCAAGCAATGTGTAAGTGAATAGGAACTTGAGGTTATCACAGCGAAGCTGGGAATGTAGAGGCTGTGATGGCGTCATGGTGACGGAGAGGCTGCGCAGTGCTCAAAAAAGAAGAAGAAAATACGAGCGAACGCAGAGCCATCGCGCAGAGCAAAGTCAAGTGCCAAGTTGGTGGATGCAGCCATCCAACATGGAGGGCGTCGCAAGACGCACTTCATAGGAGTAGCCCCCGAGCATTGAAGCAATTAATATAATTGGTCCAATGGTCAAAAAAAGAAAAAAATTGATCCCAACAGCAAATCCAAGTGCCTGAACACAAGGAAGGGTAGAGCCACGGAGGCATGCTGACCAAAAGTAGGCGCCACGCCGGTGTAGCCATGGAGGCGCGCCAAACTGAAATAGGTGCCCAGCCCCCAAGGACGAGGACTGGTGGAGCCACGGAGGCGTGCCAACCTGAAATAGGCATGCACGCCATTAAAAGTGCAACGGAAAACCCACGGACTCCGTCTTGCGCGTGCCGCTGTAACGGAAAACCCGTAGATTCCGTCCAGTGCGTGTGCTGTAATAACAGGACGCCCACGAATTCCGTCGCTAGGTTATGCCATCACGCCCTTCCAAAGTGCAAGTGGAACAGAGATGTTTCATTTCCATCCATAATACTCGCAGCGCCCATGAACCCTGGGCCATGCCGCCGCGATTCCCAATCTGCTCGCATGCAGTTCGCTGCCACCGCCCGAGCCGTCGCGCCGCCGTATGCGTATCAAAACCATAGCATCCATCAGATCCAAATCGCAAGGCTTGGAGATCAAAGAAATCGTGCAAGCAAACATTCTAGATCCAACTACGGTGTGGATGAAGTCCGTGATGACCGAGAAGCACATCCAAGCGCTCGTCAATCGGGGCCTCATGGGGCCTAGGCACTGTTGGATTCGAAGCCAACTGCAGGCCAAGATTTCGCGTCGGAGGACAAGACGGAGACGGTGGTCTTCGCATTGTTCTTCAAGTGCGGGTTCGAGATCCCGTGTGGAGACTTCTTCCGGGGTCTTCTGCACTACTACAAGATTGAGCCGGTACATCTAAATCCCAACTCCATTCTTGACATTGAGGTCTTCATCCATCTGTGTGAGGCGTATTTGGGTATTTCCCCACACTTCAATCTCTAGATATATCTGTATCAACTGAAGATTGTGTTAACCAAGGGGAAGCAGAGAGTGATCGGGGGGTGTGGTTTTTCTTTGCGGCCGAGGAAAGTCCAGGAATACTCCGATCGTCAGTTGAAAGATTCCAACAATGGCTGGCACAAAGAGTGGTTCACCATCACCGATCAGTAGCCCGAGCTCCCACCACGCACTAGATACGGGCCAGTGGCCAACCTCGGAGAAGCAAGTGTAGGTGAATCAGTTGATGGCAAAGATCGCCGACCTGAAATCATGAGGATTCATGGCTGGAGCTGTCAGCATCAACTTCTGCTAGAGATTGACACAGCCAATCAAACACCAAGTGCACCCAGCGTATGACTACACAAGGCTGCAGGACCCGACTCTGGAGGTCTAGCGAAAGGTGCCCATGGATGAAATCGTCAACCAGGTGTCCGAGTTCTTTAGGGGCGTTATCAACTACAAGAGCTGCTCGAAGGCTTATTCGCTGAAGAGGCTGCTGACCAACCCGGCTTGTTCTTCAACGGCATTGATTCGGCATACTTTATATGCTGGTGTGCTATTTCTGACTATGCTTGTGGATTGACTAGGATGATGAATTTGCATTCTTTTGCCCGGCGCCGCTGCCTGGAGGGGCCGAGCAAGTAAGACCCAAGGTCCGCCCAACGAGCTGCCCGTTGGCCCTGAGTGGGAGTGTGACTCCTCCATCGGGTCGGATGAGAGTTTGCCAGAAGAAGCTAGCTAGGCCACAGATGCTACACCGGTTGGACATCGAACACGGCAAGCCGTGCACAAGTAGCCCACCTCCAAGTTGCAGAAGTTGAGTGGCAAGAGAAAGAAGATGGCCAGCAACAAGGGGAAGGAAAAGGAGAAAGCTGCCCCGAGCGCCACCTCCGTGGCCAGGTCAGCTAGCGTGGTGAATGAGGAGTCTAACACGCTGAGCCTGCCCATGAAGAAGACGAAATCCGATCTCCTTGAGACCACCATGGCCAACACGGAGCGTGTCAAGGAAGCGTTGAATGTGAAGATCTGTGGGGGGTCCAGCGGACATACATCGGCGCCACCGCCATTGCGCCCCAAATTCCGAGTAAAGAAGAAGAGCACCCTATAAGTGCAATCTGCTTATGCTGTCTATCTTGTGGTTGTTGTTGCCGCTTGTTGTGTTTGAATTGCTTGTCACACTGTCAATGCAGGACTGAACGATAAGGTGGGTGCGTAGCTTACTAGTTGCTTGGTCCAGGCCGAGGGAACGAGTGGCCGCACCGTTAAGCAGCTGCCACCTCCAGAGGTCAGGGCGGGTCAAGTGGTCGCACTAGAGAAGATGTGCCCAGCCTAATACTACAAGAGGGTGTGGTCGGCTCCGAAGCTGTGGACATTGCTGTGGTCGACCCCAAGGTTGAGCAGGTTCCTAATGAGGGGGCCAGAGCTGAGCCTGGACTAGAGGAGGTGCCCAGGGATGACCCGCGGCTGGAAGGATCCAGCGGGGGCGCTGATGTTGGCATGCAAGGCGAAGAAGATCTAGAGACCTTGAACCTCCTTGGGTCGGACCTTGCCAGGGATGCAACGCAGGACAAGAAAGATCTAGCCAGGCTGTGGCAGTCATCATTAGAGATTTCTAGGCTGTTAATTGTAAGTGTGCTGACCAACCGAGAGGGCTTGTATCTGAAAATCCAGTTTCTTCGCTGAGCTCTAACAAGTAAGATGTATGCAGGGTTTAGCCCAACATCCACAGAGGAGGGCAGATGAGAACCACCAAGCCAAGCACTATCGCCTGAAGGCAGAGCGACTCGAGACCGACCTCAAGAAGGCTAGAGAGGATGCCACAAAGCATGCCGACCAATTCTTGCAGAAGGGCCTGGACCATGACTTGGAGAAAGAAGTTCTTACTGCACACTTGAAAGGTATGTCGTGTTGTCCTATTGAATCGATTTTGTCCTTGAAGTCTTGGTGCTGGCATATACTTGTTTGAATGAGCAGATACCACGGTGAAGGAGCAAAGGCTCAAGTGGCACCTCAAGGAGTGCGAGGATTCCAATGTGCGTCTTCATCAAGAGTATGATGTGGTGGTTCATCATGAGTATGCCGTATCGCAAAAGCTAATCTATGAAGCCAACGCGCGCAAGGAAACCGAGCGCTGCTTAGAGGCTGTTGTGCGTAATCTGCAGCATGACCCACATGTGATTGTAGGGCTAGAAGTGGAGCTGGAGGATCTTCGTAAGGCGGCAGGCTATGTGATGGACATGGTCCAACCAGAGGTCGACCCAAACGCGCCAACGCCACTGCTTGATTGTCTAAAGGCGGCACTTGGTCAGCTGAAGGTTCTACTAAAGGACACCATGGCGGAGTGCGTCAAGAACGTCTTCGCTCTATTGGCGACACACTTCCTACGGCTTCCTTTGGAACGTGCTGCAATAGGAGTCGCGGTCGACTTCCACGCTAATTTTCTTCCGGAGCTAGAAGACCAGTACCATGATGTAGCAAAGAACATTATCAATGACTTGAACCTGTAAAAGTAAACTTTGTGGTGTATCAATCTATGTGATGAAACATGTGATATAATGAACTTAATCGTATGCGGAGAAAAAAACTCCATCCCTCCCTTGGTGTATACGAGAGGACAACATGTCACTGACGCTGTAGGCGCTAAGCGCCTAGCCTTGCCTAACCAGCGTCCTGCTAAGAGCGGATCTCGAGCTTATAGGAGGGGTGAATGCAAGGTTGTCTAGGTTTCGCGAGCTAGTACGTAGACCACACGAGTTAGTTATATAGACTCAAGAGGAGGAGGATAAGAATGCATGACCCAGAGGTCGGCGCTTGGCGGAAGCTCACGAGCTTGTGAGCGAGTGGTCTGTCAAACAGGTCGGACAGCCCCCGAGCGTTAGGAGCAGCTCGGGCAAAAGAACAGTAAGGCAGTAAGTACACAAAGAACCTTGGAAGGTTTTATTTATTCAATGAAAGGGGAAAATAGAGTGAATAGCTTTTAAATCTAAGGGTAGAAGCGCTATAGATGCTCGATGTTTCACGGATTGCGGACACTTGAGCCCTCCGCCCATTGGTGTCGGTAGGTGCCTGGCTGGATAATTTCCTTGATGATGAAGGGCCTTCCCAGGGGGCGGCCAGCTTGTGCATATCCTTGGTAGACTGGATCTGGCGAAGCACCAAATCACCAATGTTGAAGGAGCGTTCTCTGATATTCCGATCGTGGTGGTGCTGTATCTGCTGCTCGTGGCGTGCATGCTGGATGAGGGCCACCACGTGATGCTCTTCAAGGCTGTAAATGTCGACCCACTGACCTGTTTCTACCTCGCCTTCCTTGTGTATTAGATGCGTGGGGCGCCAAAGACCACGTCGGATGGTAGAACGGCTTCTGAGCCGTACACCATGACGAAAAGGGTGTAGCCGGTATCCTAGCTTTTCTAGGTTCATAGACCCCAGATGACATGGGGAAGCTCACGCAGCCACTTGGTGGTGAACTTGGATGCATCTTCAAAGATGCGAGACTTGAGGGACTGGAGGACCATCCCGTTCGCACGTTCGACTTGTTCGTTGTAGCACGGATGCACTACAGAGTAGTACACATCGATGAAGTTGTCTTGGCAGAGGTCCCAGAACTCGGAGCCTATGAACTACTTGCCAAGGTCAGTGATGATCCTATTTGGCACTCCAAAATGGTGTGTGATTTCCTCCATGAATTAAGCAGCTTTAGCCGACTCGATGCAGGTGACAGCCTTGACCTCAATCCACTTGGTCAATTGGTCAACTTCCACGAAGATATGGGTGTAACCGCTCGGAGCGGTCTTGAAGGGTCCGACCATGTCCAGCCCTCAGCATGTGAAGGGCTAGGATAGTGGGATGGTGCGTAGTGCTTGGGCTGGAAGATGTTGCTGCTCGGAGAAGAATTGGCACCCTTTGCACCTTTGGATGAGCTCCTTTGTGTCAACTACTGCTGTTGGCCAATAGAAGCCAGAGTGGAATGCCTTGTTGACCGAAGTGCATGAGACGGCGTGGTTCCCACATGTTCCCGAGTGGATCTCGTGCAAGAGGTTGAGGCCCTCGCTGTGCAGAATGCACATCATCAGGATGCTTGTGGATGCAGCGTTTCTGTAGAGTTCCTTGCCGATGACGACGTAGTTTGCACTCCACCGAGCTAATTCTTCGTACTCCATCTTGTCCTCTGGCGCCATCTAGTTGGTGATCAACGCTATGAATGGGGCGTGCTAGTCTTCTTCTACCTCAATCATCATGACGTCAGTAGGATTTGGGTCGGCCGGAGCCTCAGCATTTTTGTTGGCTTGGTCTGGGTCCAGAACCTTCATGGATGGTTTCCGCATATCTTGTACAAAAACACTGGCTGGAACCTGCGCATGCTTTGAGCAAAGCTTGTACAGGACACCTGCAATGATGTTGTGGTCCCTAGGGATATGGTGGAACTCAAGATCATCGAAGTGGGTCTCAAGTTTACAAATTTCAGCACAATAAGCGTCCATGGACTCCTTGGTACAGTCCTAGTTCTTGTTGACTTGCTCAATAACGACCTTGAAGTCGCCATATGCAAGGATGCGCTTGATCCTAAGGGAAATGGCACTGAGGAGGCCGTGGATGAGAGCTTCATACTAGGCGCCGTTGTTGGTGGCCTTGTAGTGGATCTAGAGGATGTACTTGAGCTGCTCGCCTTTGGGGGATATGAAGAGAACCCCTATGCTGGCTCCTTTGAGGTTGAGGGTGCCATCAAAGTACATAGTCCAGTGTTCTGGCCTCTACATGGAGGGCAGCTTGTGGATCTCCGTCCACTCAGCCACGAACTCAACCAGGATCTGCGACTTGATCGCATGACACGGGTAGAAATCGAGGCCGAACACGCCGAGCTCCACGGACCACTTGACAACTCGACCATTGACATCCCTGTTGTGGAGGATTTCGCCGATGGGTTATGAGCATACCACCCGGATCTTGCGCGCCTGGAAATAGTGGTGCAACTTGGAGGATGATATCAGAACTGAGTAGAGCAACTTCTGAACCTGAGTATAGTAGATCTTGGAGTCACTGAGGACCTCGCTGATGTAGTACACTGGTCACTGGACCATGTGGGCATGGTCGAGTTCTTTGCGCTCCACAACTAGCACGGTGCTAAGAATGTGCGTCGTTGCAGAGATGTAGAGGTACAAAGTTTCTTGGTCGGCCGGGGCTGTCATGACGGGGGGAGTGGTGAGAAAAGCTTTGACCTCTTCGAGTGCCTTGCTGGCCTCGTCATCCCACTTGAACTTGTCCACCTTTTTGAGCAACTTAAAGAATGGCAGACCCTTTTCTCCGGGTTTGCTGATGAAACAGCTGAGGGCCACCATCATGCTAGTGAGCTTCAAGACATCTTTCTTGTTGGCCAGCTTTGTCATGTTTCTGATAGTGTCGATCTTGACTGGATTAGCTTTGATGCAATGCTGGCTGACCATGAAGCCAAGGAGGTTTCTAGACAGGTTATCGAAGACACATTTGCCCAGGTTAAGTTTCCAATGGTAAGCTCGGAGGTTGTTGAAGGTCTATACGAGGTCAGCTATGAAGCTTTCCTTGTCCTTGGTCTTGACGACCACATCGTCGATGTAGGCCTCGACGTTCCTGTGTAGCTGTGTTGCGAGGCAACCCTGGATTTCCTTCTGGTAGGTGGCGCCGGCGTTTTTTCAACCCGAAGGTCATGGTGTTGTAGCAGTAGATGCCGAAGGGCATTATCAACATTGTCTTATCTTAATCGGCAGGGTTGAGGGCAATCTGATGATAGCCCGAGTAGCAGTCCAGGAAACATAGCAGGGTGCTCCTAGCCGTAGAGTTTGTGACCTGGTCGATGCACGAAAGAGGGAAGGGGTCCTTAGAGAAGTGCTTGTTGAGGTCGGTGCAATCGATACACATTCTCCATTCGCCGGTTTTCTTTTTTACAAGAGCTGAATTTGCTAACCAGTTAGGATGCTTATATTGTTGGATGAATCTAGCGGCTAAGAGCTTATTTATTTCTACCCTAATAGCCTCCTTGCGATCTTGGGCAAAGCAGCGAAGCTTATGCTTGACCGGTCGTGTAGTCTTGCTCAAGTCCAAGGAGTGCTCAGCCAGCTCCCTCGGGACACCGGGCATATCAGTTGGCTTCCACGCAAATATGTCCGAGTTTTCCCTAAGGAAACTGGTGAGCGCGAGTTCCTATTTGTCCACTACTACGATCCAGACCTATCGTGATGCTTATATTGGATTGCAATATTACTATTTTGGTTGCAGTATGGATCAATTGCATCTATTTTTGGTCATTGACAAATGGTTGCATTTGAACGGTGCAATAGGTTCTTGCATCCTTTTGGATGTGGTGTTGCAATATGGTGGTTTTGCAATGCACATAAAAAAACTAATGGAACCGCGATATGGTTGCAAATATTGCGACCAGCAGAATGGTTGCATGAGTTACTGTTGCAATGAAAGACGTGTCTGCAATATGATAGTATTGCCACTAATGAACTTGTCACAAAAACATTTTATTGTCACCCCATAGTTACATGGGAATATAGCCATATTGCCATGAAGTATGCTCCATTGCATCAAATAAATATTGCAAAGTAACAAATTTGGTGGCTAGAGTCAATTACAACGTTCATTTGCATGTGGCAATAAAGGGTAATGCAACGAATCATTGTTGGTGGTAATAGATGGAAAATGCAACGAATCATTATTGGTGGTAATCGATGGAAAATACAACGAATCATTGTTGGTGGTAATAGATGGAAAATGCAACAAATCATTGTTGGTAGTAGACACGTCCTATAGAAACACATAAAGTTTAGGAAAATAATGTATATTGTAATAACAAATGGTGGTTCCGATGTGGTTTGTTGCAATGAGAGCATTTTGGCTAGCGCCTTTACAATTTTCTTCTATAGACTGAAATTTAATTGTTGTTACAAAATAATTGTGCCATGAGAATATATTTCATCGTCACATATAAGAACTCAAACCTTCATTAACTTCAAATATGTCTTAACCAAAGTAATAACATAATGACCAGAGTACTGCTAAAATAAATATGAACACAGCTGAATAAAAACATCATCTCCGACTACAAGTTTGCAACTATGTTTGGCACAATAAAATAAAACTAAATATAAGTTCTGTTATTGATCTATTCATGCCCCATCAGCACCAGCAGTCACCAATAAACCTTTCTATAATTCTTCATTCTTCTAGTTGTCCATCACCAGCATATAGGCATAAATCTTTCTCTAAATATTTTGGTTGTCCATGCTTTCTGAACACACATAGAATTTATTAATTTAATGTAGGAACCTTGGTGATTAAGTGCATGGAATAACTTATCACGTGCAAACTAATGATCATATTGATATAGTAAAGACATAAAGTAAATTAAGGAGCACCCTGTAATAATATCATATACCGTTTGAGATGACAAGATCCCCGCCAGTTTGATGAACTTTATTGACATATCATAGATACCATATTACCCACCATTTCAAAGACAAATCACATTGGTATTCATACCTGCTGTTTTTTCTTTTGATTACGAGTCCTCAATAGTTGTTGAATAGAAACATAATTCAATGACCCATTGGAACCATTCCTTTTCTAGAAAAGAGTCCTAGCTACTCATCATGCTAATTTATTTTAGACCATCAAATAATATCGATGGTTTCAATAAAATAAAAATGATCTCACACCTAGCTACTCATCATGCTAATTTATTTCAGACGATGACTAATTAAATATGCTGGTATGTTTCAACAATACATTCAGCTTTTTTTTTCAGAAACTTACAGCTCTTTCATGAGCTTCTTTTGTTCAGAACCTTGCATATCATACCCTGCTCATGCCGCTTTGGCTTCTTCACTCCTGTCAGGTCCTACTAAGCTGCCTGCCCCATTTTAAGCCCTCCCTTCATATCCTAAGATTTTCATATGGAAAGAATTAAAGCTCTAATTGTTCAGAATATCAGATAAATATAGAGGGCAAGTGAATGCACCAAACTAAGACATGAGGGGGGACTAATGGAACCACTGCTTGGGCTTGACAGTCTCTTCAAAGCACTACCCCCCTTCCTTGGCCTGTCTTAAAAAGTAAAGAAAAGGTCAAAATAAATCCTACATAAGCACTGCAGAGAACATATATACTTGCTCTAGAACGTACAGACATATTACTATGGTACAGAAGCTTGTGCAGCAGAGAAATAGTTGGAATGTATATTAGCACTACCAGTGTATCATACGTTAAGGTAAGCAAAACACAAGCGTATACATATATCTGTGCCTTTGTCATGTACGGGCGTACATACGGCAGGCGCAGACGCGCCCGCGACGTACGCCGCGCTGCCGAACGTGCGGGTCAAGCACTGCTAGAATCAAACTCTAGCAACTAAAGATAGAAACTTAGTTTTGGTAATCTCAATCAAGCAATACTTTCTATACTTAGGTTGGGCCATTGGCCATATATACACTGCTGTAATCGTGAACATTGGCAAGCAAGAATTATATCTCCTATCTCTCTGTATCTACTAAGCCTACGGTTGAGGGGTATAACCTCGCCGGAGAAGACGGCCGATGGCTACGAGCTCCGTAGCCGCGGTCCGGCTAGTCGAGGGCTCGACGTCCTTGACAACTTGGTATCACGGTCTCGTCGATCCTCTCCCACCCGCTCCACCTCTTCGACCGCCACCGCTCCCCACACGAACCCTCCACGATCCCCACCGTCTGCTACTACGTCCGCGCCACCACCGCCGGCCATGGGCGACCCGACCCTCGCCGATGTGATGGAATTACTGAAATCCCTCACCACGGAAGTGACAACCCTGAAGGCTGACATGGCAGCTATGAAGGAAAAGCCATCCTCGTCGTCCACCAGCGCCGCCGGTGGCCGCCCGGAGGGGCCACGCGATGCTGAGCGCCCCCCCAAGTTCCAAAAGTTGGATTTTCCCCGCTACGACGGCAAGTCCGATCCGCTACTCTTCATCAACAGGTGCGAATCCTACTTTCGCCAGCAACGTACAATGGCGGAGGAGCGCGTGTGGCTGGCTTCGTATCATCTGGAGGACGTCGCCCAGCTATGGTATACCCAACTCCAGGAGGACGAGGGGCCGCCGCCGTGGGGGCGCTTCAAGGAGCTCCTGCACCTGCGTTTCGGGCCTCCCCTCCGCTCGGCTCTGCTATTCGAGCTCGCTGAGTGCCGGCATACGGGGACTGTAGAGGACTACTCCAATCGCTTCCAGGCCCTCCTGCCTCGCGCGGGCCGGCTGGATGAGGCCCAACGCGTTCAGCTCTTCACAGGGGGTCTTCTGCCGCCGCTCAGCCACGTCGTCCGCCTCCACAATCCGGCGACGCTAGCGGCCGCTATGAGCCTGGCGCGTCAGGTGGAGCTCATGGAAGTTGAACGACCGGCGCCGCACCCTCCTCGGCCACCGCCGCGCGGCCTCCTTCCCGCGCCCGGCCCCAGGCCAGCCCTTCCGGCGCCACACCAGCCGCTGGCGCTCCCTGCTCCTCCAGTGGCCGCCCAGCAAGGCCGCAGCGAGAGCAATCAGCGGCGTCTTACTCCGGACGAGATGGCGGAATGCCGCTATCTGGGGCTCTGTTTCAATTGCAATGAAAAATATACTCGGGGCCATAACCGGTTTTGCAGGCGCCTCTTCTTTATTGAAGGTGTGGAGCTCGAGGACACCTTGGACGCCGCGGATGACGAGGAACGCAATACCGAGGCGCCATGTTTTTCGTTGCAGGCCGTGGCAGGGGTGCCCATGGCAAGCACCATGCAGATCGCCGTGGTCATCGGTGCTGCGTCTCTCCTCGCCCTCCTCGACTCCGGCAGCATGCACAACTTCATCTCGGAGGTATTGCAGGAGAAGTATTGCAGGAGAAGTATTGCGTGGAAACAAGATAAGCACCAACTACGGACATAAAATTCTAATTCCTCGTTACAACTACATGTCCAAACAACATTGTTTCGAATTTGAGTTATCCTTTGGCTGTTCGGTCTCACCTTGGGAGGACCGGAGGAGTCAACATGCGGACTCACCATCCTTGGGTATTGCAAGGATGGAGGTGAACGCAGGATCTTGAGCTGCTGCCAGGGATGGACCTCCACGAGGATGGAGCCGCTCGCCGTTGCTGGAACTGCAAGCCATAGTGGGGTCCAGCCGCCGCCACTACGCTGGTCGCGATGTGTTACCGCATATCCGCTACGGCAGCGCAACAGTTCCGCCGCGGATCCGCCACCCGAGGAAGGAGGAGGAGCAGGGTACGTGGACGCCGGAAGCGAGTTAGTAGTGGATGCCGCGAGGGAGGAGGGGCACCACCGCTGAGGTGAGCTGCCGCAGCCTCTCTTTCTCGCCACCACCATGGTGTGGAAGGGATCGGAGGAGAAAAGGATCTCGGGGGATCGGCCGCGCGGCAAATTTGTACTGGCTGAGCACACAGGCATCCGTCCGATCCTGATCGGACGGCAGCAAGCAGACAACCACGGCACGACGCAAGCTAGCCGCATGAGGTTACTGAAATGCCGGCCCAAACCCAAGCTCTAAGCCCAAACTACATTCTTGTTTACAACACATTTAGTTTACATGTTAATTTTTTTCAGTAAAAATGAATAAACATATCTAAAATTTCCTAAAAATTATGTTATTGCATAATAACATTTAATTAAATTATTTTCAAGAACAGACATACTTGATGAATGTTTCCTTCAATTTTCATTAAAAAGATAAACCTGGTTTTGGCTATTAGTCTCCTTAGATCTTAATACAGAGGAGAGAGTTGGTGATTAACATATGAATTTCCCAATTCACTTTATTTCTAATAATGGCATAAATTCATGTGTCAATTTTTTTTCCAAATTAATGATATTATTTGTACACGTGGCCAAAAAGGAAAGATATGATTGTAATTTATGAAGTTCATCAAATGATTTGTGCACATGAGAAAACAAAACATTTCGATGGTAACAACCACCTTCCGATGTTTAGACCCGGCAACCTACCGATGGGGGTGCCCAAGGTAGTGTTTTGGTTAGTGGGGCTCACCACAATCAGGAACTCGATGGTGAAAACAGACACACGATTTAGATAGGTTCGGCCGCTGAATAGCATAATACCCTACATCCTGTGTGTTGTATTGGGTTGTATTGATGCTCGATGGGATTCGATCCTTTGGAGGGGTCCCTGCCCGCCTTATATATCCGGGGGGCAGAGTTACAGGTCGGTTGTTTACAGGAAACTAGTCGGATACGACTTGAGGAGTCCTACTCGGTCTGCATGAGTAGTTTCCTGATCCTAGTCTAGCTCTTGGTTTTCCATGTAGACCACGCCACCCTACACCATAGTCTCCATATCAGATACGCTCGGGTGTATAGCCTTTTTTGTAGGACTGTGTACCCTGCCTGGTATGCCCATACATGTATGTATGACAAGCCCCCGAGTACTTTTTAGTCAAATGCAGGTGCTCTGAGTTCTTCTGTTGACGTTGCCAACTTGTTCTGGTGCTCTTCGAGTACTTCGTCTAGTTGAGTCTTCAGAAGGAACCCGAGTACTACCATGCGGCTAAAAGGTACTCAAGCCTCATATTGATCTTGAAATCTTGAATCTTTGGTCGCTGAATCTCCAAATTTGACCTAGATATGGACGTGCGATGAAAATCTCACTCCATATGGAGTAGCCCCCAAGCCTTAGGTTGAATCAAAAAATCAGCTTGAGGGGCAATCTTGTAATTTCCTCCATTTTCCTTAGAGAAAAAACTTTTGATCCAAGGACACATGGCACACAGCTCCCAAGCCTTATTCCAGCTGTGTAGATGGGATAAGAATCTTCCGTAGGTCAATATGTGTTCAAATATTTTTGAAATCAGAAATTTGACGCCAGGTATCCCAAATCTTCGGACGGATGTTGAAACACCCGAAATCTCCGTTTGCTGTTTGCTTTTGCGCCCACAATTTACTGTAGGTGGAGCGTCGCTGTAGGCGAAGCGTTGCGTGATGCGGTAAATAAATATGGAGGAATTATCCCTTCCGCTTTTTACTGAGCAGTTGCCTCTTCATCTTCCACCACACGCTCTAGCGCCGCCACCACTCCCCGCTGTGTGCGATCTAGCGCTCTGGTCCCCATTCACCCAAGGCCCTGAGCGTCGCTTAGCGATCTTCTCATGATGAGTGCGATGGGTATACGTAGGAAGGCCCGGGCATCCGAGGCGGAGGCAGAGGCATCCAGCAAGAAAGTGCGGGCGGACAAGGGGAAGGACTCCTTGGTCAAAGAGGCGATGGCGAAGCCCACACTGCCCCAGCCGGGTGCGGGTTGGATGCCATCTCGCCTGCAGGAGCGTGACATCCAGTCGCTCATCCACAGCACGCTCCTGCAGGAGCGCGATCAGATTGGGTGGAGGGTGACCAAAGAGAGCCAGGCCTGGCGGAAGCGCACCCAAATGAGACGATCATGTTTGGGCACTTTGCCGAGAGGGGCTAGCCTTGCCAGCTTCCGACTTCTTCCAGGGCATCCTCAGCTGGTTCAGGTTGGAGCACATCCACCTGAACCTGAACTCCATCCTCCACCTCGCAATCTTCGTACATTTGTGTGAAGCCTTCTGTGGGATTTCTCCCTACTTTCAACTATTCTGGAACTTCTTCCACTTCAAGTCCCAGCCGAGCAAGGACGAGATCGCATCCATTGGCGGCAGCGGCCTGCTGCTGCGGAAGAACTAGGAGAAGATGTACCTCAAGTACAAGCTCATCAATTCCAACTCCGGTTAGAAAAACGGTAGTTTAACTTGAGGGACCTGGATCCCCAACTACCGACACTCTCAGGGCTTGCCCTTGTGTGAAACAATTAGTGGTTCGTCGAGTCGTCCGATGACGAGGCATTCCAGGTGCTGGACCTGCTGCAGCGGATCTCCAAGCTGAGGGCGGAGGGCCTCACCAGCGTTGGCGTCGCCTTCTCCTTCATGAGGAGGTGCATGCAGCCGCTGCAGCAGTGGACATATCTGGGCTACGAGTACTTGGGACTCGTAGACCAGACAAGATTCTCTCCTGAGGACCTCAGCACTTACGCCATCATGGCCAGGCTGAGGAGTATGTTCGAGAATGTGGTGGTTATCCCCATGATCGTCCAGGAGTTCAGCGCGACGAACCCCCGGAGCCGGTAAGTACTCGTGACCGAAGCCCGCGAGCGTTTACCGAGTAGTTAGACTTGTTCTCTGACTTGTCTTGTGTTGTTGCAGAGCAAAGTGTCACTGTTATTCTCCGCGCCTCCTCCCCCTGGCACGGAGATTACCTCCAAGGCCACCCGGGTGTCTTGCAGCTCGATGCGGCAAGGAGCCGAGGAGGAGGAGGGCTCGACCGAGTGTTGGAGCAGCTCAAGCTCCAAGGAGGGGGAGGTGGTGCCTCCCCCCTTTATCACTAGGAAGCGTCACTAATGTTTTCCTGCATACTTCAAGAATCACTGTTTGCCTAACATCATAGGTTGTATTGACTTCAGTTAATTCTTAGAAATACTAATCATAGTAAAGTATTGTTGAGATAAATAGATTTTTATGAACTCTGAACATATAATCAGCTTTCCCTTTTTACTAGCTCAAGCTTTCAGAGCCGCAGGCAGAGAGCTCAACGTCTACCTCAACGACTACAAGGGCAAGTGGAAGGCTCATTGGATTGACATCAGGTACATTTACATCTTTTAATTCTAAAAATCGATCTCAAATTGAGGGTAGACCTTGCTTCATGATTCATAATCTGAAATGGAATAGGCACTATCTATATATGATTTCCTTTGCATCAATGGGGTTTACTTTCCTTCCTCCTTTTAATTCAGCTCTATCTTTGAAGTGATTTTTTATTCTTGATCAAAATTAACTGGTAGACATATTCTCTGTGTGCCATCACTGAAAGTTGACTAGGATTAGTCATAACCTTCTGCTTCCTTTTTTCCAAGTTTGTGGATAGTAGTAGAATGGTGATTAGGCAACAGAGGTAAGGTGACTTCCTTTGTCCTTCTTCCATAAATTTAGGACCCACTATGCCAAAGAAGGGCCTTATGTTTTAGGTGGCTGGTTCAGTCAGACTGGTGCTGAACATTTTTTGTTCCTTTGGAGCATACCAGCTAGGCTAACCACAATTCTAGTTTGTACCTTGACTGTGACGTCTCTAAGCTGACAAATTTTTTGTTCTATTTTGTTGCTCCATGAGCACCAGTGTTGTGAAGGCCCCGCAAACGGGCTATCGCCCAATATGTATGATGCCGGCTACTAAACTAAAGGAATGTGACCCAATTCGGATGATGCAAGCCTAATTCCTACTCAGTGCTGATGGAGGCCGGTAAGGAAAGAAAAAAAAAGGAAAATGAAGAGAGAGAAAATATAATGTGTGGGATCCATTTGATAAAGTGGCAGCAGGGCCCACTAAAATATCAAAATAGAGGCTGGTAAGTAAAAAACATAAAGGGAAAATAGAGAGAGAAAAATATGACATGTGGGATCCACTTGACAAGTGGCAGTGGGATCCACAAACATACCAAGCACTCCTTTTCTCAAAAAAATGGTGAACGTCGCGTGAAGACGAAGAGGCGGCGACACGGCGTGAGGGCTAGGGGCTGGATCGATCAGGTTTAGGTTTGATCCCTCGCGAAAGAAAGGGCTGCCGCATGGGCCAAATTACATACGTGTTAAGTCCAGCTTGGGCAATTTTAATGCTAATTTCAATTAAACCAACAGAAAGGCCCACCTAGAAACTTATCTATTGCCATACCTAGAAATATCGCAATATCACCTTGTGTGTACTCAAATGTAGCCACATATGATGTTCGTGGCAATAAAACCTCAAGGGATGCAACGAATGACTTTTTTTGATGCAATATAATATGATCATTTGCAACGTAGGGCAAAATGAAAGCAACACAATTTCATCATGGCTATATTCACAACTACTTGCAACTAATCCATTTTTGGATGCAATATAGCAACAGCTATTGCAACGCAGGTGAAGATTGAGATGACAAAATTACATCGTGGCCATATGCGTAGCTACTTGCAACCAACTTTACAATGGTGGCAACAATGCCTAGATATCGCAATACAAAATCAATATTATCACAACTCAACACTAGTCATGGCAATAGGAATCCATACTTGTGAAGCGTCCCGACATAAGTAGAGACTAAATGTGTTGCAAATATCAGTCCCAGGAGGCTGATAGCACATTTATTCAATAGATAATTCAGTTACCGTACAACTCCCGAAGGAGTGGGCGTGAAAGCCACGTAGCGATAAGAAGCAAATAAATAACAGCGGCTAACCAAGCGACTACCAAAAGACACCACTCGGGACTACACGGCAGCAGAAGCATCTTGTGAAGGCCAACACCACAGGCAGCGTTGGGTGTGGACACAACCTCCTACTCAAACTCCTCGGCGATGAAGTCTGGGTCTTCCTCTGTAGCAACGAAGCAAGGGTGAGTACAAAAGTACTCAACAAGTCCAACCCCATCCACGGAGGGGGATACAATCAAGTATATGCACAGGATATAACAAGGATAGGCTATGGTTCATTTGCAATAAAGCTAGATTTTCAACACGTGCACGGGTTTGTTTTCAAAAGAGTTTTTGTAAAGCTTTTCTTTAGTAACCAAAACATTGAGTGGGGTTGATCCTACACAAAGGATCCAAATTTTTATTGCTATCGGACTCCCCGTCCACCATAGCTCACGGCACAACTGCCGGACACTTCCAAAATCCAACACACACACCATGAAACCATCCATCCCCAAGTGCTAGTTATGTGACCAAGCCGTAACTCGTCCAATGCCGTGGACACGGCTACCTGGATAGGTTTTAACTCTGTAGAGGTTGTACACTTTTCCCACAAGTAGGGTACCGCAGCACGATCACCTTAGTGCCGGTGTGGATCCTAACAAAGCCATTACCCACCTTAGCTAAGACTGACTAGTCCACACAGAAGCACCCAAGGGGTTAACGGCTCATCCACGAGGCCGTAACTGGGACCTAAGTCACCAAGATCTTACTCCTTTTCCATGGGCTCCCGTTGCTCACCAGCACACCTGAAGACTAACAGTTCAACTAGTGGGATTTATGCTAAGCCGTTGCCCATACAACGGTCGAGTGGTTGCACGATGGTTGAATTAGGAAAGATGACACATCAACTCGGTCCTTAACCATGACAAGATGGATATCTCCCAGCTTTGCTCAACCACTAAGGTATGAGCACAACATTCTGGCATTTCACACAAGAAACACCCATCCATCTCATCTACACATTCCTTTCCTTTAAACCCGGAAACCCAAATTCCCATTTGAACACATTCACGCATTTTTTCTCCAAATAAACCATTGTAATCATGATTGAAGTTGAGTAACGAATTCCTAAGCATTCTAGCAGTAGTTATCATCTAAACAGAGCGAGTCATATTTAGAGATAAACATAGGAGATCAAGGAATATTCGTAACAATCAAGGGGTGGCTATCCAACCATGTCTTGCAATAAAACAATATGCATTTTATAAAACAGGCCGATAGGTTGTGTTTCAAAAACTAGGAGTTGAACATGCATCAAAGGGTGAGATTGGACTTGCCGTCTTCAAAGCCTTCCGGGAGTTCCGGCTCATACTGCTGGTCCTCGGGCTCGGGCTCGCGGTCAAACTCCTTCTCGTGCTCCTCCTTGGGTACCCCGCGATCTACGACACACACAAACGGGCACACCAATAAATAAAAGAAAATCAGATTTTACCCGTTGAGCTCCGAACAGAAAACGCGAATGAAAAATAGGTAGGATGAGTATTTTTGGGAAATTTGGATATGGATCGGCGGAAGTATACTGGAGGATGACGTGGTCAAATTTGGGACTAATTGGAGGAAGTTTGGCGCATGAAATGATGAGTTAAACCCGTATTAGGAGCTAAAAAGGAGGGTTAGGACTGTTCTGCGATAAACCAGGGACCTTTTCATAAATATTTCTGGAGGTGGAGGGGCTTATCCGAGAGAAGTGCTTGAGAGTGGTGGAAGGGCCTATTTGTAATTTGGGGAAAGGTGGGGGTTAGATGGGAATGAATTTGGAGGTGGAGGAAGTGCTTCTCCCAGGAACAGAGAGAGAGGGAGGGAGTGGGGGAGTTGGCCGGCGGTGGCCAGCCGGCCAGGCTCACCGGCGGCAAGCCGTGGGTAGAGGGGGGTGGAGGAAGTGGAGGGGGCTCCATTTTGCCCATTACCTTGGGCACTTAGAGATGGGAGAGGGGCGGCCGGCAGGAGCTTGGGGTGGCGGCACTCGGGCGGCGACGCACAGGTGGCGGCGATGGCGGTTGGCGCAGGTGGCTGGGAGATGGAGTGGGGTGGGATGTGGCAGTGGTGGCCGGGGCGTTGCCCCTTTTATAGGCCGGCGAGGGGGGGTTGGCCGGCGGTAGGGGCCGGGCAATGGCCGGCCGTGTGACTCAGCGGCACGGCACCGGTGGCGTGCGGCGGGCAGCGCCGGAGGGGGCCGGAGTGGGGAGGTAGGGGCCGGCGGCGGGCGACGTGGAGCGGGGCGGAGGCGCAGTGTGAGAGGTAGGCGCGGGGAGGGGTCGATGGGCGGCGCGTCGGGCGCGTGGGGCCGGCAGGGTCGGACCGGGCGGGGGCCGGCGGTATGGCACCAGGAGGCTGAGGGCCGACGCCTGGAGAATATCAGCGCCTGGGGCTGGGGAGTGAATGCACCGGGGGGGGTCTGGCCAGGAGATGGCATTGGGGTTGGCCAGGAGATGGCGCCAGGAGCTGGGCGTGCGGTGCGCCAGGAAGAAGGAGGAGGAAAGAGTAGAAGGAAGGAGGAGGAAGAAGGAGGAAGAAAGAGAGAGAAAGAAAGAAAAGGGAAAGGAAAAGGGATGGGGAAAAAGAGAAAAAGAAAAGGGAACCGGCGGCGATTGCGGCATGCGGTCGGAGCACGTGCAGTAGTCTGCTGACCGGCACGCGGTGAGAATTACGGGAGAGGATAAAACAATGGCGTCGGCTTGGGTGCCGGGACGGCGAAATTGCCGGGAAGAGTTTAGATTTTCGGAAGCTCAGCGATAAAAGATTTTGAAAGAAATTTTTAACGGGTGATTTAAGTTGGTGATTTTGCGGATGTTACAACTTGCAACCACCTTTTCCACCGTAGCATTAGCGCCTCCCTCTTGCAATAGAGCTTATGACTAACGCAACACACAATTCTGGTAGCCATAAGGCCCATATATCGCTACCAATTATGTCGTTGGTTGCTATAGAAACAAATATTGCAACCAAATGTGTGGTGTTGTGAAAACAAGTGGTGCTAAAAGGGTCAAATCCTTGTAGTGGTCGGAGAGGTCGGCCCCTATGAGGGCTGTCTTGGTCGAGTCTTCCAGGCCGAGGCAGATCTTCTTGACCTTGGGGTCGAGTTGCAGTGCTGTAGGCGTTGACTCCATCTCTGGGATCGTGAGCTGGTCCTTGTCCACCTTCTGGGCCTTGGCAACCATAGTGGTGGCCTTGACCGAGTACTCTAGAGCTTCAGCAAGCTACACCGCCTCCGTGTCGCACTTGTACAAAGTCACGACGTTACCGTAGACATTAAGGACACCGTTTGGAGCCAGCACCTTGAGGATGAGGTAGGTGTAATGTGGGATTGCCATGAACCTCGCCAGCATGGGCCTCGCAAAGATGGCATGGTATGAAGTCTTGAAGTTGGCAACCTCAAATGTGAGGTACTCTGTGCGGTAGTTGGCAGGCGTGCCAATCGGATAGGATCCTTTGCCGGGGACAATGCCGTAGAAGGGTTCTTCACAGGGCTGGAGCCGCTCGAAGTTGAAATCCATGCGCTTCAAAGTCTCGGTGAGGATGATGTTGAGGCCGCTGCCACCATCGGTCAGCACCTTGCGAAGTAGGGCCCAATCTGTGGTCGGGCAGACCACCAATGGGTAGGATCCGGGTTCTGGAATGTGGACCCAATGATATTCCCTAGAGAAGGTTATGGGTTGCAATGACCAGCACAAATACTGGACTTGCTGTATGGAGACAAAGTGCACCTCTCACTCGTGCAGCTTCTGCTTGCAATTGCTACAAAAAGCGTTGCGACCGCCCACGATGATGTTGACCTAGCATTCTGATCGCTGGAACTCCCCGTTCTGGTCAGCGCTAGGGCGGTGGGCGTCTAGTTGTGGCTGATCATGGTGCTCCTCTATGGTGTTGGTCGTCATGGTCATCGCGTTAGCGGTTGTTGTGGTCATCATGGTCATCATAGCGGTGATCGTCGCGATCATCATGTCGTGGCGACGGTTGTCGCGGTCATCATGACGGTTGTCGTCCCGGCGGTAAACGTTGCGGTGGGGTCACTTCTAGTCCACCGGTGTGCCAAGCTCTTTCTTGAGGACTGTGCAGTCTGAAGATTATGACGTGCGTCCTTGTGGAAGGGGCATGGAGCATTAAGAGTGTCATCAAACTCTTCCCGGAGGAAGGTGGTCCACCTAGCTGGGTCGCATTTAGCAGCGAGGACGTCGGGGGTCCTTTTTAGAAGTCAGGACTCCGATTGCTCTTGGTGTTCATCATGGATTGGCTGATCGTAGTCGTCACTCTGGCAACGCTTGACGCCCTAGAACTGTACTGTCCCCACCTCCTCTATGTCTACATGTTTGTTGACAACTTCCATGATCTGCCCGACCATCTTGGGGGTAGCCTCATACAACTTGCAGAACATGGGGCGACTCATCAGGCCAAAGTGGAAATACCAGATCATATCACGATCCTCGACACCAGCCAGCCTGTTGCGGTTCTCAAAGAAGTGGTTGGCGTACTCTCGAATAGTTTCATTCATCATTTGGCGGACTTCATTGAGTTTCTCCATGTTACTAGGTCGGCTATAGGTAGCCTGGTAATTGTGGATGAAAGCTCTAGCGACCTGACCCCAACTGTTGATGTTGTTCGGAGGAAGGTTCTCCAACCATAGGAGTGGGGCAAGACCCATCATCACCGGGAAGTAGGTGACCATCTGGTCGTTGGTGCCGTGGGCAGCTTTCATTGCGGTACTGTACATCTTGAGCCAGATGGTGGGGTCAGAGCGACCATCTTACTTTTCATTGATGGCTGTCTTGAATGTGGCCGACCAATCAACAACCCTGAGGCATGGAGTAAAGGCGGTGAAGCCATCGATCGCCATGTCATCGTGTCGTCGAGGTTGTACTCGACGGGTGGAGCCCTGGGGCGTCTGCCGTTGTCACACCTCGACGGTCATAAGCATCTTCAGGGGCTCCATACATGCAGTCATAGTCGCCGTGTCAACGCATCTCATCTTCTTGGCGCTGGTGGTCCTCGAGTTCTGCATCATGGTTGAGTCCAAGAGCACCGTAGCCACGGTCATACTCTATGCGGCCGTGGAGCTCAGCCTCTTCCTGCTCTTGAAGACGGTTATTGAGGTCGGGGCAAAGGTCGCGGAGGTCGCGCAACTCTTCATGGAGGTCACATTGCTGACCTGGTCTGCTGTGGTCCTCACGTCACCTCTCTTGCTACGGTGTCAGTTGTCGTAGTTGTCATTGTTGGAATCCTTAGCGCGTGGGTTGGCAGGTTGCTCCACCTCTTCTAGTCAGTTAAGGAGTCATCTGTACGGGGCTATAAATAGCTACCTTTGTAAATCTGTAATCATCAACAAATCAATACAACCAACTACTTTTTCCTCGTACTTACTTTCAAGCAGGCGACTTCGCCAAATACTTTCTCTTTTTTCACGAGTTCGTACGGGTTGGCAGGGCTGCATCAACTTGATCTCCGGCCGATCTTGTAAGTTCCGCTTACCAAGTAAATTCTAAGCTTTAACTTCGGGCGCATTGCTGTTGTTTCGTTTAGATTTATTCACCAGTTATCGATATTTACTAGAATCATAGGTTTTACCTGTCTTTCTAGTTTTATCACCAGTTATCCAGCTAGGAATCGGTGGTTTCGGTTTTCTTTACATTTTGCTATTAAATTTACTTATTTCACATATAGCCGATTAGATCTATTCCTAGTGTTGTTACTATAGCATTGTGTCGATTACTCCAGTAGTTTTCTGTCTACAAGGCTACAGTGATCGGCTGCCTTATAGCCGATTTCTTTATTACGGCAAATCGGTCGATTCGCTGATAAGCTCTCTCGAGATCGGAAACTTAGCCGATCGTGATTTCTGGACTTGACACGTATTCTTCCTTGCCAATCAGCAGGTCAGATTGGCTAGCACGCCGCGCGAACCGCACCAGGGCAATCACCCGAACAGGAGTTAAGCAGATTCTCCCGGGTCATGTGTCAGACGCTGGGGATTCGGTTGACCGATTTCTAGCGCCAACACACTTTTGGCACGCCCGGTGGGACCAATACAACCGCCGCCATGTCGAAAGCTGCTGAAGTCTCCGAAGATAACGTCATCGAGGTGACGGAAGCAGATCTAAAGGACGACCAGAAGGAGGAACTGGATAAGCATACGGCACAGTTCCGGAAAGCTTGCCTACAGTCTTTCAGTCGCTCCAGAAGCGGGGAGACTATCAAGAAGACTCCGTTTCCAACTCCCCGCCAGATCAGAATCTCTGAGGACTCGGACAAGATGGCCGATATGGTCCAACAGTCCGTTTATCACGCCTTCATTGATCAATCCCCGGTACTAGCAAATACGGTGTACAACGCCGTTGTCAACTCCTTCGCTGGTGGGATACCTCAAGGATACAGGGGACCGGCATATACTCAGCCGATTCCACCAAACCAGGGTTACTTGAATTCGGTTTCTCAGCCGATCCAATTTTCTGTTGGGGGTTTGGGCGCTTCTTCATCATCAGTTCCTATGGGGCATAACTCCATCCAGTTGTCCTCTGCGCCGTTCCCTCCGGTTAGCCCAGCGCCTTTGGGGGGCACCATCAGCCACGGCCGGTCGAAACCAATCGGCCATTCAGGGGAGTCCGCAATTCCAGGCATCTTTCCAAGCGGCCACTCGACCAGCCATGCCGCCGTACCAGCCTGTTGCACCAGAGATGAACAAAACAGCAGAGCTCGTACTGTATGATGAAATGAGTGGCTCGTTCAAACAGCCGACCTTTAACACACAGCCAGCTTTCACTCAAATGCCACCTGCTTTCACTCAGCATCAGGCTATTCCACCTCCGATATACCAACACGTGCCAATACCTCAGCCAACGGTTCATCAGCAACAGCCGGATTGGTCGGCACGTATTGCAGAAGTGATTCAGGAACAATTCGGCTTGAAGCCGAAGGTACAAAATTACACCTATAGGACACCATACCCGTCCACATACGACCTACTGCCGTTTCCTCATCGGTATAAAGTTCCTGACTTCACCAAGTTCTCGGGGATGGATGATACTTCAACCGTGGAGCACGTGAATAGATTCATCATCCAATGCGGAGAGGCAGCTACGCAAGATGCTCTACGGGTGCAGTTGTTCTCGTCATCTCTGTCTGGCTCGGCCTTTCAGTGGTTCACGACATTGCCGCCAAACTCGATTATCATGTGGGCCGATTTAGAAAGACAGTTTCACAAATACTTCTACGCTGGGGTGCATGAGATGAAGCTGTCCGATTTGACCAGCCTCAGGCAGAGAAGCGACGAGCCGATTTCCTCGTATGTACAGAGGTTTCGGGAAATCCGGAATAAATGTTACTCTTTGGCTCTAAACGACGCACAGCTGGCTGATATAGCCTTTCAAGGTCTTCTGCCCCACATCAAAGAAAAATACGCATCACAGGAGTTCGAGAGTTTAAGCCAAATCGTCCACCGATTGTCTGGACAGGAGGTGCGTTCTTTCGATCCACGGAGGAATTTCCAGAAGAAAGTGGCGCACCTGGAAGAGGTGGAGGACGAGGAAGACGCTGAGGTCGGACTTGCAGAATGGGTCAAGGGAAAGAAGCCAATATCATGCCCATTCGGCAAAAAGGAGCCAGAGGCGTTCGGTTTTGACACGACAAAGGCCGATAAAATCTTCGACCTTCTCCTCCAGGAAGGGCAGATCAAGCTCTCGCCATATCATACAATACCTTCTGCCGAACAACTTAAAAATATGAAATATTGCAAGTGGCACAACGCCACATCCCATGATACTAATGAGTGCAAAATCTTCAGGCAGCAGATACAGTCGGCCATTGAGCAGGGCAGACTTAAATTTGAAGTGCCGACAAAATTGGCCAAGCCGATGAAGATCGACCAGCACCCCTTTCCCACCAACATGGTTGATACGGGGAGGAATTCACTCCAAACAAAGGTGCTGACGTCCGAATCGGCTAAAAAGAGTGGCGCCGTAGACCCCAGAAATCAAGCAACGCCTGAGGACGTCAAAGGAAAGCGGCGGATGGAGGACGAAGACGGCGAATCGGAAGAGCCACGCATTACTTCCCAATTCCTGCTCCAGAAATATCAGCGTCAACATGAACGCTCAAGGTCCCGGGAAGAAGCGATGCGACGGCACGAAGATCACTGGAGGTGCCCTTTCTTCATCCACTGTTGGGAAAGCAACCTCAGGCTACCTTCGGCCGATAATTGCCCAGAATGCAATGGCCCGTATCGTGGTAATCGGCCGTTTAACAGATCCTGCTCCAGAGATGGAAGACCAGAACCGATCAGCAGGAACTGGCGCGACCAAGATGACCAGCGCCTTCCCGTGCGTGATCGGCTGGGGGGCAGAAGTGACCGATATGACCGGTTAGAAGACAGACGCCGTGACAGACCGGGGAGCAAGTTTGATCGACACGACCGGCCAGAAAACAGGGCCAACGTTCATAGTCGGCTTGAAGAGATGGCCGACGCTCGGGTGATAGATGAGAACCCTTTAGGACGCGAACCAGAGTGGGAACGCGCCAGGTCAGGGGCCAAACCAATAAACCCCAGGTGGTGTCCCGATGGATTGACCAAATCTCAAAAACGAAGGATCCAACGTCTCCGCCAATGGGAACAGCAGGAAGAGGAACAACAGAGCACAATGGACAAGAAGGAAGCCAGGCCTCAGGTATGGCGCCCCAACAGAAACGATAAAGGGGACGACGAATCGGCAGCCGATATCGGCATGGTTTTCATATTGCCGATGGAATTCATGACTCCTGCCGATCGACAGGATATGATGGCGATAGAAGAACAGATGGCACAGTTGGCTTTGGAGCCAATGATTGCCACGTTCGAGAAGCCCGAGGATGACAAACGACAACACCTGAAAGCATTGTTCCTCAAAGGGCATGTCAACGGCCACCCCCTCACTAGATTAATGGTAGACGGAGGAGCTGCAGTCAACATCATGCCATACGCCGTGCTCCGGAAGCTTGGAAAGAGCGATGACGACCTGACCAAGACAGACATGATGCTTAAGGACTTCGAAGGCAACGTGTCTCCCGCTCGCGACGCCCTCTGCGTCGACCTCACCATCGGCAGTAAGACCCTTCCCACCACTTTCTTTATTATTAACGGCAAGGGATCCTACAACATGCTACTCGGTCGGGACTGGATACACGCAAATTGCTGCATCCCATCAACAATGCATCAATGTCTTGTACAATGGGTCGGCGACAACATCGAGGTGGTCAACGCCAATTCCGCATACAGCATCGCGACAGCCGACACGCAACAGTGGAGCTGCGAAACCGTCAGATGCATATCCGGCAGAGTATGGGAGACCGATTTCCTGAAGGTGACCGATTTTGGTCTACAGCCGATCCGAGCAGTCGGCTCTGAAGACTCAGAATAAATGGATCAGTTCGCCCGAGAAGATGGGAAGCTAGGGCACGGGTTCACGTCGGCCGATTCATTAGAGATGATAGACTTAGGTGATGGTACCAAACCAAGGCTGACTTATATTAGTGCAAACTTAGACCCAGAATACAAATGTAAATTGACAAATCTGTTAAGAGAATTTAAGGATTGTTTTGCTTGGGAGTATCATGAGATGCCCGGTTTAGATCGATCTATTGTTGAACATCGGCTACCCATAAAACCAGGGTATCGGCCGTACCAACAGCCCGCACGGCGCTGCAATCCTAAGATTCTACCAGACATAAAAGCCGAAATAACTCGGCTAATCGAAGCAAAATTTATTCGGCAGTGCCGTTATGCCGAGTGGATCTCCAACATTGTACCAGTGTACAAGAAGAATGGAAAGCTACGCGTTTGCGTTGATTTCAGGAATCTTAATCAGGCCACACCGATGGATGGGTACCCCATGCCAACGGCCGATGTGCTGATCAACGCTGCCGCGGGACATAAGATTATTAGCTTTATGGACGGAAACGCTGGATACAATCAAATACTAATGGCCGAAGAGGACATACCCAAAACGGCCTTCAGATGCCCGGGCCACCTTGGTTTATTCGAGTGGGTGGTGATGACTTTTGGCTTGAAGAACGCCGGTGCTACGTATCAGAGAGCCATGAACTACATATTTCACAAACTCATCGGCATTCTGGTAGAGATCTACATCGACGACGTCGTAGTCAAATCCAAAGGACATGAAGAGCATCTGGCCGATTTGCGAAGAGTGCTAGAGTGCACCAAGAAACATGGGCTGAAGATGAACCCCAATAAATGTGCCTTCGGCGTGTCCGCTGGACAGTTCTTAGGATTCATGGTGCACGAGCGGGGAATAGAAATCAATCAAAAGACCATAGCGGCTATCAACAAAGTCGTGGCCCCGCAGAATAAAACTGAATTGCAGTCTTTAATCGGCAAGGTGAATTTCATCAGAAGATTCATATCCAATCTATCCGGGCGGATTCAGGCGTTCACACCACTGTTGAAGTTGAAGCCTGACCAGGAGTTCATATGGGGGGAGGAGCAACGCAAAGCTTTGGAAGATATCAAGCAGTACTTGGTTTCACCACCGGTATTGGTTCCTCCTCAGACTGGTAAGCCATTTAAATTATACTTATCAGCCGATGAAAAGGCTATTGGGTTCGCTCTAGTCCAGGAGTTCAAAGGCAAGGAACGAGTAATTTATTATGTCAGTAGAAGACTTCTGGACGCTGAAACAAGATATCCTCCAGTGGAGCGTTTGTGCCTATGTCTTTACTTCTCATGCACCAAACTCAGGCACTATTTACTGTCGGCAGAATGCGTGGTCGTGTGTAAAGACGACGTAGTAAAATATATGCTATCACTGCCGATCTTGAAAGGTCGAATCGGCAAATGGATCTTAGCTTTGTCAGAGTTTGACCTGCGGTATGAATCGGCAAAAGCCGTCAAGGGTCAGGTCATGGCTGATTTCGTCGCCCAACACTGCGGACCAGAGGTTACCCTTGTAGAGCAGCGCCTTGGACTTTATACTTTGATGGGTCGTCATGTGGGGTCGGATCAGGAATCGGCATCGTTCTCATATCGCCTCGGGGGGCAAGCTATGATTTTTCTCTGCCGATAGAAGCCACCGCCACTAACAATCAAGCGGAGTACCGAGCTGTATTGAAGGGCTTACAACTACTAAGAGAGGTCAAGGTCGATTCCGTCGAAGTCTTCGGGGATTCCATGCTTATTGTGGATCAATTAACTGGGAGGTCCGAATGCAAGGACGATGTATTAAGACTTTATTATGAAGATTGCCTACAACTCTTAAAAGAATTTAAATCGGCAGTGATCGAGCACATCCCAAGGGACCACAACGAGGATGCCAACAAACTTGCCCAGCACGCATCTGGATATCGGCCAATTCTAGGCACTATGGCTCTGGAAGTCGCGGCCGATGACTGGCGGAAAGAAATTGCCGATTACTTGAAAGATCCGTCTAAGAAGGTGGAATGACGAGTACGTTTTCATGCTACTAAGTACGTACTGCTCGAAGACGACCTGTTCTACCGAACGATTGACGGCGTTCTACTCAAATGCCTGGGAACAGAGGAGGCCAAGACTCTAATGGGAGAAATCCATGAAGGGGTATGTGGAGCACACCAATCGGCCCATAAGATGAAATGGATGATCAGGAATAACGGGTACTACTGGCCAACGATCCTCGAAGATTGTTTCAAATATTATAATGGATGCCAGGATTGTCAGAAGTTCGGGAATGTCCAACGTGCACCCGCATCGGCCATGAATCCCATTATCAAGCCATGGCCGTTCAGGGGATGGGGAATAGACCTTATCGGCCAAATTTACCCTCCATCAAGTAAAGGACACAAATTTATTCTGGTGGCTACCGATTACTTTACCAAATGGGTGGAAGCAATTCTGTTAAGGGCCGTAACATCGGCTATCATGGCCGACTTCGTAAGGGATCATATCGTCTACCAATTTGGCATTCCCTAGACTATAACAATCGATCAGGGAACAATGTTCACATCGGGTGAATTCGAAGAATTTACAACCGATATGGGGATCAAATTGTTGAATTCTTCTCCGTACTACGCCCAAGCCAACAGTCAGGCCGAATCTTCCAACAAAGGGATAATTAAGTTAATCAAAAGGAAAATAGAGGAGCAGCCGAAGAAATGGCACCTATGCTTAACCGAAGCCCTATGGGCATACAGGATGGCTTGTCATGGGGCCACTAAGTTATCCCCTTATCAATTGGTGTACGGTCACGATGCAGTACTACCATGGGAATCAAGGGTGGGATCAAGGCGCATTTCGCTTCAAGACCAGCTAACGGCCGATGACTACTCGTCACTCATGAAAAGGGAAATTGATGATTTGGCTGGCCAGCGATTGAGAGCTCTGATAAGCATCGAAGAAAATAAGGTGGTATGATAAGAAGGTTAAAGTCAAACAGTTTTCCCCAGGGGACCTGGTTTGGAAGTTGGTATTGCCGATTGGGTCAAAAGATCCTCAATTCGGAAAATGGTCTCCTATATGGGAAGGGCCATATAAAATCGGCAGGTGCGCTCCAGGAAATGCTTATATTTTGGAAACAATTGAGGGAGAAGAATTTACTAGGGCTCTGAACGGAAGGTACTTAAAAAGATACTACCCTAGTATATGGGTTGGAGCATAAGGGATTGACCGTAATACAATCGCACACAACCGATACAAAACGGTTCAAACATGTAATCGTCTAAATCGGCCGATGTATTCATTCGGTACGGACGGTAGATTACACGGCCGACAAGATACAAGTCGCCCTTAGAACAAAAATATACAATAACTAATTATTCTTTTTCTTGCGCTCTCTCTCAGTCCGACCTAGCTCTATCATGAGACGGATGTACTCTTCTTCTATTTCCTTCATTGAAGCCTCCACCGCCGGGCGTGACGTTCCTGCCGCCGCGTCTTCAAGGGCGACTCGCGGAGGAAGCGGATGACTTCTATCGGCTGGAGGTCGGCGGCGGCCGTTGCTCTCCAGAAAGTCCAAGACCCGACGGGCGTCGGCAGAGACATGGTCTCGAAGTTCGTCACGATGAACCTCGATTAAAACTTTATCTTCCGACGACAAAGGTTCATCAGAGTGTATAACCTCAATGGCGCGCTCAAGTCCGGGGCTAAGACGCCGAGGTTGAGAAAAGAAAGAATTAAAAAGTGATCTCCTTTAGAAAAGTTGAACGGAGGAGAAGGATAAAGTTTTCACCTAGTTAACAGAGGAAGAGGAAGACGACGAAGACATGACAGAAGGTCGCGCCGATAAAAACAGGTTGAGAAAATAAGACCGAAGCCAAACTGATGCTTTCGGAAGGGGAAGTCTAGGCCGGTATTTATAAGAGAAAGAGGCGTGGAAATTTGGTAAGGGTGCATCCCATCGGAAGTAAGAAGAGCAATAAATAAAAGGGGCGTCGCGAAGGACGGTCAAAGCAGTTATTAAATGTTCGTACAAAATAGTCAGTGCTTTACAGATTACCCAGAAGGGTATCGATAGCCGCAATCGCCCGATGCTGGATTTGATCGGCAGAGTCCAGGACCCGTTGGTCTTCATCCGCCGATCCGGGGACTTCTGACGCACTACGGTGGAGCTTCAGGGCTTCATGGGCCAAGTGTTGCCTCTCCTGTTTCAAATCGGCAATGACGGAAGGGAGTTCTTGGAGCCTTTTCTCTTCGGCACTGATTGCCTTGGTCACCTGCTCCATTTCCTTGGCAAGCTCTGCCCTTCGGCGTTTGAGGTGGTCTATCTCACCGACGATCCCTGGGCGGGAGTCCTCCAGAAAATGGATACGCTGGTGCACCTCTTGAGCTTGACGTTTTGATGCGTCCTCCTCTTCACGAGTCTTGGCCAGCTTGGCGCGATCGGCCATGTGACGAAGGGCTCTGAAGACCGGGATCCTCATGGACTCGATGAATGCAGCCGGCACCAAGGCTTCCTCCGCTTCTTTTGGCACTCGTCCGCTGACGTCACCAAAAAGTTGCCGAATCGGTGAGGCATCTTCTGCTAATCGGCCGATGTCTCCTTGAAGAAGGGATCGGATACTAGTAAGCTTGGCTCGGACGTCATCAGGGATGGAACTCAAGGCGACTTGGCGGGAAGCGACTTCTTCGTCGTCAGAAAGGGCGACCGCGAAAGAGAAGAGGCTATTGTCAGGAGTGTCCTGTTCCTGGAAATAATAAGGAAGAAAAAATAAATCGGCTGATGGTGATAGCGAATCGGCCAAATAAAGCTTGAAAGATGTCTTACCACTTTGAAGCGAATCTCTTCAAGTTGCGTTCGGGAAGCCGTTGTTCCCTGCTCAGAGGCATGTACCATAGGTTCATCAGAAGAGGAAGACTCCACGATGATCGGCGCGGTGCTTGGACCAGCTCCCTGAGAGAGAACCAGTGGTTGAGGGGCGCTTGGCGTACCGATGACCTGTGTCAGAAGGTTGAGTAAGTATATTATGCAAATACTAGGGGAATCGGTGAAATAGTGTTGTACCTCAACGGATGGAAGCAGGGGCGCGTCGACGGCCGATTGGGTTGCTGCCGATTGTTGTGTGTCCATGGGAGTACTCTGTGCAGTCTAAGATAAGAAGGGTTAATATCAAAACGACAATCGGGAGGATTGAAACATAAGTTTACCTGAACGGCCTCTAACAACAATGACGCGGCGGCTGCCCCGGCTTGTGCGACGACTTGAGTGTCAATGTCTCTGGTGGCTTGAGGGGGTAGCGCGGCCGGAGTCTCTGCCGATACGAGCATGAGAGGATCCGGCGATTCTATACGGGCTCGGACTCGGCGGCTGGTCTTCTTGGTGACTCTCTTCTGAGTTTGTTTTGATCGGCCAGCAATCACGTCCACGGACGGAGCATCATAGCCGATGAGAGGGTAGGAGGTGTATGGATGATGACCCTCTATTAGCCGACCACTCCGGCTGTGTGTTGGAGGAGTACGATTCTCAGCCTGAAGAAATAGTAAAACATTAGTTTTCAGTCGCGTTGAAAAAGGAGTAAAAATCGGCTAAGGAAAATACCTCGGCATTCGGGTCGATGTTGGCTGGATCCAGGAGGTTGCAGTATGCCGATGCCAAATTGCAGAAGAGGAATTGTTTCCATTCGGCCCACCAAAGTTTGAATGGCTGGACAGCGAAGGGTGCTAATATCCAGTTGTTCAGATCAATAGTGTTGGAGTCCAGGATCCGGTCTCGTACCCGACTGTAGTCTAGACCTGTTGTGAGCCCATCTCTGAACTTGACTCGGCCAGCAAAATATACTTGAATCGGCAGCTGACCCATGCTGAGTTGGCGTGCTGCAACAGAGGGATTGTAGAACTTGTACGTGGGGGCATCTTTCCCCGAGAAGAAGTTGGCTAGCAGAATTCCTGGCTTGATTAACTCATCGGTGAGTTCTTCGTCGAATCGGCCAGTGGTTGAGTCGAAGCAGGTTGGGAGTTCAAAGATCGGGTCATCCTGCTGATAAGGAAACCATACGGTTGCATCTTCATTAAAGCCGTTGTAAAAGCATCGAAAGTACTCGGCCACCTTTGTAGCAGAGTACGTGCAACCTGGAAAGGCCGATGCTGCTTCGCCATAAGAGGTGCATCGGCGACGAGCGGTAGGATCTTCTGCCGATTCAATGTTGGGGAACATCATGTGATCCACCCTCTGCTGAGTGATCTTGCTCATATAAAGGTTCAGCCATAAATTGATGAACCACCAGGGTCCGCCTGGATTTTCGATCGGCTCCCCCTTGGATAGTTTGATGCCGATTTGGTGGAGCATGTGGTACGCCGCCCCTAGTAAGTGTTTCCCAAGGGGAACAGGGGTTCCTGCCGATAGTGCTTCGGCTAAGGCCTGGGTGTTGGTTGATGGGCCGGCTGCTCTTCCGCAACAGAAATGTTTTTCTAACCACATCATTAAAAAGGCCGTGTGCTCCCTATTCTCAACAGACCTGGCTCTTTTGTTGCATCTGATGAATCCTTTCCACCCGCCGATTCCTCTTGTGTCCAGCCGATGTGATGTTGCGGCTAAGAGGCGGAAAGGTGTGTCCGGGGAGGAAATGTCAAGGCCGGTCAATAAGACCACATCGGCCAGTGTGGGAGTCATAGGTCCATGCCCAAACAAGAAAGCATTGAGGTCATCAGACCAAAAGTAAGAGGCCGCTATCACCAACGGTTCATTTCGCTCCATCTGGGACAAAGATAGGTTGATACACTGGCCGATTTTGAGCTCGTCCCATGAAACCCTCTTCGGCTCGGCTATCCGTTGGTACCACTCCCTCCAACCTGGGGTTTCATTCGGCCAGGACCTAAAGGTGCCTAACCAGTGATCCAAGTCCATGGTGGATTGTTTGAAGGGGATTCTGTGGGTTTCTAAATTGATGAGCTCTATTGGATCTGGGTTCCCCATGGGTCCGAGACAGATAAGGCCAGGATTTCCCGAAAGGTGGATGGTGATGCGATGTCTAACCGCCTAAGAAGGAAACAGATCTAAAGTAAATACATTGCCGATAGAGAAAGGATTCGGTAATAACCTCTGGGATGAAGTTTCTAGTAGTCGGTGTGACTGTCGGTGCAGCTGCGGAGGATGAGGCCGCGATGGGGATCGCCATTGGGATCTCCGATGAAGCTCCTTCTTCCGTCGACGGAGCAACTGCTGTCGCCACTACCGCCGGAGCATCGTGCGCTGGAGAGCTGCCTGAAGGGGCCGCCATTGGAGGGGAATAGAAGAAGCAACAGGAGGATGGCGCTGGGAAGCTTCGGCGACAAGGGAAAAGTGCTGAGGGAAGAAGACGGCGCGCGCGCTGAGGAAGAAAGACGTGAGCTTGAAGGTGAGGTGCGGGGTGAACCGCTATTTAAAGGGCGCCTGAAGAGGGGTAAAAATGGAATTTTTACCGCGCCGGCGTTTCTAGTTTTTCGGGAGTAGTGGTTGTCGTGGGCGCCCGTTTCGAAAAGATTGCAATCATCAGCTAGAAGACCGCGAAATGGAAGGATATTTTCATTGCGGCTGTTTCAGAGGAGAAGTTGAAAAGAATTTCGAAGTAAAAGACTATGTTTTACTCCAAAACTGGGGGCATGTGTTGACGCCAGATTTCGTCACCAGTAGAATCGGCGCTAAGAAAAGAGGAAATTGGAAAAGTACAGTTGGGAATCGGCCGAATGGTGCTACAGTTCGAGATCGGTTGGTTGGCGCCACAGTCCAGGATCGGCCAATGCTACAGTACGGGATCGGCCGATAACTTCTGCCTCTCTTGACCCTTGGGGTTCGGATCGAACACGCCGGGTTCCCGATCGGTTACCTTTTGCCGATAAGGAATCGGCCGATTAGGAGGTTGGGATAATTGGGCCTGTATGGGCTTGGAGAGGAATAGAAGGATGGAGGAGATCAGCCCATGAAGCGTATAATAACCAACCTAGCACGAATCGTACTTGTAAATATTCGTTTTCTATTTGGATTAGGGATAGAGTTCTAGTCAGTTAAGGACTCATCTGTACGGGGCTATAAATAGCTACCTTTGTAAATCTGTAATCATCAACAAATCAATACAACCAACTACTTTTTCCTCGTACTTACTTTCAAGCAGGCGACTTCGCCAAATACTTTCTCTTTTTTCACGAGTTCGTACGGGTTGGCAGGGCTGCATCAACTTGATCTCCGGCCGATCTTGTAAGTTCCGCTTACCAAGTAAATTCTAAGCTTTAACTTCGGGCGCATCGCTCTTGTTTCGTTTAGATTTATTCACCAGTTATCGATATTTACTAGAATCATAGGTTTTACCTGTCTTTCTAGTTTTATCACCAGTTATCCGGCTAGGAATCGGTGGTTTCGGTTTTCTTTACGTTTTGCTATTAAATTTACTTATTTCACATATAGCCGATTAGATCTATTCCTAGTGTTGTTACTATAGCATTGTGTCGATTACTTGAGTTGATGATGATTACACATCTACAAGGGTAGCTATTTATAGCCTGTTACAAACGACTTCTTATCCGACTAGAACTCTATCCCTAAATTTAAACAGAAAACGAATATTTACAAGTACGATTCGTACTAGGTCGATTATCACGCGCTTCATGGGCTGATTCCCTCTTCTTCTTCATAATCCTTTTTAGGCCCACACCGGCCCAACTACCCCAACCTCCTAATCGGCCGATCACCTCATCGGCAAGGGACAACCGATTAGGACCCACATGTCGAGGGCTCAGACTAGTCCGACTCTGGAAACTAAGGACGGGCGAAGCGGAGATCCTCCCTTGGAGGGTCGGGCGAGGCGGAACTCCAAAGGCCAATCGGCCGATCCTCGACTGTAGCATCAATCGGCCGATCCTTGACTGTAGCACCAATCAACCGATTCTTGACTGTAGCACCAATCGACGGATCCTTCACTGTAGCACCAATCAGCCAATTTCCAATCGTCGCCCTTGCATCACGCCGCGTCTTCTAATTTCTTCCTCTCTTAACGCCGATTTTACTCATGTCAAAATCTGGCGTCAACACATGCCCCCCATTTTCGGAGTAAAACATAGTCTTTACTTCGAAATTCTTTTCAACTTCCCTTCCGAAACAGGCGCAATGAAAATATCCTTCCGTTTCGCGGTCTCCAACCTGATGATTGCAATCTTTTCGAAACGGGTGCCCACGACAACCACTACTCCCGAAAAACTCGAAACGCCAGCGTGGTAAAAATTCCACTTTTACCCCTTCTCAGACCTCCTTTAAATATCAGCACATCCCGTACTTCCCTCACGAGCTCACGTCCTCCTTCCTCAGTGCACAGGCTTTCTTCTCCCTCCAGCGCTTTCCTCAATCCTCCGTTCTCCGGCGCCTTCTTCCATTCACATTCTTTCCTACTTCTCCAATGGCGGCACCTTCAGGCACTTCACCAACGCCCGAAGCTCCAGAGATGGCACCTCCGGCAGAGGTTCCAGTAGCAACGGCGGTGGCTCCATCGACGGGAGAAGGAACTCTGTCAGTGAAAACTGGGGCTTCAACCGAGATCCCATTGGCGGCTTCATCATCCGCAGCTGCACCGGCGATCCCGCCGATTACGAGGAGCTTCATCCCGGAGGTCATTACCGAAACTTTCCCTATCAATAATGTATTTACTTTAGATCTATTTCTTACTCCCGCACCCCCTTTTCCTTTTTTAGGCGGTTAGGCATCACATTACCATTCGCCTCACAAAAAACCCCAGCCTTATCTGCCTCGGTCCCATGGGAAACCCAGATCCAACCGACTTAATCAATTTGGAAACCCATAGGATCCCTTTCAAGCAATCAACTATGAACCTAGATCATTGGTCGGGTACCTTTAGGTCATGGCCGAACGAAACTCCCGGCTGGAGGGAATGGTACCAGCGGATAGCCGCCTCTAAGAAGGTCCAATGGGACGAGCTCAAAATCGGCCAATGCATCGATCTATCCTTGTCCCAAATGGAACGGAATGAACCATTAGTGATGGCAGCTTCTTACTTCTGGTCCGATGCTCTCAATGCATTCCTTTTTGGACACGGACCCATGACCCCCACTCGGACCGATGTAGTCTTGCTGACCGGCCTGGACATTTCCTCCCCGGACACCCCTTTTCGCCTTTTATCCCCAACATCTCATCGGCTGGACACAAGGGGAATCGGCGGATGGAAGGGTTTCATCAGATGCAACAGAAGGGCCGGATCGGTCGAGAACAGAGAACACACGGCCTTCCTGATGATGTGGCTGGAGAAACACTTCTTCTGTGGGAGAGCAGCTGATCCGTCCACCAACACTCAAGCTCTGGCCGAGGCATTATCAATAGGGACCTCCGTTCCCCTTGGAAAGCACCTACTGGGAGCAGCCTACCACATGCTTCACCAAATCGGCGTCAAATTATCCCAAGGGGAGCCGATTGGAAACCCAGGTGGACCCTGGTGGTTTATTAACTTATGGCTTAACCTGTACATGAGCAAGATTTCTCAGCAGCGTGTGGAGCACATGACGTTCCCCAACATTGAATCGACAGAGAATCCCACTGTCCGACGCTGATGTACATCCTTCGGCAAGCAGCATCGGCCTTCTCCGGTTGCTCGTACTCTGCTACCAAGGTGGCCGAATACTTCCGGTGTTTTTACAACGGCTTTAGTGAAGACGCAACCGTCTGGTTCCCTTATCGGAGAGATGACCCAATCTTTGAGCTCCCTTCTTGCTTTGACTCGACTACTGGCCAATTTGACGAAGATCTCACAGACGAGTTAATTAAACCGGGAATCTTACCGGCCAACTTCTTCTCGGGGAAAGATGCTCCTACGTATGAGTTCTACAACCCCTCCGTTGCGGCACGGCAATTTGGCATGGGTCAATTGCCGATTCAGGCATACTTCACCGGCCGAGCAAAGTTCAGAGATGAACTCACCAAGGGTCTTGACTATAATCGGCTACGAGATCGGATCCCAGACTCCAGTACTGTAGACCTGAATGCATGGATAGTAGCCCCCTTCACCGTCCAACCATTCAAGGTATGGTGGGCCGAATGTAAATAGTTTCTGTTCTGCACCTCTGCATCGACATACTGCAACCTCCTGGATCCAACCAACATCGATCCGAATGCCGAGGTATTCTTCCCTGGCCGATTTTCATTCCTTATTAATGTTGTTAAACGTATATACTAACTCTTGCTGTTGTCTCAGTCCGAAAACCGCGTTCCCCCAAAACGCAGCCGGAGCGGTCGGCCGATAGAGGACCATCATCCATATACCACCTTCCCCCTTATCGGCTATCATGCTCTTTCCGTGGACGTTATTGCCGGTCGAGCGAAGCAATCGCAGAAGAAGATTATCAAGAAGACCAGTCGCCGAGTACGAGCTCGTATAGAATCGGCCGATCCTACATCGGCAGAAACTTCGGTCGCACCGCCCCTTCCAACTGCTGGAGAAGTAGACATTCAAGTCATCACGGAAGTTGGGGCAGCCGGTGCATCACTACTGGTGGAGGCCATGCAGGTAAACTTGTTATCCGATCTTCCCGATTGCCATTTCTATACTGACTCCTCTTATATTAGACTGCACAAATCACCTCCGTGGACCCACAACAATCGGCAGCAACCCAATCGGTCGTCGACACGCCAACGCTTCCATCTGCCGAGGTATACTACCCTTCAAACCATTCTCCTAGTATTTAAATGATGTTCTTATTTAATCTTTTCACACAGGTCACCGGCACGCTAAGCGCCCCGCCTAATCAACCACTGGTCATCTTTCGGGAAGCTGGCCCGAGCAAAGCACCAATCATTGTGGAGTCTTCTTCTTCTGACGAACCAATGGTGTACCAGCCCCTGAATCGAGGGTAACGGCCTCTCAAACGAAGTTTGAAGAAATCCGTTTTAAGGAGGTAAGAGATTTCCCACCCTTACTCGGCCGATTTGCTATCACCATCGGCTGATTTGTTTTATTTTTGATTTACTATTTTCCAGGAACAGGACACCCCCAACAACAGTCTTTTTTCATTTGCGGTCACACTCTCCGATGACGAGGAAGTTGCCTCTCGTCATGTCACTTTGAGCTCCATTCTTGATGACGTTCGCGCCAAACTTGCAAGCATCCGATCTCTTCTTCAAGAGGACATCGGCCGATTAGTAGAAGATGCCTCGCTGATTCGGCAACTTTTTGGTGACGTCAGCGAGCGAGTACCAGAAGAAGCGGAAGAAGCCTTAGCGCCGGCCGCGTATATCGAGTCAATGAGGATTCCGGTCTTTAGGACCCTTCGCCAGATGGCCGATCGCGCCAAGTTGACCAAGACTCGTGAAGAAGAAGACACGTACAAGCGTCAAGCTCAAGAGGTGCATCAACGGATCCACTTTCGGGAAGACTCTCGCCCGGAAATTGTCGGCACGATAGATCGCCTCAAACGCCGAAGAGCAGAGCTTGCCAAGGAGATGGAGCAGGTGACCAAAGCAATAAACGCCGAAGAGAAGAGGCTTCAGGAACTTCCTTCCGTCATCGCCGATCTGAAACGGGAGAGGCAGCACCTGGCTCACGAAGCCCTCAAACTCCACCGCCATATGTCAGAAGTCCCTGGATCGGCAGAGGATGATCAACGGGTCCTGGACTCTACCGATCAAATCCGGCGCCGAGCGATTGCAGCTATCAACGCCCTTCTGGGCGACCTGTAAAAGCACTGGTAGTCTTTGTACAAACATTAATATCTTCTTTGACCGTCCTTCGCGGCGCCCCCTTATTTATTACCTTTTTTACTTCCGATGGGACGCGTCTTACCAAACATCCACGCCTTCTTTTCTTATAAACGCCAGCCTAGGTCCCCGTTCTGAGAGTACCCGTCTAGCTCTGCCTCATCTTCCCTAACTTGTTTTCGTCAGCGCGCTTTTTAGTCATGTCTTCTTCATCCTCTACCTTTTCCTCTGTTAATCAGGTAAAAGATTTGCCTTCATTCTCTTTCTCGGTTTAATTCCTCTGAAGAGAATCACATCTTCGGCGGCCATATGTATATTGTTGCTTTTCCCAGCCGCGGCGCCTTAGTCCTGAGCTCGAACGAGCCATCGGACTCGTGCACTCCGACGAACCGTTGTCACAAGAAGACAAGGATTTAATCAGGGCCCATCGCGACGAACTCCAAGAGCACATCCCTACTGACATCCGACGGATCTGGGACTTTCTTGACGGCAACGACCACCGGCGCCCTCAAGCCGACAGAAGTCACACGCTTCCTCGTCAAATCATCCTTGAAGATGCAGCATCAGGAACATCACGTCCGGCAATGGATCGGAGTCATCCTCTCCCCCGTCAAGTTGAAGCGGAGGCCGCGATGAAAGAGATAGAAGAACGGCACATCCGTCTTCTGATAGAACTAGGTCGGGTTGAGAGAGAGCTTAAGAAGAGGCGTGGTTAATTATTTTTTGTTCTAAGGGCGACTTGTACCGTGTCGGCCGTGTAACCCATCGTCCGTACCGAATAATATATCGGCCGATTTGGATGATTATGTTTTTTCTTTAGATGATTCTTTTCGTATCGGCTATGTATTTGTTTGTCATGATTGATCTCTATGCCCCGACCCATATACTAGGGTAGTACCTTTTCAAGTATCTTCCGTTCAAGGCCCTAGTAAACTCTTCTCCTTCGATCGTTTCCAAAATATAAGCATTCCCTGGAGCACATCTACCGATTTTATATGGCCCTTCCCACGTAGGGGACCACTTACCGAATTTAGGATCTTTTGACCCGATCAGCAACACTAAGTTCCATACCAGGTCTCCCGGAGAGAATTTCTTGACTTTGACCTTCTTATCGTACCATCTGGCCACTTTCTTCTTGTTTTCTTCAATACTTATCAAAACCCTCAATCGTTGGCCAGCCAAGTCATCAAGTTCCCTTTTCATGAGCGAGGAGTAGTCATCAGCCGCCAACTGGTCCTGGAGCGAAGTGCGTCTTGAACCCGTCCTCAATTCCCATGGTAGCACTGCTTTGTGACCGTACACCAACTGATAAGGGGACAGCTTGGTGGCCCCATGGCAAGCCATCCTGTATGCCCATAGGGCTTCGGTCAGACATAAATGCCATTTTTTCGGCTGTTCCTCTATCTTCCTCTTGATTAACTTAATTATCCCTTTGTTGGAAGATTCGGCCTGGCCATTAGCTTGGGCATTGTACGGAGAGGAGTTTAACAATTTGACTCCCATGTCGGCCGTGAACTCCTCGAATTCTCCTGATGTAAACATCGTTCCTTGATCGGTCGTGATAGTTTGGGGAATGCCGAAACGGTAGATGATATGGTCCCTTACAAAGTCAACCATAGCGGCCGATGTTACGGCCTTTAACGGAATCGCCTCCACCCATTTGGTGAAATAATCAGTGGCCACCAAAATGAACTTGTGCCCTTTGCTTGACGAAGGATAGATTTGGCCGATGAGGTCTATTCCCCAACCTCTGAACGGCCATGGTTTGATAATGGGATTCATGGCCAATGCGGACGCACGTTGGACATTCCCGTATTTCTGACAATCCTGGCATCCTTTATAATATTTGAAGCAATCTTCGAGGATCGTCAGCCAGTAATACCCATTATTCCTAATCATCCATTTCATCTTATGTGCCGACTGGTGGGCTCCACACACTCCTTCGTGGATTTCTCCCATCAGAGTCTTAGCCTCCTCCGTTCCTAGACACTTGAGTAGGACACCATCAATTGTTTGGTAGAACAGGTCGTCTTCCAGCAACACATATTTGGTAGCATGGAATCATACCCGCCGATCCACTTTCTTGGATGGATCTTTCAGGTAATCGGCGATTTCTTTTTGCCAGTCATTGGTCGCGAGCTCTAGAGCCATAGCGCCTTGAATCGGCCGATACCCAGATGCATGTTGGGCGAGCTTGTTGGCCTCCTCGTTGTGATTCCTTGGGATGTGTTCAATAATTGCAGATTTGAATTCTTTCAGAAGCTGCAGGCAATCTTCGTAATAAATCCTCAACACATCGTCCTTGCATTCGGACCTCCCTGTTAGTTGATCCACGATAAGCATGGAATCCCCAAAAATCTCGACAGAATTAGCCTTGACTTCCCTTAATAATTGTAACCCCTTCAGTACAGCTCGGTATTCTGCTTGATTGTTAGTGGCGGATGCTTCTATCGGCAGAGAGAAATCATAGCTTGCCCCCCGAGGCGATATGAGGACGATGCCGATTCCTGATCTGGCCCCACATGATGATCCATCAAAGTATAAGGTCCAAGGTACTGGTTCCACGAAGGTGGCCTCTGGTCCACAGTGCTGGGCAACGAAATCGGCCATGACCTGACCCTTAACGGCCTTTGCCGATTCATATCGAAGATCAAACTCTGACAAAGCTAAAACCCATTTTCCGATTCGTCCTTTCAAGATCGACAATGATAGCATGTACTTTACCATGTCATCTTTGCATACAACCACACATTCTGCCGATAGTAAATAATGCCTGAGTTTGGTGCATGAGAAGTAAAGGCATAGGCACAACCGTTCTACTGGAGGATACCTTGTTTCGGTGTCCAGAAGTCTTCTACTGACATAATAAATTACTCGTTCCTTTCCCTCGAACTCCTGGACCAGAGCCGACCCGATAGCTCATTCACCAGCTGATAAGTATAGTTTAAACGGCTTACCAGTTGGAGGTAGGGCCAATACTGGTGGTGAGACCAAGTACCGCTTGATATCTTCTAATGCCTTGCGTTGCTCTTCCCCCCATATGAACTCCTGGTCGGGCTCCAACTTTAATAATGGTGTGAAGGCTTGGATTCGCCCAGACAGATTAGATATGAATCTTCTGATGAAATTCACCTTGCCAATTAGAGATTGCAACTCAGTTTTATTTTGTGGGGCCACGACTTTATTGATGGCCGCTATAGTCTTCTGGTTGATTTCTATTCCCCGCTCATGCACCATGAATCCTAAGAATTGTCCGGCGGACACGCCGAAGGCACCTTTATTCGGGTTCATCTTAAGTCCATATTTCTTAGTGCATTCCAATACCTGTCGTAAATCAGCCAGGTGCTCCTGGTGTCCTTTTGATTTGACTACGACGTCGTCGATGTAGATTTCTACTAGTATGCCGATAAGTTTGTGAAATATGTAATTCATGGCTCTCTAATACGTAGCGTCGGCGTTTTTCAAACCGAAAGTCATTACCACCCACTCGAATAAACCAAGGTGGCCCGGGCATCTGAAGGCCGTTTTAGATATGTCCTCCTCGGCCATTAGTATCTGATTGTACCCAACGTTTCCATCCATGAAACTAATAACCTTGTGTTAGCGGCGGCATCTATCAGCACATCGGCCGTCGGCATGGGGTATCCGTCCATTGGTGTGGCCTGATTGAGGTTCCTGAAATCGACACATACGCGTAGCTTTCCGTTCTTCTTGTATACTGGTACAATGTTGGAGATCCACTCGGCATAACGGCATTGCCGAATAAATTTTGCTTTGATTAGCCGCGTTATTTCGGCCTTTATGTCTGGCAGGATTTTAGGATTGCACCGCCATGCAGGATGTTGATACGGCCGATACCCCGGTTTTATGGGTAACCGATGTTCGACAATAGATCGGTCTAATCCGGGCATCTCGTGGTATTCCCAAGCAAAGCAATCCTTAAATTCTCTCAATAAATTTGTCAATTTACATTTGTATTCCGGATCCAAATTTGCACTAATATATGTCGGCCTTGGTTTAGTGCCATCACCTAAGTCTATCATTTCTAATGAATCGGCCGACGTGAACCCGTGTCCCAGCTTCCCATCTTCTCGGGCGAACTGATCCATTTAGTCTGAGTCTTCGGAGCCGACTGCTCGGATCGGTTGTAGGCCAAAATCGGACACCTTCAAGAAGTCAGTGTCCCATATTCTCCCGGATATGCACTTGACGTTCTCGCAGCTCCACTGCTGCGTATCAGCTGCCGCGATACTGTATGCGGAATCGGCGGTGACCACCTCGATGTTGTCGCCGACCCATTGCACGAGGCATTGATGCATTGTAGATGGGATACAGCAATTTGCATGTATCCAGTCTCGGCCGAGTAGCATTTTGTAGGACCCCTTGCCATTAATGATAAAGAAAGTAGTGGGAAGGGTCTTACTGCCGATGGTGAGGTCGACGCAGAGAGCGCCGTGAGCGGGGGATACGTTGCCTTCGAAGTCCTTGAGCATCATATCCGTCCTAGTCAGGTCGTCATCGCTCTTCCCTAGCTTCCGGAACATGGCGTACGGCATGATGTTAACCACAGCTCCTCCGTCTACTAGCAATCTGGTGATGGGCCGGCCGTTGACGTGCCCTTTAAGGAACAACGCCTTCAGGTGTTGTCGTTTGTCGTCTTCGGGCTTCTCGAATGTGGCTGTCATTGGCTCCAAAGCCAACTGTGCCATCTGCTCTTCTATTGCCGACATGTTCTGTCGGTCGGCAGGAGTCATGAATTCCATCGGCAGTATGAAAACCGTGCCGATGTCGGCTGCCGATTTGTCGCCTCCTCTGTCATTTCTTTTGGGGCGCCATACCTGAGACCTGCCGTTCTTCTCGTCCGCCGTGTACCGTTGCTCTTCCTCCTACTGTTCCCACTGGCGGAGACGTTGGATTCTTCATTTTTGAGACTTGGTCAATCCATCGGGGCACCACCTGGGGTTTACTGGTTTGGTTTGTGGCCTAGCACGTTCCCATTCTTGTTTGCATCCTAAAGGGTTCTCATCTGACACCCGAGCATTGGCCATCTCTTCGAGTCGGTCGTGAACGCTAACCTTGTTTTTGGCCGGTCATGTCGATCAAATCTGCCACCCGGCCTATCATTTCGCTCGCGCCTACCTTCCGACCGGTCATATCGGTCACTTCTGCCTCCCAGCCGATCACGTACTAGAGGGCGCCGGTCTTCTTGGTCGCGCCAGTTCCTGCTGATCGGCTCTGATTTTCCATCTCTGGAGCGAGATGTTCTGAACGACTGATTGTTACGATACGGGCCGTTGCACTCAGGGCAATTATCGACCGATGGCAACCTGAGGTTGCTTTCCCAACAGTGGACGAAGAACGGGCATCGCCAGTGATCTTCATGTCGCCGCATCGCCTCTTCCCGGGATCTCAAGCATTCATGTTGCTGCTGATACTTATTGAGCAGAAATTGGGAAGTCATGGGCTTACGTGGTCCTCCCATTCCATCGTCATCCTCTTCCAGCCGCCATTTTCCCTTGACGTCTTCGGGTGTTGCTTGATTCGGAGGTCCACGGCGCCGCTTTGCTTAGCCGATTCGGACGTCAGTACCTTGGTTTGGAGCGAATTCCTCCCCGTGTCAACCATGTTGGTAGGAAAGGGGTGCTGGTCGATCTTCATTGGCTTGGCCGGTTTCGTTGGAACTTCAAATTTAAGTCTGCCTTGCTCGATGGCCGACTGTATCTGCTGGCGGAAGACTTTGCATTCGTTGGTATCATGGGAGGTAGCATTATGCCACTTGCAATATTTCATCTTCTTCAGCTGTTCGGCGGAAGGAATCGTATGGTATGGCGAGAGCTTGATCTGTCCTTCCTGGAGGAGGAGGTCGAAGATTTTATCGGCCTTTGATGTGTCAAATCCGAACGTTTCCGGCTCCTTTTTTCTGAACGGACATGATATCGGCTTCTTCCCTTTAACCCATTCCGCAAGGCCGATTTCTGTGTCTTCTTCGGTTTCAACCTCTTCTAAGTATGCCACCTTCTTCTGGAAGTTCCTCCGTGGATCAAAAGGACGTACTTCTTGACCAGACAATCGGTGGATGATTTGGCTTAAGCTCTCAAACTCATGTGAGGCGTATTTTTCTTTGATATGAGGTAGGAGACCTTGGAAGGCTATATCAGCCAATTGTGCATTAGTCAGGGCCAGGGAGTAGCACTTATTTCTGATTTCCCTGAACCTCTGTACATATGAGGATATCGGCTCATCGCTTCTCTGCCTGAGGCTGGTTAAATAGGACAGCTTCATCTCATGTACCCCGACGTAAAAATACTTGTGAAACTGCCTTTCCAGATCAGCCCATGTAATTATCGAGTTGGGCGGTAATGTAGTGAACCACTGAAAGGCTGACCCAGACAGGGATGACGAGAAAAGGCGCACCCGTAGAGCATCCTGCGCTGCTGCTTCCCCGCATTGGATGATAAATCTATTGACGTGTTCCACAGTTGAGGTGTCGTCCAGTCCCGAAAACTTGGTGAAATCAGGAACTTTATACCGATGGGGAAACGACAGTGAGTCGTATGTAGGAGGGTATGGTGTCCTGTATGTGTAGGTCTGCACCTTCGGTTTTAAGCCGAATTGCTCTTGAATCACCTCTGCTATGCGTGCCGACCAGTCCGGCTGTTGCTGGTGTACCGTCGGCTGGGGAACTGGTACATGCTGGTATATTAGCGGTGGGATGACTTGATGATGAGTGAAAGCGTGCGGCATCTGATGTGTCATGGCCGGCTGTGTAGTCAGGGTCGGCTGTTTGAATGAGCCGCCTGCTTCGTCATACAGTATGAGTGGCGCAACGCCCCGAGGTACTTCCGTTGATTCTGCTGCCCTGCTCATCTCCGGTGCGACAGGCTGATACTGCGGCATGATTGGCCTAGCGGCCGCCTGGAAAGATGCCTGGAGTTGAGGACTTCCATGGTTGGCCGGTTGATCCTGGGCGGCCGTCACTGATGGTGCCCCCCAAGCTGTTGGATTTATCGGAGGAAACTTCGAGGAGGACAACTGAATGGGACGCGGTTGGAGATATTGCGCACCACTAAACCCCATAGGGATCGAAGATGAGGAAGTGCCAGAACCTCCAACTGGAATTTGGGTCGGCTGAGAAGCCGAATAAGGTGTATTTGAATAACTCTTGTTCGGAGCCGTAATTGGTGGAGCATATGCCGGCCCCTGGTACCCTTGAGATACGCCGCTAGCTAAGGAGCTGATGACGGCATTGTATACCGTATTAGAAGTCACTGGGGATTGATCGATGAAAGCTTGATAGACAGATTGTTGAACCATCTCGGACATCTTGTCCGAGTCCTCGGTGATTGTGATCTGGCGGGGAGTTGGGAACGGAGTCTTTTTGACAGTTTCTCCGCTCCTGGTGCGACTGAAGGATTGCAGAAATGCCTTCCGGTAATATGCCCTCTGCTTCTCCAATTCTTCCCTCTAATCGTCCCTGAGGTCTGCTTCCGTCACTTCGATGACGTTATCTTCCGAGACTTCAGCAGCTTTCGACATAGTGGCGGTTGTATTTGTCCCACCGGGCGTGCCAAAAGTGTGTTGGCGCTAGAAATCGGCCGATCGAATTCCCAGCGTCGGACACACGACCCGGGAGAATCTGCTTAGCTCCTGTTCGGGTGATCGCCCTGGTGCAGTTCGCGTGGCGTGCCAGCCAATCTGACCTGTTGATTGGCAAGGAGAGAAATGTGTCAGATCCCAGAGGTTACGATCGGCTAAGGTTCCGATCTCGAGAAAGCTTATCAGCGAATCGGCCGATTTGCCGTAATAAAGAAATCGGCTATGAGGCAGCCGATTACCGGGCAGCGTTTAATAAAGAAAACTGCTGGAGTAATCTAAACAACGCTACAGTAGCAACACTAGGAACAGATCTAATCGGCTATGCGTAAAATAAGTAGCTTAAATAACAAAGTACGAGAAAAGCCGAAATTGCCGATTCCTAGCTAGATAACTGGTGATAAAACTAGAACAACAGGTAAAACCTAGAATTCTAGTAAATATCGATAACTGATGAATAAATCTAAACAGAACGACAGCGATGCGCCTGAAGTTAAAGCTTAGAATTTACTCGATAAGTGGAACTTACAAGATCGGCCGGAGGTCAATTTGATGCAGCCCTGCCAACCCGTACAAACTCGTGAAAAAGAAGAAAATTATTGGCGAAGTCACTTGCTTGAAAGTAAGTACGAGGAAATAGTAGTTTGTTGTGTTGAGTTGATGATGATTACAGATCTACAAGGGTAGCTATTTATAGCCTGTTACAAACGACTTCTTATCCGACTAGAACTCTATCCCTAAATTTAAACAGAAAACGAATATTTACAAGTACGATTCGTACTAGGTCGATTATCACGCGCTTCATGGGCTGATTCCCTCTTCTTCTTCATAATCCTTTTTAGGCCCACACCGGCCCAACTATCCCAACCTCCTAATCGGTCGATCACCTCATTGGCAAGGGACAACCGATTAGGACCCACATGTCGAGGGCTCAGACTAGTCCGACTCTGGAAACTAAGGTCGGGCGAAGCGGAGATCCTCCCTTGGAGGGTCGGGCGAGGCGGAACTCCAAAGGCCAATCGGTCGATCCTCGACTGTAGCATCAATCGGCCGATCCTCGATTGTAGCACCAATCAACCGATCCTTGACTGTAGCACCAATCAACCAATCCTGGACTGTAGCACCAATCGGCCGATTTCCAATCGTCGCCCTTGCATCACGCCGCGTCTTCTAATTTCTTCCTCTCTTAACGCCGATTTTACTTGTGTCAAAATCTGGCATCAACAATGGTTAATAAATTCGAATCAATTCGTCTGCCTCTCATAGTTTGGGACTACTTGATCGCTATTCTGCATTGAGTAAAGATGGAACATGATAATGGTCTTAATCTTGATGCTTGTTCTTTAAATTGTTTGGAAACTATGCTTGCTTAGTATAAGCTGCTAATTTAGACTGGTTAAAGGAACGTAGAACTTGAGCTAAAACATTGAAAGTAAGGACCAACTATAGACGCTTTTGGCAAAGCAAACCCAAAGCTAGAAAGCCTTGCATGTCTAGGTTCTGGTGAAAATAGTTTACCCGATGGGTCAGTCTTACTGAGTATTAGTTGCTCAGCCTTGTTGTGGCTTAACTTTTCAGGTGATGTTAATAGTTTGGCTGCTGGCACCACTTGGCCAACCCAGCTCCCTCCGGGCTGGACAGTTGAGTGGGATCCCTCCTCGGACGGCGAGGGCAGGGATTATTGATGTCATGATCGGCTTCGTCATGATATCATGTATCGACGTTTAGCTTCCGCTGGTTTTACTTCGTCTTGTTGAACCTTGCAAACTTGTTTGAATTTCAAAAGCTCTGATGTAATAAATTTTTGAACTACGTTAATGTGATGGGAAGGTTGTAATCTCTGTGATACTCACCTTCGTGTGAGCAATGCTTCTCGATCCTGTGTAAGTGGTTCATCGGATGAAATCCGAAGGTCGACCAGGTTGACTTGCTTAAAGTGTATAATCGCGTGTCAGGTGACTTAATTGCATTTTAGTCAGGTTAATTTGGGCGGTTCCGCCACACTTCCAACCTGATCAATGGGCTTGATCGTATCAGTAGCACTATCGCTGAGTGCATAGAGCTACCCGAGGCGGCGCAGCATGAAACTAGGTTGGCGCAGGGTCCGTCCCGCGTCCCCTTTGGTCTACGAAACTCGGCCGCCGAGTACTCTACCAAGCTTTGTCAAGTTTTCCAAATCCAATATGGATACCCGCCCGAACCGCCCAGTTTCTGGACTGTGGTGAAATCCAAGTGCCTCGCATTATCCTGACACCAAATCCATATGGAAGCGACAATGAGAGTAACTCCTCCACACTAGATCGTGAGGCTTTCATGGTCTCTGCTGATGAACCACCTCAGGATGGTGAAACGGAATCTTAAGAAGAAGGTCGTAACGCAAGGAATCAGAATTGCGCAGCATGGCGCCAACAAGAGCAAACAGACACCCAACATCAACTAGTTGCTAACGCAGATGCAGCAGGTGACCAGCGCTAGCATCCGGGCAATGACCGCGACATTGCGGATCAAGGTGGCACTCGGGAAAGATGCAGGCACCCTGTATGTGCCCGCAATCTACTAGCTGACCTCGAGCAGGCCGGCCACAACGTCTTTACCACACCCCAAGCCAACTTGGGGGCTACCTTTACTGAGCTAGAAAAATTTCCAGATTTAGATCAAATGCAACAGATTCAGGCACGACTCCGAGTTGCCAACACCCAAATCGAGGAACAGATCAACAACCAACTCGCACATTCTCGGTCTACATCTTCCAGGCACACTCGGAGCCGGTCTGGGCATAGCAGATTCGACCAACACCGAGGCGACCGTGTAGGTGGTCGGCTAGAGCCAATCCGCGGAGAGGTGGTGGAGCAAAATGCTATCCAACCCAAACCACCTGTCAACAACAACGCCTACCTGCCCGTCAAAAACAAGGCAAACAACGACCATCAGCACGACAATAGCGATAACCGCCATAGTGGCTGGGAGAGGCAATGATGACGACCGTGGCTGACCAGAACAACAACGTGATCTTCGTGATGAGCTGCGTGACCTTGTCAGAACTGTGACATACATGCTGACCTCAACAATCGCCACATGAGCGCGACGAGAATGAGCTTCGCCGTTGTGCCGAGTATGATTGCAACTATGGCACTCTTGTGCCCAACCACGATGCAGAGTGCGAGAATCAACGTGGCTAGGAAGATGAGATGCGTCGCTGCGTCGACTATGACCTCATGTACGGCGCCCTTGAAGATGCCTACAACCCACCAAGGCACGACTACGACTACATGTATGCCGCTCTCGAGGACCCCTACTACCCGCTCAGGTGCAATTATGGTGGACACGGCAGGGCTCCTATCCAGTACTACCTCGACGATGATTACAACGATGACACGGTGATCGACGGCTTCACTGCTTTCACACCACACCTCAGGGCTATTGATTGGTCGGCCACATTCAAGCTGGCCATCATTGAAAAATATGACGGATGCTCTGACCCCACCATCTGGCTCAAGACATACAGTACCACGATGAGAGCTGCCAATGGCACCTACAACTAGATGGCCGCCTACTCCCCGGTGGTGATGGGTCCTGCTCCACTCCTGTGGCTGAAGAATCTTCCTCCTAGCAGCATCGATAGTCAGGGTCAGCTTGCTAGTGCCTTCACCCAGAATTACTAGGCACCTACAGCTGACCTGGCAATAGGGAAAAACTCGGGCAAGTCCGCAAAAGGATAGGCGAAACTATTCGAGAGTACACCAATCGATTCTTCAAGAACCGCAACAGACTAGCTGGCATTGAAGACCGTGATTCATCTGGTATTTTTGCTCCACCTTGACGAACCAACCCATGTTCGAGAAGTTGTATGAGGCTGCCCAAAAATGGTCGAGCAGATGATGGAAGTTGTCAACAAACAAGTTGACATCGAAGTGGCGGCACAACTTCAGTTCAAAACATTAAACACCGCCCACCAACAGTTACGATCTACCAATCCATGATGAACCCCAAGCACACCCGAAGCCCCGACTCTGAAAAAGGGCCCCAGAGGTCTACGCTATTGAAGGCGATCCGGCCAGACAGACCACTTTCAACTAGGAAGAATTTGATGAAACCCTCAGCGCTCCGTGCCCCTTCCACAAGGATGCACATCACACTCTTCGAGATTGCACAGTCCTGAGAAAGAGCTCAGTGCCCCAGTGGAGTACAAGCGACCACGCCGCAATGACTACTGCGGGGATAACAACAAGCGTGACTATCGTAGCCGTGACGATGACCGTCGCCAAGATGACCTTGACAACTGTAACAATGGTAACCATGACGACCACAACGGTTGCCACCAACAATGGTGCCAAAGGTGAGCAGCTCAAGTATGTGCTCCAGATCCATTACAAGGCCACCAACAACGTTGCCGAGTACGAAGCTCTCATTCACGACTTCCGCATTGCCGTTTCCCTTAGAATCAGGTGTATGCTCACTTATGGCAACTCCAAGGTTGTCATTGAGCAAGTCAACAAGAATTGGGACTGCACCAAGGAATCCATAAACGCTTATTGGGCAGAAATCCAAAACCTAGAGGCCCACTTCGACGGCCTTGAGTTCCATCATGTCCCCAGGGACCATAACGTCGCTACTGACGTCCTATCCAAGCTCGGCTCCAAGTGTGCACAGGTTTCAGCCGACGTATTCGTACAAGATCTATGCAAACATTTCATTAAAATCCTAGACCCAGACTAGGTCAACGATGCTGGCGCTCAGGACCTGGCCGACCCAAAAACCACTGACATCATGATGATTGACGCAAAAGAAGATTGGAGCGCCCCGTTCATAGCCTTGATCACTGACCAGATGGCCCCAAGGATAAGATAGAGCATGAAAAACTAGCTTATGCAGTACAAATTACATCATCATTGGCAAAGAACTATACAGAAAAGCTGCATCCACAGGGATACTGATGAAATGTGTTCTACACAATGAGGGTATCGAACTACTGCATGAAATTTACTCAGGAACATGTGGCAACCACGCAACCTCTGGCACTTTGGTTGGCAAAGCCTTTCACTTTGGTTTCTACTGGCCAACAGTAGTAGCCGATACAAAGGAGCTCATCCAACGATGCAAAGGGTGCTAATTCTTCTCCAAGCAAAAGCACCTTTCAGCTCAAGCTCTGCGCATCATCCCACCATCATGGCCTTTCGCATGCTGGGGGCTAGACATGGTCTGGCCATTCAAAACCGCTCTGGGCGGCTACACACATATCTTCATGGCAGTTGACAAATTTACAAAGTGGATTGAGGTCAAGGCTGACACTAGCATTGAGTGACTAAAGTAGCTCAGTTTGTGGAGGAAATTATGCACCGCTTTGGAGTACGTAACAGAATCACAAGGCTCCAAGTTCTGGGACTTCTGCCAAGACAACCTCATCACTCCTTAGTAGCGCACCCACGTTGCAATGGTCAGGTGGAACACGCAAATGAGATGGTCCTCTAGTCTCTCAAGTCACGCATCTTTGATGATGCGTCCAAATACGCTACCAACTGGCTACGCGAGCTACCGCATATCATCTGGGACCTGCGAACACAAAAGGGTCAGGCTACCGGCTACACCCTTTTCTTTATGGTGTACGGTTCAGAGGTCGTCCTACCATCCGATGTGGCCTTTGGCTCCCCGCGCATCCAATACTACGAGGAAGGCAAGGTAGAAAAAAGTCAGCAGGTCGACATCGACAGCCTTGAAGAGCATCGTGCGGCTGCCCTCATCCAGCACGCATGCCATAATGAGCAGATACAGCACTACCATGATCGGAATGTCAGGAAATGCTCCTTCAACATTGGTGACTTGGTGCTTCGCGGGGTCTAGTCCACCAAGGATATGCACAAGTTGGCCGCCCCTTGGGAAGGTCCCTTCATCGTCAAAGAAGTCATCCAGCCAGGCACCTACCGACTACAATGGGCAGACGGCTTCGGCATCCCCAATCCATGGAACATCGAGCATCTACGGCGCTTCTACCCTTACATATATAAAGCTATGTACTCTTTTTCACTTTTATATTGAATAAAGAAAGCCCATGTGCTCCTTTTTTGTGTACCTACTACCTTACTATTCTCCTTCCTGAGCTATCCCTGATGCTCCGGGGCTGTCTAACCTATTTAGCAGCCTGCTCGCTCATAAGCTCGGGGGTTTCCCCCTGGCGCCGACCTCTAGGTCATGCCTTTCTCTCCTCCCCCTCTCGGGGCTATACAACTGACTCATGTGGTTAGCGTCCTAGCTAGTGAAACCTAGACAACCTTGTGTTCACCCCTCCTACAAGCTTGAGATGCGATCTTAGCAGGACGCTGGTCAAGCGAGGCTAGGTGCTTAGCGGCTACAGGCCTCAACTACATGTTGTCCTGTCATATACACCAAGGGAGGGAGGGAGTTTTACTTCATCACATATAATTAAGAACGTTGCATTCAATGATTCACCAAACAATTTGACACATCCTAAATGTTTCCCCTACAAGTCCAGGTCGTTTATAATGGTTTCTGCTACATCATGATATTGCTCGGCTAGCTTGGGAATCCACTCCTCGTTGAAGTCAGTCGCAACTCCCGTCTCAGCGCGCTCTAACTCCAGCTTGGGGAAATGCGATGCTATCAAAGAAAAGGTGCTCTTGACGCACTCCACAACAATTTCCTTCAGCAGCGTCTTCAGCCAACCAGGTGCGGCCTTCAGATGGTCCAAAAGTGGCGTTGGTGCGGATGGGTTGGCGTCTAGCTGTTCCATGTCCATCACATAGCTGGTTGCCTTCCATAACTCCTGAAGCTCTACCTCCAGCCCTGCAATTACACGTTGGTCATTCTGAAGATTACTTACAGCAACTTCTAAGCAATGCTCGGTTTCCTTGTGTGCTTCAGCTTCATAAGCTAGCTTCTGCGATACTGCATACTCATGCTTGACTGCCATGTCATGCTCCTGTTGGAGGCGCACATTGGAGTCCTTGCACTCCTTGTGGTTCCGCTGCAATCTTGCTATCTGCATCGCAAAATCTACGTAACCAACATAGGATCGCATCATCATCAAGGTTGGCTCAAGCAAAAAATTGATTAAAATAGGTTGGCACAACTTACCTTTCATGAGTGCATCAGTCACTTTCTTCTCGAGCTCGGCATCCCCTTTCGCATTCTCGAGCTTAGCCTCCACGTGCTCCGCCTTTAGGCGATAGTGCTCGGCTCTCCGAGTACCGTTTGCCTTCTTTTGCGCTCGAGCGGCCAAATTCTATTTGCACCGCAACGATTAGAGTCAAGTTAAGAAATTAGAAATCAAAGGACAGTCATCCAATGCACTCACATGGATCAGCACGCTAGCATCCAAGGAGAGTTTCCTCAAGTTGAACAAGTCTTCCTTATCCGACGCCATGTCTCCTACTAGATCCTCGTCGGAGAAGGCCTCGAGGTTAGGTTCTCACAAATCACACCGAAGTCAACTTCCTCGATAGTCATCACTCGTGGCGGGTCATCCCTAGCTAGCTCATCATGCTAAAGGTTGGCTCTGGCCTCCTTAGCAGCCTTCTTCTCGACCTTAGGGTCAACCATGACGTCCTTCTTTGCCTTCTTCGTGACCTCGGGCGCGACCATATCATCGTCGGCAGCCTTGGAGCCGACCTCATCCTGTTGCGGTGCTGGACTCAGTGCAACTTCTTCAGTACAACCATCCTCAACAGCCCCGACCTCCATGGCCAATGGCTGATCCTCGGTATGACCGTTGGTCGCCCTGGTCTGCGCAGAGGAATTGGTCAGTTGTACGCCACCATCATCAAGCCGCACCCGCTCCTGTATTGCTGACACAACAAGCAATTCACACAAGTTTTAGCTGGCAACCACAATTACAACATGAACATCACGTTAAAGCGATACTTATAGGGTGTTGTCGGATTTATAAGCCCAGCAGTCCATTAGGGGGTTACCCAAGTGGTTGATATGTAGGTGTGGGCGGTTGCGAGACCAAGAACTTGAAGGTGATCATGAGAACACAGAGAGGACACGAGGGTTTAAGATAGGTTCGGGCCTTCGGAGAGTAATACCCTACATCCTGTATGCGTGGATTGTATTGCTTGATATGAGATGATGTCCTCGGGGGGTGCCCTCGGCCGCCTCATATAGGCTGACGGCCAAGGATTACAAGTCGGTTTGAATCTAATCTACTCGATAGTTCCATAAAAAGCAATCTGAGTTGGACTACAAAATGCATCCCATGATGTCCGGGTAGATTTGGATAGTCTTGTTGCCTTGACGTGTACTCCAAGTAACTTCATGTACTCGACCAGCACGACTTGGTCGGGTGGACCCACTTGTCTAGTCCGGCTAGTATCCTGGTCGGTGGGGACCCATGCGGTACACATATCCCTCAAGCCCCCGAGCAATGTGTAGGCGAACAAGAACTTGAGGTCATCACAGTGAAGCTTGAAATTAGGTCGGTTGAAGCTACAATGATGTCATGGTGATGGAGAGGCTACGCAGTGCTCAAAAAAGAAGAAAATCTGAGCGAACGCAGAGCCAACACGCAGAGCGAAGACAAGTGCCGAGTTGATGGATGCCGAAGTCCAGCAGGTCGGAGCGACGGGTGTGGAGGGCATCACAAGACACACTCCATGGGAGTAGCCCCTGAGCATTGAAGCGATTAGAATAATTGGTCCAATGGTCAAGAAAGAAGGAAGTATTCTCTTGAAGTAGGTCCCACTGCCCGAGCACAAAAGATAGCCACGGCCACGAAGGCCTGCCGACGAGTGATGCGTGCCCAAATCTCTAGAGATAAGGCATGAAGCAATGATAGGTAGATGAAAAAAATTCCTTGTTCACGGGAGTACTACTCTGTCAGAGCAGCTACGCATGAGTACTATCCTCCAGTACTTGAAGACATGACCTGTCATCACGTAAGTACTATGGAGTCACGGCGGTATGGAGGGGCTCTGTCGTGCACCTTTACGGTTTTGTAGGGGTACGAGGTAGGCTACGCTAGCGCAAAACAAAATTTTTCTACCACGTAAACCAGGAAAACTGCCGTATATGGATAACAGGATTACCACTTGACGCACTAGTGTGGAAGATGTAGAATTGTGTCGGGGCAGCGAAGTCGATCAGCATAGTCGAACACGTAGTCGATCACGTCGACATCGAGCAGCTCCTCAGCAGCTCGTCCATGTGCAGAAAGGTCGTCCTCATGCCGCGGCTCGTCGTCCTCATGCCGCGGCTCGTCGTCGGCTCGTCGTGGCTCGTCGCGGCTCATCCAAGTGCTGCAGATGCAACACCTCCAAGGTATCCACACGTGCAGGGAGGAAGCGACGCAAGCCGGACTGCTAGGTCCACGAGTTGCAACAGGGCGAGGGCGTGGGAGGTGTGGCAGATGTGTTTTCGGCCAAAGGGATGAAACCCTAGGGCACCCCACCCCTCTATTTATAGAGGTTCCTGATGGGCCTCTGGGTCCGAGGCCCATTACTACTTCTATACCTAATCCAACTCGGATCATATCCGAATTGGGCTTCCAGCCCCTTAAGTGTGTGACCCTATGGGTTCGGATACGTATAGACATGGCCCGAGTACTCCTACTCAGCCCAATATTCGGTAGCGGCCTCTAGCAAGACATGCCAACTCCTATACGCACACGAAGATCATATCAGACAAACCATCACAACATCATGTACATGTTATTCCCTTTGTCTCACGATATTTGGTCTAGCTTCAAGCCAACCGCTCTTTCTCAATCCTGTGATTTGGAATCCCCTTGTAGGTTAACTCTTAATTGTACATACCATGGCCATGCATTTCTGGACATTCAATGAACATAATATACAAATCATGGATACAATCAAATATCATCATCTCTATGATTGCCTCTAGGGCATACCTCCAACAGTCTCCCACTTGCACTAGAGTCCATCTAGAACATATCTAATACTGATAGCTCTTATGTGCGCATCATGCTTAGACTGCGGGAGAGGCTTTGTCAACGGATCAAAAATATTCAAATCCGTCTGTATTTTGCATATCTTGATCTCACCCCGATTAATGAAGTCTCTAATGAGATGAAATTGCCGCATAACGTGTTTGTTCTTCTGGTGATTCCTTGGCTCCTTTGCTTGCGCAATTGCCCCATTATTATCACAGTAGAGATTCAATGGGCTGGACGCATTTGGGAACACACCAAGCTCAATAAGGAAATTCCTTATCCAAACACCCTCCTTCGCGGCTTCCGAAGCCGCGATGTACTCGGCTTCTGTCGTAGAATCAGCCATCGTCTCTTGCTTGAACTCGTCCAACTAACAACACCACCATTTAGCATGAACACAAATCCTGATTGTGACATTCACCCGGATCAGACTGGTGTCTGCTTGTCATACTTAGCGCATACGAAACATCTGGGCGAGTACTTATCATTACATACATGATAGATCCAATCGTCGAGGCATATGGCACTCTACTCATGGGATCCCGCTCATCTGCAGTCGAAGGACACTGAGTCTTGTTGAGATGTATGGCATGTGACATAGGCAAGAACACTTTCTTCGCTTCTTCCATGCTAAACCGCTTCAACACTTTGTCAATGTAAGTATCTTGGCTTAATCCTATAAGCCTTCTCAATCTATCTCTATAGATCTTAATGTCCAAAATATATGCCACTTCCCCTAAGTCCTTCATCGAAAAACTATTTTTCAGTGAAGTCTTTACGGACTCAAGCATAGGAATGTTATTTCCAATCAGCAATATGTCATCCACATATAAGATTAGAAATACTACAGAGCTCCCACTAACCTTCTTGTAAACACAAGACTCTTCTTCGTTCTTGATGAAGCCAAACCCTTTGACCACTTCATCAAAATGAATGTTCCAACTCCTAGATGCTTGCTTCAATCCATAAATGGATCTCTGAAGCTTGCATACCTTTCCAGCATTTTTCGGATCGACAAAACCCTTGGGCTGTATCATATACACATCCTCAGTTAGGTTTCCATTCAGGAAAGCTATCTTGACATCCATCTACCATATCTCATAATCGAAATATGCAGCTATAGCTAGAATAATCCGAATGGACTTAAGCATCACTACGGGCGAGAAGGTCTTGTCATAGTCAACTCCTTGAACTTGTCAAAAACCTTTTGCGACAAGTCGTGCTTTATAGATGTGAACATTTCCATCCCTGTCCTTTTTCTTCTTATAGATCCACTTGCACTCTATGGCTTTAACACCATCAGGCGGGTCAACCAAGTTCCAAACTTGATTGTCTCCCATGGACTCTATTTTTGATTGCATAGCACTCTGCCATTTTTTGGAGCCTGGGTCCATCATTGCTTCTGTATATGTCGCAGGCTCATCATTGTCCAACAATAATATGTCCCGCATTTCGCGGAGCCTTGCCGACCTTCGTGGTTGTGGCGGTGCTTCTCTTGCCATAGGTATCTCAACTTGTTCTGCTATGTTAGCATCAGTCGTTGATTCTTGCCCGATCGGCTCATCTCAAACTTCTTCAAGATGCACTATCTTTCCACTCTTTTCTCCTTTGAGAAAACTCTTTCCCTAGGAAAACCCCATTCTGAGCGACAAACATTTTGCCCTCTAACCGATTGTAGAAATAATATCCTAAAGTTTCCTTTGGATATCCCACAAAAATGCACTTATCCGACTTGGGTGTGATCTTGTCCGACTGAAGTCGCTTGACAAACACTACACATCCCTAAATCTTTAGAAAAGACAAACTAAGAGTCTTTCCAGTCCACATCTCATATGGTGTCTTAACTACGGATTTAGACGGTACCCTATTAAGTGTGAAAGCTGATGTTTCTAGAGCGTATCCCCAAAATGATAACAGTAGGTCTGACTGGCTCATCATTGATCAAACCATGTCTAACAAAGTTCGATTACGTCGCTCGGATACACCATTTCTCTAAGGTGTTCCAGGCACTATAAGTTGTGGAACAATTCCGCAACTCTTCATATGATTGCTAAATTCGTGGCGCAAATACTCGCCTCCATCATCAGATCACGAGGCCTGAATTTTCTTACCACACTGATTTTCAACCTCATTCTGAAATTCCTTGAACTTTTCAAAGGTTTTAGACTTATTCCTCATCAAGTAGACATATCCATATCTACTAAAATCATCACTAAAAGTTATGAAGTATTGGTACCCTCCTCTGGTTGTCATGCTCATTGGTCCGCATACATTGGTATGTACGAGTTCCAACAAGTCTAATGATCTCTCAGGAAAACCTGTGAAAGGTGCCTTGGTCATCTTGCCTAGTAAGCAAGCCTCACATGTCTCGTATGATTCAAAATCAAACAAAGTTAAAAGTCCATCAGTATGGAGCTTCTTCATGCGTTTCTCACTTATATGAACCAAACGACAATGCCACATGTAGGTAGTACTCAAATCATTAGGCCGAGGCCTTTTAGCATTTATGTTATAGATAGGTGAACCATCAAGAATTAAAACAAATAATCCATTCACAATGGGTGCAAAAGCCATAAACATATCATTCTTAGAGATCACACAACCATTGTTTTCACTCGCAAATGAATAAGCATCCTTTATCAAACATGAAGGAGACATAATGTTTCGACTTAAACTAGGACCAAAATAACAATTATTCAATTCCATAATAAATCCTAACGAGAGGTGGAGTTGCATCATCCCAATGGTCAAAGCAACAACTCTTGCATTATTGCCCACGCGGAAAATGAACTTCTCCCTTTTCAATGCTTCTACTTCTTATCATTCCCTGCATCGAATTGCAAATATGAGCAACCGATCTGGTATCAAATACCCAAGAATTAATAATTGTATCAGCAAGAAATATGTTGTCTATAACATTAACAACAAGCGTACCTGAGGTGGAAGTACTCTTACTTCCGCCATTATTCAGCGAAGCTAGGTACTGCTTGCAATTTCTCTACCAGTGACCAGGTTCGTGACAATAAAGGCACTCTTTATCTAGAGCAGGTCCAGCTTTAACCTTGGGCGCTGGGTTTGGCTTGGACACTCCAGCCTTGCCCTTCTTCTTCCAAGAATTGCCCTTCTTCTTAAAGCTAGGCTTGTTCTGTACAGCTATCACATGGCTGCTACTAGCACTTTTCTTAATGTCAACTTTTGTTGTCTTGAGCATACCACATAACTCATTCAGATCCTTCTCCGTCCCATGCATATGGTAGTTCGAGATGAAGTTCCCATAGCTAGGCTGAAGAGGCGAAAGAATGAAGTCAGTGGCCAACTCTTTGCCCATTGGGAAGCCCAGCTTCATCTTGATTATGTGTGGTCCTACTGCTGCGCCTTCTGCTAGCTTGCACTCCAGAAAAGCCTTGGACACATTGAACCTTTCAGTCCTGGCCTGTGTCTGGAACATATCCTTGAGCGCCACGATCATATCGTGTGCCTCATGATTTGTTTCGAATTGCATCTGCAGCTCAGATTCCATGCAAGCGAGCATAAGGAGCTTACCTCAAGATTGACATCAAATGCTTTCTTGTAAGCAGCCTTAACGGCAGCAGATGCATCATCAGCAGGTACTTGTGGTAATGGGATGTCTAGAGCATCTTCATTTTTATCGACCCTGAGAACAATTCTCAGGTTAAGGATCCAATCCGAGTAGTTTGTTCCATTTATCTTGTCCTTCTCAAGGACTGAACGCAAAGCAAACGGTTTGGTGTTGCTAGGTGCCATTTAATCTACAACAAAAGTAATGCAAAATACACTAAGACAAACGTATCCATGACAGAGTAAATCACATTAAACTATTTAACAGAATCTACTCCCACTAAAATCAATACCCCTCTATTGATACTTAGTGATTCAGGATCCACAACTAACAAGTCTACTAGTGAGCTTTAGCATCACCGCTAGCAGGCGAGGTAGATCGGTAAGCAACTTCTTGCTAATCATATCACATATGACTCCTGTTGTTGGGTGACATCTCCATGTCTCGGTGCCCAACCTTTATGCCCCAAGGTCCTTAACCGTTAAGATAACCTTGTTAAGCAAACCAACCCTTATGCGTGTAAGTGTCCGACACAAACCCGTCTAGTCAAGGAAAACTAGTGGCACCCTAATTTCATAAAACCACCACCAATTGTACAAGACATGGGACGGTGCAAGTTTTAGTTGGGAGGGCATACTAACGTAAACTTTGTGAGGGATCGTTCTACTTCTAACATCACTACATGCAGAAAGTAAAACATAAACAGAATAGCATTCACACAGTTGTGACACAATATGGCCCATTTTCTTATGGTGATCTCCATCTCCATAGAACATGTTCACCATGGTGATCTCCATCTCCATGTTCCATGTGTGCCATCCTCTTGGTGATGAGTCCTCCAAGAACTACAACATGCTATTACACCTAATAGCTAGTAATGTAGATTACGTAGTGGCTTGGATCATCACAAATTGGTACGCAGACCACTAAATACATTAAGGTGACAACACATATGGCTCCAGCCGTGTTGCCGTACGCGCGACACACAGGGCATGAATGAGTTACACACATGCATCACATACACAAGGGACCATACTGATCAAAAAATCATAGCATCCTGCAAAACAGAGTTAGGTGTTCTAATGTTCCAAACTTCAGAGCCACGAAACTCCATCTTCCAAGCCAAATTTAGGAAATCTACTTACGTTGAAAATGGCCAACCCATTAAATTTTATGTGTAACTTTTTCTGTAGATCAATTTTTATATAAAATTTGTCTCGATCTGAGATCGTACCGAAAACTTACGGCTGTTTTACCGAAGCACACGCATACGGCAAAATTTTGACCCGATAGTAGATCCAATCTACTATTGCGCATCACATGCGCCTGGCGTATGAACCTAGATTTCGATTTGACCAATCACATTGATCTTCGCTTGTTGCAACTGGCATTATGTGTATCACTTAACTCCGATGGCGGAAATCCAACCGGTAGGAGTATGTCGTTACATGACCATTGCAGTAAGAATACGGAAACAGGCCATAGATCAATCTGAAAACTCGCATATCTCCATATGCACACATCCCGAATCCATAACAAAATAGCTACGGCTCTGATACCACTGTTGGGATACGAGGTAGGCTACGCTAGCGCAAAACAAAATTTTTCTACCGCATAAACTAGGAAAACTGGCGTATATGGATCACGGGATTACCACTCGACCCACTGGTACGGAAGGTGTAAAATCGCGTCGGGGCAGAGAAGTCGATCAACGTAGTCGAACACGTAGTCGATCACGTCGACGTCGAGCAGCTCACGGATAGAGAACCCATTAGGAACCTCTATAGATAGAGGGGTGGGGGCGCCCTAGGGTTTACACCTTTTTGGCGATACTCATCTGCCGCGCCTCCCACGCCCTCGCCTATTGCAACTCACGGATCTAGCAGTCTGCCTTGCGACGCTTCCTCCCTGCACATGTAGTGCCGCCAACGAGCCACGACGAGCCGACGACGAGCCGTGGCACGAGGGAGATCTTGCTGCACGTGGACGAGCTGCTGAGGAGCTGCTTGACGTCGACGTGATCGACTACGTACGACTACGTTGATCAACTTTGCTGCATCAACGCGAATCTACATCTTCCGCACCAGTAGTGCGTCGAGTGCTAATCCCGTGATCCTTATACGACAGTTTTCCTGGTTTACGTGGTAGAATTTTTGTTTTGCGCTAGTGTAGCCTACCTCGTATCCCAACAGTGGTATCAGAGCTGTAGCTATTTAGTTTTGGATTCGGGATGTGTGCATATGGAGATATGCGAGTTTTCAATTTGATCTATGTCCTGGTTTCGTGTTCTTGCTGCTATGGTAGTGTAACGACATACTCCTACCGGTCGGGTTTCCCCCATCGAAGTTAAGTGATACACGTAATTCCAGTTGCAGTGAGCGAAGATTAATGTGATTGGTCGAATCGAAATCTAGTTTCATACGCGAGGCACATGAGATGTGCAATAGTAGATGGGATCTACTGCTGGGGTTGGCATTTTGCCGTGTGCGTATGCTTCTGTCAATTAGCCAGAACTTTTCAGTACGATCTCGGATCAGGGCGAATTTTATATGAAAATTGATCTACAGAAAAAGTTATACAGAAAATTCAACGGCGAAATTAGATTTCCCAAATTCGGCTTGGAAGATGGAGTTTCAGGCCTCCGAAGTTTGGAACGTTAGGACGCTTAACTCTGTTTTGCAGGATGTATGTATCTTGTGATCAGTATGGCCCCTTTGTGTATGTGATGCATGTGTATAACTCATTCGTGACCTGCGTGTCGCACATCCGGCAACACGGTAGGAGTCATATGTGTTGTCACCTTAATGTATTTAATGGTCTGCATACCAATCTGTGATGATCCAAGCAACTATGTAATCTTCATTACTAGCTTCTTTACTAGCTATTAGGCGTAATAGCATGTTCCAGTTCTTGGATGACTCATCACCAGGAGGATGGCACACATGGAACATGGAGATGGAGATCACCATGTTGAACAGGTTCTATGGAGATGGAGATCACCATAAGAAAATGGGCCATACTGTGTCACAACTATGTGAATGCTATACTGTTTATGTTTTACTTTCTGCATGCAGTGATGTTAGAAGTAGAACGATCCCTCACAAAGTTTAAGTTAGTATGCCCTCCCAACTGAAACTTGCACCGTCCCATGTCTTGTACAATTAGTGGTTGGTCTATGAAATTAGGGTGCCACTAGTTTTCCTTGATTAGACGGGTTTGTGTCGGACACATACACGCATAAGGGTTGGTTTGCTTAACAAGGTTAACTTAACGGTTAAGGACCTTGGGGTATAAAGGTTGGGCGCCGAGACATGGAGATGTCACCCAACAACAGGAGTCATATGTGATATGATTAGCAAAAGTTGCTTACCGATCTACCTTGTTTCCTAGCAGTGATGCTAAAGCTCACTAGTAGACTTGTTAGTTGTGGATCCTGAATCACTAAGTATCAATAGAGGGATATTGATTTTAGTGGGAGTAGATTCTGTTAAAATAGTTTAATGTGATTTGCTCTATCATGGATAAGTTTGTCTTAGTGTATTTTGCATTACTTTTGTTGTAGATTAAATGGCACCTAGCAACACCACACCGTTTCCTTTGCGTTCGGTCCTTGAGAAGGACAAGTTGAATGGAACAAACTACTCGGATTGGATCTGTAACCTGAGAATTGTTCTCAGGACCGATAAATAGGAAGATGTTCTAGACACCCCACTACCACCAGTACCTGCTGATGATGCATCTGCTGCCGTTAAGGCTGCTTACAAGAAGGCATTTGATGCTAATCTTGAGGTAAGCTGCCTTGTGCTTGCTTGCATGGAACCCGAGCTGTAGATGCAGTTCGAAACAAATCATGAGGCACACGATATGATCGTGGCGCTCAAGAACCTATTCCAGACATAGGCTAGGACTGAAAGGTTCAATGTGTCCAAAGCCTTTATGGAGTGCAAGCTAGCAGAAGGCGCAGTAGTAGGACCACATGTAATCAAGATGGTTGGTTACACTCAGCGATTGGAGAAGCTGGGCTTCCCAATGGGCAAATAGTTGGCCACTGACTTCATTCTTTCATCTCTTCCGCCTAGCTATGGGAACTTCATCTCGAACTACCATATGCATGGGACGGAGAAGGGTCTGAATGAACTGTGTGGTATGCTCAAGACAGCAGAGGTAGACATTAAGAAAAGTGCTAGTACAAGCCATGTGATGGCTGTACAGAACAAGCCTACCTTCAAGAAGAAGGACAATTCTTGGAAGAAGAAGGGTAAGGCTGGAGTGTCCAAGCCAAACCCAGCGCCCAAGGCTAAAGCTGGACCTACTCCAGATAAAGAGTGCTTTTATTGTCACGAACCTGGTCACTGGAAGAGAAACTGCAAGCAGTACCTACCTTCGTTGAAGAATGGCGGAAGTAAGAGTACTTTTACCTCAGGTACGCTTGTTGTTAATGTTATAGAAAACATTTTTCTCGCTCATATTTGCAGTTCGATGCAGGGAATGATAAGAAGTAGAAGCGTGGAAAGAGGAGAAGTTGATTTCTGCGTGGGCAATAATGCAAGAGTTGCTGCGTTGACCATCGGGACGATGCAACTCCACCTCCCATCAGGATTTATTATGGAGTTGAATAATTGTTATTTCGTTCCTAGTTTAAGTCGAAACATTTTGTCTCCTTCATGCTTGATGAAGGATGGTTATTCATTTGCGAGCGGTTACAGAGAATACAACGAGTCCACGGATTTTGAACAAGTTTTACTCATTTTGGTTCCACCATAAAATCCAACATTAGGGTTTACAAACAAAGATCAACAGAGAAAGCTAGCGGAAGATTTCGTCGGGGTCGGACGTCCGGGCGAGGCCAACCAGAACATCACTGAGTCCTCTCCTCGCCGTCCGAGGCGGGATCCCACTCGACCGTCCAGCCTGGCGGGAGCTGGGGCGGCCAAGCTCCAACAAGGGAGGGGTCGGGAACTGCAACTTCACCTGAAAAACAGGAGCCACAACAAGGCTGAGCTACTAAGCTCAACAAGACTTAACCGGGGAGGGCCAACTACTCTTCCAACTAGACATGCAAGGCTTCTTGGCTGAGGGGTTTGTTTTGCCAAAAGCACTAAGTAACCTATTTTTCAAGTTTTAGTTCCAGTTCTAGATTTACTTACCAGTCTAGGTTGTGCAACCTACTCTAAGCAAACATCGAGCCAAACAAGATGTGTAGATAAAAACAACAACATTGCCATCATCAGATTCCTCATTTACTCAGGGTGACGTAGTGATCAAGAAATCTCAAACTGTGAGAGGCAGACGAATCGATTCGAGTTCTTTAACCATGCATGGTGAACCTAGCCCCACGACATCCGCGCACCCGGAGGTCGTTTCCTATGTCGGCCTTCCCCATCAATCCCCTAACCCGTGTCGGGCCCATTTCCTTTGGTGCAAGGTTCCGCAGACCCGGTCTCTGCCGTTCTGTGACCACGCTTTGCCACCACGTGCGACAAACAGCAGGGGAAACTCTGTTCCAAGAACAATGGGGCGACCGCTCACGTCTAGGTTCAATCAGGTACTAGGCTTCCTCATCCCATACTAAGTATGAGGCTAGTACTTTCAAACACTTGATCACGAACACCACCACTGTCGGGCCTTAGCAAGTTTTCATAGACAGACGGGGCAACCATCCGACCACCAAAGTGTTACCCAACCCTGCCCCGTCCACCGTCCTTATAGTTGTAGCAGAGTAAACATGCAACTCCTACAACTCGCGAGTGACAGGAGATCACTCGGCTTTTACCGTCTCCTATTTAAGCAATGCAGCTATTCGGTCCAACAGCTAGTGTTCATATCAAGGGTTACTAAGTCATGCATCTAGGGTTTCACACAACTCCTAAACGTAAATGCACAAATATGCTATTCGGAAGGCGTGTGCAAGTTTGGCAAAAACACGTAGGATTTTTCATGCAACCGGGGCTTGCCTGCAAACAAGGAGGGCTGGAACTGCTCGACTTCGGGGGCGGCTTCGACTTCCGCGGGCAGGATCTCAGCTACGGCTTCTTCTTCGGGTGCCGGGTGCAGCTCGTAGAAGCCGTCAGCGAGATGCAGCTCTACACGAATGCAATGCCAGGGTTAGCTTAAACGTTTGATTTGACAGCAACACTGGCTCTCCTGAGCCCAGAAACTTGCGACAAAGAGCAGGAGGTTGAGGCTGTTTGAGAGAGCTGATGATGATCAACAGGTAAGGGTAGGAAGGGAACTAGTGGTCTGATCCCCGAACTAGAGGATGTGATAACTGGGATCCTCAGACGTAGGCGCTGAAGGGTTCCCACGTTTTACACATACACCCTCGAGTTGAAGAAAAAGATCACAGCCAAGCCCTCGGGCGAGGCGGACAAGGGTCGGCGAACAGACAGGGTCGGACGAGACGGAACTGGGGTCGGGCGGATAGGAGGGGTCGGGCGAGGCGGACTTAGGGTCGGCACTCACCTTCTTCCTGAAAGGAAAGCTTGGGGTCGGGAAGAGGCAGACTTGGGCGGGGAACTAAAGCTTCTTGCAGGGACTAAGACCGGCGATGCTCCGGCGGCGGCGCTTCTTGCGGATCACAAGAGAGCTCTACGCAGCACAAGGGAGCAAGCTGCGGGGTGACTTGGAGGAACTGAGAAGGAACTGGGAGAAGAACTTTTCAAGAACTGGGTGGGTGGCGCTAGAAGCTTGAGCAGGGAGCTAGAGGAGGCTAAGGGCAACAAAGGCGGAGGGAACTCCGGCGACGGGGGCATTCCTTTTATAGCTGCTGAAGCAGAGGAACGGAAACGTCGCGGGGAGAGAGGAGGGGAGCGGCGCGAAGGCCGGGGAGAAGCAATGGAGTGCTCTGTCGTGGCGGCGATTGAGCAAACCGGGCGGTGCTGCAGAACTCCGGGGGTGACGCCAGCGATCATTGCGCTACTCCGTCAGGGCGGCGTAGGCGCGGGTAGACCAGTGGTTGGGATTTGGCGGAGAGCGGGCGTCGTCGTGCGGGAGAGGTGATAGAAGCGACCTGTTAAACGGCGCTAGGATCGAGGGTGCACAGGTGGGAGAACAAGCGGACGCGGCGCGGGGGAGAGCGCGGAACAACAGATTGTCGGGCGGTTTCTGATAGAGCGGGGAAAGGAACTGTCGCGGCCGCGGTCGGGGTTGGCGGTGGGGGAATCGTCGTGTAGCGACGACCGGGCGGCGCAACTATTGCTGGAAGGGACGGAAAAGACGGGCGACATCGGTCTCCGGGGCCGGGATCTAGTATCGCGATGATGGGCGCGGGAGACGAGGCTTTGCTGAAAGGGGTGCAGAGGGCTTCCGCTACCATTCGGGAAAAGGGGCGCGGGAACCCACTCTGTTGCTTGCCAGAGACAAAACTGGGCGATGGCGTCGGAGAAGACGAGCCACGCGGCAGGAAAACTCTGAGGCGGCCATGCAACTCGAGTGCGACTGACGCGGGGGATCTGGAAAGGATCTCACGGTCTACCGGGGGAAAAGATCGGACGGGTGAGGAAGATCAGCAGGATCCGACGGAGGGCTGAACTCGCCAGGGTCGGGAAAGGAACGAAGCAGTAGGGGTCGGATCTCAGGGGTCGGAACTGGCGGAAGACTGAGCACTTAGGTGCGGTCAACAGAACAACTGACTGAGGTTAAGGGCTGAGATCAAACCTAACTGGGAAAGGTTAGGGGTCGGTCGCTACAAGTAGACTTGTTGGAACTCGTACATAGCGATGTATGCGGACCAATGAGCACGATGGCTAGAGGAGAATTCCAATACTTCATAACTTTCACTGATGATTTTAGTAGATATGGCTATGTCTACTTGATGGGGCATAAGTCTGAAACCTTTGAAAAGTTCAAGGAATTTAAGAATGAAGTTGAAAATCAGCGTGCCAAGAAAATTAAGGCCTTACGATCTGATCGTGGAGGTGAATAGTTGAGCCACGAGTTTAGCAATCATTTAAAGAGTTGCGGAATTGTTCCACAACTTACGCCGCCTGGAACACCTCAGAGAAACGGTGTATCCGAGCGACGTAATTGAACTTTGTTAGACATGGTTTGATCAATGATGAGCCAGTCGGACCTACCGTTGTCATTTTGGGGATACGCTCTAGAAACAGCAGCTTTCACACTTAATAGGGTACCATCTAAATCCGTAGTTAAGACACCATATGAGATGTGGACTGGAAAGGTTCCCAGTTTGTCTTTTCTAAAGATTTGGGGATGTGAAGTGTTTGTCAAGCGACTTCAGTCGGACAAGATCACATCCAAGTCGGATAAGAGCATTTTCGTGGGATATCCAAAGGAAACTTTGGGATATTATTTCTACAACCGGTCAGAGGGCAAAGTGTTTGTCGCTCGGAACGGGGTTTTCCTAGAGAAAGAGTTTCTCAAAGGAAAAAAGAGTAGAAAGATAGTGCATCTTGAAGAAGTTCAAGATGAGCCGATTGGGCAAGAATCAATGAGTGATGCTAACGTAGCAGAACAAGTTGAGATACCCATGGCAAGAGAAGCACCACCACAACCACGAAGGTTGGCAAGGCTCCGCGAAATGCGGGAAATATTATTTTTGGACAATGATGAGCCTACGACATATGCAGAAGCAATGATGGACCCAGACTCCGAAAAATGGCAGAGTGCCATGCAATCCGGAATAGAGTCCATGGGAGATAATCAAGTTTGGAACTTGGTTGACCCGCCTGATGGTGTTAAAGCCATAGAGTGCAAGTGGATCTATAAGAAGAAAAAGGACATGGATGGAAATGTTCACATCTATAAAGCACGACTTGTCGCAAAAGGTTTTCGACAAGTTCAAGGAGTTGACTATGACGAGACTTTTTCGCCCGTAGTGATGCTTAAGTCCATTCGGATTATTCTAGCTATAGCTGCATATTTCGATTATGAGATATGGCAGATGGATGTCAAGACAGCTTTCTTGAATGGAAACCTAGCTGAGGACGTGTATATGATACAGCCTGAGGGTTTTGTCGATCCGAAAAATGCTGGAAAGGTATGTAAGCTTCAAAGATCCATTTATGGATCGAAGCAAGCATCTAGGAGTTGGAACATTCGTTTTGATGAAGTGGTCAAAGGGTTTGATTTCACCAAGAACGAAGAAGAGTCTTGTGTTTACAAGAAAGTTAGTGGGAGCTCTGTATTATTTCTAATTTTATATGTGGATGACATATTGCTGATTGGAAATAACATTCCTATGCTTGAGTCCGTAAAGACTTCACTGAAAAATAGTTTTTCGATGAAGGACTTAGGGGAAGCGACATATATTCTGGGCATTAAGATCTATAGAGATAGATCGAGAAGGTTTATACGATTAAGCCAAGATACTTACATTGACAAAGTGTTGAAGCGGTTCAGCATGGAAGAGGCAAAGAAAGGGTTCTTGCCTATGTCACATGGCATACATCTCAGCAAGACTCAGTGTCTTTCGACTGCGGATGAGCGGGGTCGCATGAGTAGAGTGCCATATGCCTTGGCTATTGGATCTATCATGTATGCAATGATAAGTACTCGCCCAGATGTTTCATATGCACTAAGTATGACAAGCAGACACCAGTCTGATCCAGGTGAGAGTCACTGGACAGCGGTGAAAAACATTCTTAAGTACTTGAGAAGGACTAAAGATATGTTCCTCGTCTATGGAGGTGAGGAGGAGCTTGTTGTAACAGGTTACACCGATGCTAGTTTCCAAACTGACAGAGATGATTCAAAGTCACAATCAGGATTTGTGCTCACGCTAAATGGTGGTGCTGTTAGTTGGAAGAGTTCCAAGCAGGAGACGGTGGCCGATTCTACGACAGAAGCCGAGTACATCGCAGCTTCGGAAGCCGTGAAGGAGGGTGTTTGGATAAGGAATTTCCTCATTGAGCTTGGTGTGTTCCCGAATGCGTCCAGCCCATTGAATCTCTACTGTGATAACAATGGGGCAATTGTGCAAGCAAAGGAGCCAAGGAACCACCAGAAGAACAAACACGTAATGCAGCGATTTCATCTCATTCGAGACTTCGTTAACCGGGGTGAGATTAAGATATGCAAAATACACACGGATCTGAACATTTCTAATCCGTTGATAAAACCACTCCCGCAGGCTAAGCATGATGCGCATGTAAGAGCTATGGGTATTAGGTACCTTCTAGATTGACTCTAGTGCAAGTGGGAGACTGTTGGAGGTATGCCCTAGAGACAATCATAGAGATGATGATATTCCATTGTATCCATTATTTATGTTGTGTTCCTTGAATATCCATTAAAGGCTACTTGAATTGATTTGCAATTATGTGAATTGTGTGTGAAACTCTTTACTTGTATGGTTATTCTAAAGTTGTCCCTAGTCAGAGTTCATGTGAGGACACGCATGAATGTTAGACTAGCACATGTATTAGTTGATGACTATGTTTCACAAGTCATGGACATGGAGATGTTGAACTAATAATGTGGGCACATGTGGAGACATGTGCTAGGACTAACCAAAAACGAGAAGTAGTTCTCTCTTTAAACAATGTATACGCTTTGTCCTTAGACCTGAGATTGTCACATGTATTCAAGATGTGGATCGACTTACTTAGGGGCTATCAAACGCTACGCCGTAACAGGGTAGTTATAAAGGTAGCTTTCGGGTTTGTCAAGAAGCATGCTATGAGACATGGTCAATCAAGATGGGATTTGCCCCTCTCTTATTGAGAGTGATATCTCTGGGCCCCTCGAGTGATCAGATCCGAAAAATGCATGGCCATGCTACGTACGGTTAAGAGTTAACCTACAAAGGGATTCCGAATCACAGGATCGAGAAAGAGCGGTCGGCTTGAAGCTAGACTAAATATCGTGAGGCAAAGGGAATAGCATATATATAATGTTGTGATGGTTCGTCTGATATGATCTTCGTGTGCATATAGGAGTTGGCACGTCTTGCTAGAGGCCGCTACCGACTATTGGGCCAAGTAGGAGTACTCGGGCCATGTGTATATGTATCCGAACCCATAGGGTAACACACTTAAGGGGCTGGAAGCCTAATTCGGATGTGATCCGAGTTGGATTAGATTTAGAAGTACTAATGGGCCTCGGACCCAGAGGCCCGTTAGGAACCTCTATAAATAGAGGGGTCGGGGCGCCCTAGGGTTTACACCTTTTTGGCGAAACTCATCTACCGCGCCTCTCACGCCCTCGCCTGTTGCAACTCACGGATCTAGCAGTCCGGCTTGCGACGCTTCCTCCCTGCACGTGTGGATACCTTGGAGGTGTTGCGCCTGCAGCACTTGGACGAGCTGCCGATGAGCCACGATGAGCCGCCGACGAGCCACGACGAGCCAACGACGAGCCAAGGCACGAGGGAGATCTTGCTGCACGTGGACGAGCTGCTGAGGAGCTGCTAGACATCGACGTGATCGACTACGTACAACTACGTTGATTGACTTCGCTGCATCGACGCGAATCTACATCTTCCGCACCAGTAGTGCGTCGAGTGGTAATCCCGTGATCCTTATACGGCAGTTTTCCTAGTTTACGTGGTACAATTTTTATTTTGCGCTAGTGTAGCCTACCTCGTATCCCAACAAATTAGTTCTTCTAAACCTGATCCGACTCGGATCATATCCAAATGGGGCTTCCCGCCTCTTAAGTGTGTGACCCTATGGGTTCAGATACTTGGCCCAATAGTCAGTAGCAGCCTCTAGCAAGATTGCCCTTTCTCGATCCTGTAATTCGGAATCCCTTTGTAGGTTAACTCTTAACCGTACGTAGCATGGCTATGCATTTTTGGATCCGATCACTCGAGGGGCCCAGGGATATCACTCTCCATCATAGAGGGGCAAATCCCATCTTGATTGACCATGCCTCACAGCATGCTTCTTAACAAACCCGAAAGCTACCATTTTAACTACCCTGTTATGGTGTAGCGTTTGATAGCCCCTAAGTAAGTCGATCCACATCTTGAGTACATGCGACCATCTCAGGTCTATAGACAAAGCGTACATGTTGTGTAAGGAGAGAACTACTTCTTGTGTTGGGTCAGTCCTAGCACATGTCTCTACACATGCTCACATTATTAGTTTGACATCTCCATGTCCATGACTTGTGAAACATAGTCATCAACTAATACATGTGTTAGTCTAATATTCATGTGTGTCCTCACATAAACTCCGACTAGGGACAACTTTAGAATAACCATACAAGTAAAGAGTTTCACGTACAATTCACATCATTGCAAATCAATTCAAGTAGCCTTTAATGGATATTCAAGGAACACAATATAAATCAAGGATATAAATGGAATATCATCATCTCTATGATTGCCTTTAGGGCATACCTCCAACATACTCTCCCTGCACGGAGACTTGAAGAGGTCGTATGACTGTGCCACAGAAGCCGTTGAGCTATAAGCAACTACACAAGTACCAAATTCGACAATGCAAGTCTTCGTCGCATCCAAAAAGCTATCCTGGTCAAAACTCAAGATCCCAAAAAAGAAGCCGGGGGCAACCAAGGTCAAGCCAACAAGCAAAGTAGATGTCAAAGCCATTGATCTTGACACTGGTGATAGCTCCAAAACAGCCCTGATTGGCACATGGCTGGATCCTAAATAGGAAAATGCGCTCGTCACCTTCCTCCGAGCCAACCGAGACATCTTTGCGTGGAAACCAGTGGACATGCCATGAGTGCCCAAGGACTTGATCGAGCACTGAATAAATATGAATCCAAAAGCTACACCAAAAAGGCAACGCTTACGACGATTTGCCCAAGAAAGAAGGGAAGTCATCAAGAAAGAACTGGCCAAACTACTCATGATGGGCTTCATAAAAGAAGTCTATCATCTAGAGCAGCTTACTAATCCCATCTTGGTGCAAAAGAAAAATAACAATGCGTGGAGGATGTGTGTCGACTACACAAACCTTAGCAAGCACTACCCAAAGGATCCTTTCGGGCTCCCTAGGATTGATCAAGTCATCGACTCCACAACTAGATGCACCCAACTCTATTTTCTCGATTTCTACTCGGGGTATCACCAGATAGCTCTCAAGGAAGAAGACCAAATCAAAACTATGTTCATCACCCCATACAGAGGTTTCTGCTACACAACAATGTCTTTTGGGTTGAAGAATGCAGGTGCTACTTATCAATTCAAGAGTGCTTTAAGAAGCAGCTGCACTGCAACGTAGAGGCGTACGTGGACGACGTGGTTGTAAAGACCAGAAATCCCGATGACCTGATTGCGGATTTAGAAGAAACTTTCACAAGTTTACGTGCATTCCGGTGGAAGCTCAACCTGACAAAGTGCATCTTCAGTGTACCCTCCGAGAAACTACTCGTTTCATCATCAGTCATCGAGGAATTGATGCCAATCCCGAAAAGGTCTCTACCATCACTGACGTGCATGCCCTATCATGCATTAAAGATGTCTAGAAGCTTACCGGATGCATGGTGGCTGTCAACAAATTCATCTCAAGGCTTGGAGAATGGGGCCTACCCTTCTTCAAACTACTCAAGCGGCAAGACAAATTCCAGTGGACCGAGGAGGCACAAGCCCTACAACAATTAAAGGACTTCCTATCAAAGCCACTAATCCTCACGGCACCAAACCCTAATGAAGACTTGCTCCTTTATATCGCCACGACTACTAACATCGTCACCACGGTGATCATGGTTGAAAGACCAAAACCAGGCCATGTATACAAAGTACAGAGGCCTATTTACTTCATCAGCAAGGTGTTGTCAGATTCCAAGGCCAGATACCCGCCAGTCCAGAAAATACTATACGTAATACTACTTACCTCGCGCAAGCTACCACATTACTTACAGGAGCACAACATCTCTTACATTACCGACTTCACCCTAGGAGAAATCCTACACAACCAGGATGCAATAGGAAGAATATCTAAATGGGCGGTAGAACTCGGACTACAATTAAGTCCCAAACTCTAGTCGATTTCATGGCAGAATGGTGGGAGAATCAACTACCAACACAAGCAGACTGTCCACAGCATTGGGTCATGTATTTTGACAGATCACTCAAGCTCGAGGGTGCCCATGTAGGAGTACTCTTAATATCTCATGCGCCTGGCGTATGAACCTAGATTTTGATTCGACCAATCACATTGATCTTCGCTTGCTGCAACTAGCATTACGTGTATCACTTAACTCCGATGGCGGAAATCCGACCGGTAGGAGTATGTCGTTACACGACCATTGCAGCAAGAACATGAAAACAGACCATAGATCAATCTGAAAACTCACATATCTCCATATGCACACATTTCGAATCCATAACAAAAAAAGCTACAGCTCTGATACCACTGTTGGGATACGAGGTAGGCTACGCTAGCGCAAAACAAAAATTTTTCTACCGCGTAAGCCAGGAACACTGCCGTATATGGATCATGGAATTACCACTCGACGCACTGGTGCAGAAGATGTAGAATCGCGTCGGGGAAGCGAAGTCGATCAGTGTAGTCGAACACATAGTCGATCACGTCGACGTTGAGCAGCTCCTCAGCAGCTCATCCACGTACAGCAAGGTCGTCCTCGTGCCGCGGCTCATCGTCGGCTCGCCGTGGCTCATCGGCGGCTCGTCGTGGCTCGTACAAGTGCTACAGGTGCAACACCTCCAAGGTATCCACACGTGCAGGGAGGAAGCGTTGCAAGCCTGACTGCTAGGTCCGCGAGTTGCAACAGCACGAGGGTGTGGGAGGCGCGGCAGATGTGTTTTTGGCCAAAGGGATTTTTAAACCCTAGGGCGCCCCCACCCCTCTATTTATAGAGGTTGCTGACGGGCCTCTAGGTCCGAGACCAATTAGTATTTCTAAACCTGATCCAATTCGGATCATATCCGAATTGGGCTTCCAGCCCCTTAAGTGTGTGACCCTATGGGTTTGGATACGTATAGACATGGCCCGAGTACTCCTACTCGGCCAAATAGTCGGTAGAGGCATCTAGCAAGACGTGCCAACTCTTATACGCACACGAAGATCATATCAGATGAACCATCACGACATCACGTACATGCCATTCCCTTTGCCTCACGATATTTGGTCTAGCTCCAAGCCGATCGCTCTTTCTCGATCCTATGATTCGGAATCCTTTTGTAGGTTAACTCTTAACTGTACGTAGCATGGCCATGCATTTCTTGATCCGATCACTCGAGGGGCCCATAGATATCTCTCTCAATCAGAGAGGGGCAAAAATCCCATCTTGATTGACTATGCCTCACAGCATGCTTCTCAACAAACCCGAAAGCTACCTTTTTGAGTACCCTATTACGGTGTAGCGTTTGATAGCCCCTAAGTAAGTCGATCCACATCTTGAGTACATTGGATAATCTCAGGTCTAAGGACAAAGCGTACATGTTGTGTGAAGAGAGAACTACTTCTCGTGTTGGGTCAGTCCTAGCACATGTCTCTACACATGCCCACATTATTAGTTTGACATCCCCATGTCTATGACTTGTGAAACATAGTCATCAACTAATACATGTGCTAGTCTAAGATTCACGTGTGTCCTCACATGAACTCCGACTAGGGACAACTTTAGAATATCCATACAAGTAAAGAGTTTCACATATAATTCACATAATTGCATATCAATTTGAGTAGCCTTTAATGAATATTCAAGGAGCACAGTATAAATCATGGATACAAATGGAATATCATCATCTCTATGATTGCCTCCTGGGCATACCTCCAATAGTAGAATCGCATCGGGGCAGCGAAGTCGATCAGCGTAGTCGAACACGTAGTCGATCACGTCGATGTCAAGCAGCTCCTCAGCAGCTCATCCACATGCAGCAAGGTCGTCCTCGTGCCACGGCTCGTCATCGGCTCGTCGACGGCTCATCGTGGCTCGTCCAAGTGCTGCAGGTGCAACACCTCTAAGGTATCCACACGTGCAGGGAGGAAGCGTCACAAGCCCGATTGCTAGGTCCACGAGCTGCAATAGGGTTAGGGCATGTGAGGCGCGACAGATGTGTTTTCAGCCAATGGGATGAAACCCTAGGGCGCCCCACCCCTCTATTTATAGAGGTTCCTGACGGGCCTCTGGGTCCGAGGCCCATTAGTACTTCTAAACCTGATCAAACTCAGATCATATTCAAATTGGGATTCCAACCCCTTAAGTGTGTGACCCTATGGGTTCGGATACGTATAGACATGGCCCGAGTACTCCTACTCAGCCCAATAGTCGGTAGCGGCCTCTAGCAAGATGTGCCAACTCCTATACGCACACGAAGATCATATCAGACGAACCGTCACAACATCATGTACATGCTATTCCCTTTGCCTCACGATATTTGGTCTAGCTTCAAGCTGACCGCTCTTTCTCGATCCTGTGATTTGGAATCCCTTGTAGGTTAACTCTTAACCGTACGTACCATGGCCATGCATTTTCGGATCTGATTACTCGAGGGGCCCAGAGATATCAGTCTCAATCAGAGAGGGGCAAATCCCATCTTGATTGACCATGCCTCCCAGCATGCTTCCTGACAAACCCGAAAGCTACCTTTTTAACTACCCTGTTACGATGTAGCGTTTGATAGCCCCTAAGTTAGTCGATCCACATCTTGAGTACATGCGACAATCTTAGGTCTAAGGACAAAGCATACATGTTGTGTAAAGAGAGAACAACTTCTCGCGTTGGGTCAGTCCTAGCACATGTCTCTACATATGCCTACATTATTAGTTTGACATCTCCATATCCATGACTTGTGAAGCATAGTCATCAACTAATACATGTACTAGTCTAATATTCATGTGTGTCCACACATGAACTCCGACTAGGGACAACTTTAGAATAACCATACAAGTAAAGAGTTCCACATATAATTCACATAATTGCAGATCAATTCAAGTAGCCTTTAATGGATATTCAAGGAGCACAGTATAAATCATGGATACAAATGGAATATCATCATCTCTATGATTGCCTCCTGGGCATACCTCCAATAGTAGAATCGCATCGGGGCAGCGAAGTCGATCAGCGTAGTCGAACACGTAGTCGATCACGTCGATGTCAAGCAGCTCCTCAGCAGCTCATCCACATGCAGCAAGGTCGTCCTCGTGCCACGGCTCGTCATCGGCTCGTCGACGGCTGATCGTGGCTCGTCCAAGTGCTGCAGGTGCAACACCTCTAAGGTATCCACACGTGCAGGGAGGAAGCGTCACAAGCCCGATTGCTAGGTCCACGAGCTGCAATAGGGTTAGGGCATGTGAGGCGCGACAGATGTGTTTTCAGCCAATGGGATGAAACCCTAGGGCGCCCCACCCCTCTATTTATAGAGGTTCCTGACGGGCCTCTGGGTCCGAGGCCCATTAGTACTTCTAAACCTGATCAAACTCAGATCATATTCAAATTGGGATTCCAACCCCTTAAGTGTGTGACCCTATGGGTTCGGATACGTATAGACATGGCCCGAGTACTCCTACTCAGCCCAATAGTCGGTAGCGGCCTCTAGCAAGATGTGCCAACTCCTATACGCACACGAAGATCATATCAGACGAACCGTCACAACATCATGTACATGCTATTCCCTTTGCCTCACGATATTTGGTCTAGCTTCAAGCTGACCGCTCTTTCTCGATCCTGTGATTTGGAATCCCTTGTAGGTTAACTCTTAACTGTACGTACCATGGCCATGCATTTTCGGATCTGATTACTCGAGGGGCCCAGAGATATCAGTCTCAATCAGAGAGGGGCAAATCCCATCTTGATTGACCATGCCTCACAGCATGCTTCCTGACAAACCCGAAAGCTACCTTTTTAACTACCCTGTTACGATGTAGCGTTTGATAGCCCCTAAGTTAGTCGATCCACATCTTGAGTACATGCGACAATCTTAGGTCTAAGGACAAAGCATACATGTTGTGTAAAGAGAGAACAACTTCTCGCGTTGGGTCAGTCCTAGCACATGTCTCTACATATGCCTACATTATTAGTTTGACATCTCCATATCCATGACTTGTGAAGCATAGTCATCAACTAATACATGTACTAGTCTAATATTCATGTGTGTCCACACATGAACTCCGACTAGGGACAACTTTAGAATAACCATACAAGTAAAGAGTTCCACATATAATTCACATAATTGTAGATCAATTCAAGTAGCCTTTAATGGATATTCAAGGAGCACAGTATAAATCATGGATACAAATGGAATATCATCATCTCTATGATTGCCTCCTGGGCATACCTCCAATAGTAGAATCGCATCGGGGCAGCGAAGTCGATCAGCGTAGTCGAACACGTAGTCGATCACGTCGATGTCAAGCAGCTCCTCAGCAGCTCATCCACATGCAGCAAGGTCGTCCTCGTGCCACGGCTCGTCATCGGCTCGTCGACGGCTCATCGTGGCTCGTCCAAGTGCTGCAGGTGCAACACCTCTAAGGTATCCACACGTGCAGGGAGGAAGCGTCACAAGCCCGATTGCTAGGTCCACGAGCTGCAATAGGGTTAGGGCATGTGAGGCGCGACAGATGTGTTTTCAGCCAATGGGATGAAACCCTAGGGCGCCCCACCCCTCTATTTATAGAGGTTCCTGACGGGCCTCTGGGTCCGAGGCCCATTAGTACTTCTAAACCTGATCAAACTCAGATCATATTCAAATTGGGATTCCAACCCCTTAAGTGTGTGACCCTATGGGTTCGGATACGTATAGACATGGCCCGAGTACTCCTACTCAGCCCAATAGTCGGTAGCGGCCTCTAGCAAGATGTGCCAACTCCTATACGCACACGAAGATCATATCAGACGAACCGTCACAACATCATGTACATGCTATTCCCTTTGCCTCACGATATTTGGTCTAGCTTCAAGCTGACCGCTCTTTCTCGATCCTGTGATTTGGAATCCCTTGTAGGTTAACTCTTAACCGTACGTACCATGGCCATGCATTTTCGGATCTGATTACTCGAGGGGCCCAGAGATATCAGTCTCAATCAGAGAGGGGCAAATCCCATCTTGATTGACCATGCCTCCCAGCATGCTTCCTGACAAACCCGAAAGCTACCTTTTTAACTACCCTGTTACGATGTAGCGTTTGATAGCCCCTAAGTTAGTCGATCCACATCTTGAGTACATGCGACAATCTTAGGTCTAAGGACAAAGCATACATGTTGTGTAAAGAGAGAACAACTTCTCGCGTTGGGTCAGTCCTAGCACATGTCTCTACATATGCCTACATTATTAGTTTGACATCTCCATATCCATGACTTGTGAAGCATAGTCATCAACTAATACATGTACTAGTCTAATATTCATGTGTGTCCACACATGAACTCCGACTAGGGACAACTTTAGAATAACCATACAAGTAAAGAGTTCCACATATAATTCACATAATTGCAGATCAATTCAAGTAGCCTTTAATGGATATTCAAGGAGCACAGTATAAATCATGGATACAAATGGAATATCATCATCTCTATGATTGCCTCCTGGGCATACCTCCAATAGTAGAATCGCATCGGGGCAGCGAAGTCGATCAGCGTAGTCGAACACGTAGTCGATCACGTCGATGTCAAGCAGCTCCTCAGCAGCTCATCCACATGCAGCAAGGTCGTCCTCGTGCCACGGCTCGTCATCGGCTCGTCGACGGCTGATCGTGGCTCGTCCAAGTGCTGCAGGTGCAACACCTCTAAGGTATCCACACGTGCAGGGAGGAAGCGTCACAAGCCCGATTGCTAGGTCCACGAGCTGCAATAGGGTTAGGGCATGTGAGGCGCGACAGATGTGTTTTCAGCCAATGGGATGAAACCCTAGGGCGCCCCACCCCTCTATTTATAGAGGTTCCTGACGGGCCTCTGGGTCCGAGGCCCATTAGTACTTCTAAACCTGATCAAACTCAGATCATATTCAAATTGGGATTCCAACCCCTTAAGTGTGTGACCCTATGGGTTCGGATACGTATAGACATGGCCCGAGTACTCCTACTCAGCCCAATAGTCGGTAGCGGCCTCTAGCAAGATGTGCCAACTCCTATACGCACACGAAGATCATATCAGACGAACCGTCACAACATCATGTACATGCTATTCCCTTTGCCTCACGATATTTGGTCTAGCTTCAAGCTGACCGCTCTTTCTCGATCCTGTGATTTGGAATCCCTTGTAGGTTAACTCTTAACTGTACGTACCATGGCCATGCATTTTCGGATCTGATTACTCGAGGGGCCCAGAGATATCAGTCTCAATTAGAGAGGGGCAAATCCCATCTTGATTGACCATGCCTCACAGCATGCTTCCTGACAAACCCGAAAGCTACCTTTTTAACTACCCTGTTACGATGTAGCGTTTGATAGCCCCTAAGTTAGTCGATCCACATCTTGAGTACATGCGACAATCTTAGGTCTAAGGACAAAGCATACATGTTGTGTAAAGAGAGAACAACTTCTCGCGTTGGGTCAGTCCTAGCACATGTCTCTACATATGCCTACATTATTAGTTTGACATCTCCATATCCATGACTTGTGAAGCATAGTCATCAACTAATACATGTACTAGTCTAATATTCATGTGTGTCCACACATGAACTCCGACTAGGGACAACTTTAGAATAACCATACAAGTAAAGAGTTCCACATATAATTCACATAATTGTAGATCAATTCAAGTAGCCTTTAATGGATATTCAAGGAGCACAGTATAAATCATGGATACAAATGGAATATCATCATCTCTATGATTGCCTCCTGGGCATACCTCCAATAGTAGAATCGCATCGGGGCAGCGAAGTCGATCAGCGTAGTCGAACACGTAGTCGATCACGTCGATGTCAAGCAGCTCCTCAGCAGCTCATCCACATGCAGCAAGGTCGTCCTCGTGCCACGGCTCGTCATCGGCTCGTCGACGGCTGATCGTGGCTCGTCCAAGTGCTGCAGGTGCAACACCTCTAAGGTATCCACACGTGCAGGGAGGAAGCGTCACAAGCCCGATTGCTAGGTCCACGAGCTGCAATAGGGTTAGGGCATGTGAGGCGCGACAGATGTGTTTTCAGCCAATGGGATGAAACCCTAGGGCGCCCCACCCCTCTATTTATAGAGGTTCCTGACGGGCCTCTGGGTCCGAGGCCCATTAGTACTTCTAAACCTGATCAAACTCAGATCATATTCAAATTGGGATTCCAACCCCTTAAGTGTGTGACCCTATGGGTTCGGATACGTATAGACATGGCCCGAGTACTCCTACTCAGCCCAATAGTCGGTAGCGGCCTCTAGCAAGATGTGCCAACTCCTATACGCACACGAAGATCATATCAGACGAACCGTCACAACATCATGTACATGCTATTCCCTTTGCCTCACGATATTTGGTCTAGCTTCAAGCTGACCGCTCTTTCTCGATCCTGTGATTTGGAATCCCTTGTAGGTTAACTCTTAACTGTACGTACCATGGCCATGCATTTTCGGATCTGATTACTCGAGGGGCCCAGAGATATCAGTCTCAATCAGAGAGGGGCAAATCCCATCTTGATTGACCATGCCTCACAGCATGCTTCCTGACAAACCCGAAAGCTACCTTTTTAACTACCCTGTTACGATGTAGCGTTTGATAGCCCCTAAGTTAGTCGATCCACATCTTGAGTACATGCGACAATCTTAGGTCTAAGGACAAAGCATACATGTTGTGTAAAGAGAGAACAACTTCTCGCGTTGGGTCAGTCCTAGCACATGTCTCTACATATGCCTACATTATTAGTTTGACATCTCCATATCCATGACTTGTGAAGCATAGTCATCAACTAATACATGTACTAGTCTAATATTCATGTGTGTCCACACATGAACTCCGACTAGGGACAACTTTAGAATAACCATACAAGTAAAGAGTTCCACATATAATTCACATAATTGTAGATCAATTCAAGTAGCCTTTAATGGATATTCAAGGAGCACAGTATAAATCATGGATACAAATGGAATATCATCATCTCTATGATTGCCTCCTGGGCATACCTCCAATAGTAGAATCGCATCGGGGCAGCGAAGTCGATCAGCGTAGTCGAACACGTAGTCGATCACGTCGATGTCAAGCAGCTCCTCAGCAGCTCATCCACATGCAGCAAGGTCGTCCTCGTGCCACGGCTCGTCATCGGCTCGTCGACGGCTCATCGCGGCTCGTCCAAGTGCTGCAGGTGCAACACCTCTAAGGTATCCACACGTGCAGGGAGGAAGCGTCACAAGCCCGATTGCTAGGTCCACGAGCTGCAATAGGGTTAGGGCATGTGAGGCGCGACAGATGTGTTTTCGGCCAATGGGATGAAACCCTAGGGTGCCCCACCCCTCTATTTATAGAGGTTCCTGACGGGCCTCTGGGTCCGAGGCCCATTAGTACTTCTAAACCTGATCAAACTCAGATCATATTCAAATTGGGATTCCAACCCCTTAAGTGTGTGACCCTATGGGTTCGGATACGTATAGACATGGCCCGAGTACTCCTACTCAGCCCAATAGTCGGTAGCGGCCTCTAGCAAGATGTGCCAACTCCTATACGCACACGAAGATCATATCAGACAAACCGTCACAACATCATGTACATGCTATTCCCTTTGCCTCACGATATTTGGTCTAGCTTCAAGCTGACCGCTCTTTCTCGATCCTGTGATTTGGAATCCCTTGTAGGTTAACTCTTAACCGTACGTACCATGGCCATGCATTTTCGGATCTGATTACTCGAGGGGCCCAGAGATATCAGTCTCAATCAGAGAGGGGCAAATCCCATCTTGATTGACCATGCCTCACAGCATGCTTCCTGACAAACCCGAAAGCTACCTTTTTAACTACCCTGTTACGATGTAGCGTTTGATAGCCCCTAAGTTAGTCGATCCACATCTTGAGTACATGCGACAATCTTAGGTCTAAGGACAAAGCATACATGTTGTGTAAAGAGAGAACAACTTCTCGCGTTGGGTCAGTCCTAGCACATGTCTCTACATATGGATACATTATTAGTTTGACATCTCCATATGCATGACTTGTGAAGCATAGTCATCAACTAATACATGTACTAGTCTAATATTCATGTGTGTCCACACATGAACTCCGACTAGGGACAACTTTAGAATAACCATACAAGTAAAGAGTTCCACATATAATTCACATAATTGCAGATCAATTCAAGTAGCCTTTAATGGATATATTCAAGGGGCACAGTATAAATCATGGATACAAATGGAATATCATCATCTCTATGATTGCCTCCTGGGCATACCTCCAATAGTAGAATCGCATCGGGGCAGCGAAGTCGATCAGCGTAGTCGAACACGTAGTCGATCACGTCGATGTCAAGCAGCTCCTCAGCAGCTCATCCACATGCAGCAAGGTCGTCCTCGTGCCACGGCTCGTCATCGGCTCGTCGACGGCTCATCGCGGCTCGTCCAAGTGCTGCAGGTGCAACACCTCTAAGGTATCCACACGTGCAGGGAGGAAGCGTCACAAGCCCGATTGCTAGGTCCACGAGCTGCAATAGGGTTAGGGCATGTGAGGCGCGACAGATGTGTTTTCGGCCAATGGGATGAAACCCTAGGGCGCCCCACCCCTCTATTTATAGAGGTTCCTGACGGGCCTCTGGGTCCGAGGCCCATTAGTACTTCTAAACCTGATCAAACTCAGATCATATTCAAATTGGGATTCCAACCCCTTAAGTGTGTGACCCTATGGGTTCGGATACGTATAGACATGGCCCGAGTACTCCTACTCAGCCCAATAGTCGGTAGCGGCCTCTAGCAAGATGTGCCAACTCCTATACGCACACGAAGATCATATCAGACGAACCGTCACAACATCATGTACATGCTATTCCCTTTGCCTCACGATATTTGGTCTAGCTTCAAGCTGACCGCTCTTTCTCGATCCTGTGATTTGGAATCCCTTGTAGGTTAACTCTTAACCGTACGTACCATGGCCATGCATTTTCGGATCTGATTACTCGAGGGGCCCAGAGATATCAGTCTCAATCAGAGAGGGGCAAATCCCATCTTGATTGACCATGCCTCACAGCATGCTTCCTGACAAACCCGAAAGCTACCTTTTTAACTACCCTATTACGATGTAGCGTTTGATAGCCCCTAAGTTAGTCGATCCACATCTTGAGTACATGCGACAATCTTAGGTCTAAGGACAAAGCATACATGTTGTGTAAAGAGAGAACAACTTCTCGCGTTGGGTCAGTCCTAGCACATGTCTCTACATATGCCTACATTATTAGTTTGACATCTCCATATCCATGACTTGTGAAGCATAGTCATCAACTAATACATGTACTAGTCTAATATTCATGTGTGTCCACACATGAACTCCGACTAGGGACAACTTTTAGAATAACCATACAAGTAAAGAGTTCCACATACAATTCACATAATTGCAGATCAATTCAAGTAGCCTTTAATGGATATTCAATGAACACAATATACAAATCATGGATACAATCAGATATCATCATCTCTATGATTGCCTCTAAGGCATACCTCCAATAGGTTTTACTGTAGCGTCTTGGATGCTAGCTGGTAGTCTGGCTATAAATAGGCCCATCATTCATCTTGGACAGTCATGGCTTGAGTTATAGCACTTGTAACTTTGAAACTTGTAGTTTTTTATAGGAGTGGCATCCACTCAAAAGCCTGATGCCAGAAAAATTCTAGTGAAGAACACCCAGATGCTCCTTCCCTTCGCAGTCTCTGCGGTAGAGTTGGGAGGTAGCGATGCTAGAAGAATCCTCGTGAGGATGCTGTATCGTGAACCCTCTCAACTTTGTCCAGGACACCGGCAAGGAAGCTTGAAGCACAGCTTTCTTGTATTGTGCTTTTTTCTTTTTCTGCATTGTAGCTTCTTATCCTGGGATATCGTCTATCCTAGAGCTGTTCATAGTCTTTTGTAATATGTAATGCTGGGAATTTGATTTCAGCTGATTGAAAACATGCCTTTGCGTCTAATTCCGGTGTTTTATGAGGCCGTAGAGATGTGCTGTGTTGAGACTGGGAAGCTAGTCCCTGAGGTTGTGAACTAGTTGTGCCGCGTAGGCTATCCAAGTAGAAATAGGCGCGTAGCTTCCGAAGACGAGGACTAGCGGAGCCATGGAGGCATGCCAAGTAGAAATAGGCGCCCAGCCCCTGAGGGTGAGGACTAGTAGAGCCGTGGAGGCGCGCCGAGTAGAATTAGGTTCCCACCCCCCGAGGGTGAGGACTGGTAGAGCCGTAGAGGCACACCGAGTAGAATTAGGCACCCAGCCCCTGAGGGTGAGGACTGGCAGAGCCGCAGAGGCGTGTCGAGTAGATTTAAGAGCCTAGCCCCCGAGGGTGAGGACTGGCAGAGCCACAGAGGCACGCCGAGTAGAATTAGGCGCTAGGCCCCCGAGGGTGAGGACTGGCAGAGCCACAAAGGTGCCCTAAGTAGAATTAGGCGCCAAGCCTCTGAGGGTGAGGACTGGCAGAGCCACAAAGGCATGCCGTTAAAAATGCGACGAATATCCTGGACATTCCTTCCCATGCGCATCTTGCGCATGGCGTTAACGGGAGGATCCAAAAATTTAGCCTGGCATATTGCGCCGTGCTAACGGAAGGCCTACCTTTTCCGTCCGTGACTCATGCTGTCATCTCCTTAAAAGCATGAGGGGCACAGAGCTGTTGTCACTCTTATCCTCAACCTCTTGCAGCGCCTCCACCTCGAGCTCACTGAGCACTACGCCGCCGCACTCGCGAACCCTAGGTTGCACCTCTACATTCCGCATTCCTCTTGTGCACGTGCCGCCACCGCCGTCACCTGAGCTGCTGCGCCACTTTATGCACAACAAAACCCTAGTTCTCTTTAGATCCAAATCACAAGATCGCAAAGCAATGGCGCAGCCCAATGCTCTGATGCCTTCCTCGGTGTGGATGAAGAGCATGGTGACGCAGGAGTGGATCCAGTCCCTTATCTACCGTGGGCTCCTTGGTCCACAAGCGCTGCTCGACTCCAAGCCTACTGCCAGTCAGGAGTTCACGTCGGAGGACACGGCAAAGGTGGTGGTGTTCATGCCGTTCTTCGAGCGCGGATTCAGGATCCCCACTGAAGATTTCTTCTGCAACCTCCTCAACTACTACAAGATTGAGTTGGTACCCTTAAAACCAAACTCGATCTTGGACATATCTATTTTTCTCCATCTGTGCGAAGCTTTTTTTGGCACCCCCCCCCCATTTTCATTTGTGGCATTATTTTTATCAACTGAAACCCGTAGTGACCAAGGGAAAAAAGATTAGGTTATTGGGGGGGCCTGGATTCTCATTGCACCCCAAGAGGGTGCTGTTGGAGGTATGCCCTATAGGCAATCATAGAGATGATGATATTCCATTGTATCCATGTTATATATTGTGTTCCTTGAATATCCACTAAAGGCTACTTGAACTGATTTGCAATTATGTGAATTGTGTGTGAATCTCTTTACTTGTATGGTTATTCTAAAAGTTGTCCCTAGTCGGAGTTCATGTGAGGACACGCATGAATGTTAGACTAGCACATGTATTAGTTGATGACTATGTTTCACAAGTCATGGACATGGAGATGTCAAACTAATAATGTGGGCACGTGTAGAGACATGTTGTAGGACCGACCCAACGCGAGTTACATAGTTCTCTCTTTACACAACGTGTACGCTTTGTCCTTAGACCTGAGATTGTCGCATGTACTCAAGATGTTGATCGACTTACTTAGGGGCTATCAAACGCTGCACCATAACTGGGTAGTTATAAAGGTAGCTTTCAGGTTTGTCAAGAAACATGCTGTGAGGCATGGGCAGTCAAGATGGAATTTGCCGCTCTCTATTTGAGAGAGATATCTCTGGGCCCCTCGAGTGATCGGATCTGAAAATGCATGGCCATGCTACGTGAGGTTAAGAGTTAACCTAGAAAGAGATTTCGAATCTCAGCATCGAGAAAGAGTGGTCGGCTTGGAGCTAGACCAAATATCGTGAGGCAAAGGGAATAGCATGTACGTGATGTTGTGGTGGTTCGTCTGATGTGATCTTCGTGTGCACATAGGATTTAGTATGTCTTTGCTAGAGGCCGCTACTAACTATTGGCCGAGTAGGAGTACTCGGGCCATGTCTATATGTATATGAACCTATAGGGTCACACACTTAAAGGGCTGGAAGCCCAATTCTGATGTGATCTGAATTGGATAAGGTTTAGGAGTACTAATGAGACTTAGACCCAGAGGCCCATTAGGAACCCCTATATATTGAGGGGTGGGGGGCACCCTAGGGTGGAATCGCTTTTCGCACTAGCAGCAGCAGCACCTCCCACACCCTCGCCTTGTTGCAACTCATGAACCTAGCAGTCCAGCTTGAGATGCTTCCTCCCCGCACATGTGGATAACTTGGAGGTGTTGCATCTGCAGCACTTGGACGAGCCGCCGCACGAGAACTCCGACGAGGAACCTGACAAGTCGACGACGAGCCTGACAAGCCGTGGCACCAGGAGGGAGTGGCTGCACGTGGACGAGCTGCTCGACGTCACCATGTTCAACTACACTGCGTCGACGTGTGATCGACTTTGCTGCCCCAACACGTATCTACAACTTCCGCACCTGTGTGTCGAGTGATAATCCTGTGATCTATAATGGCAGTTTTTCCTGGTTTACGTGGTACAAAATTTTTTATTTTGCGCTAGCATAGCCTACCTCGTATCCCAACAGGTGCATGAGTACTTTGACCTTTAACTGAAGGATTCCCACAAGGGGTGGCACGCTGAGTGTTTTCTTATCGCTAATCAGAAGCCCGAGCTGCCACTGCGTACGGGTTATGGGCCAGTGTCAGTAGCTGAGTGGCAAAATCTACCGACCTCGGAAGAACAGGTCAGTGTAGACAAGCTATTGGTGAAGATCGCCGACCTGAAGGTGCGAGGACTGACACCCGTGGCCATAAGCATCAATTTCTATCAAAGGGCAACACAGCTGATCAAATACTGAGTACATCCATCATATGAGTACTCAGGCTGAATGATCCGACCCTAGAGGTCTCTGGCGAGGTGTCCGATGAGGAAATTTTTCACTAGGTGTCCGAGATCTTCAAGGGTGAGGTCAGTAATAGGGACGCCCCCAAGGCCTTTTCGTTGAGGAGATGGTCGCCTACACCGGTAAGATTGTACTCAGCTTTCTTTTGATGTTGTGTGTCACTTGTTTGAAATCTTTCTAACTTTGAAGGACCAAAACGGCGACTAGAGGGGGCGGTGAATGGGAGCCTCTAAAAATTCTTTTGAAAGTTTAGGCCACTGTCCCGAAAACAAACCCCAAAACCAAACGAGCGGATGAGGAGAGATCCATAAGCCAACTAGGTGGCTAGATGCCTATGGTAATGCCCAATAGACACAACAGGATCCTCAAGAAAAAACCAAGCCAAAACCTTGACACTAGCACCTTGCAGACTGCTGAACAATCTCTAACTGTTCTGCGGACCGATACCGGACTATCCAGGCAGAAGGTCCTGACGGTCCGGACTAAGCAGACAGCCCGCTACTTAGGGTTGGATGATCTGTATTCTGCAGGACAGAATCCTTCACAGAAACGCCACCAGTACTACGAACACAAATTCACCCGATTCATGACCAAATCAGCACCAACTACTATAAAAAATGAACCAAAGTATCACAAAGCAGTAGTGAAGCTACTCCTAAGAGATTATCGCTCAAAGATTTGTCAATCAACGGTAAAATCAAATCTCGTGAAGAACACCACTTTTTCAACTCTGAAAATTTAATCGCCCCGATCTATGAACTCGTGAGATTTCAATCAAATTCCTTCGGTGGAAAGGTTCAACTCATGTCCTAGTTCATTTCAAAACAATCGGTTTGACTCAAAGCATCCCACAAATCACGAATCAAACAAAAATGTGAGAGGGAGTGGAGAGGAAGAAACAAGAACGCGAAGAACACAAATGGGAATTGCACAAAGAAATCATCACCCAAATCCAGGAGGACACGAGAAGGTTAGGGCCTCCATTCTTGCAACAAACTTCGGTTCAATAAACGGATTCGGTGCTCAAATCATACGAGTGTTGGAGGTATGCCCTAGAGGCAATCATAGAGATGACGATATTCCATTTGTATCCATGATTTATATTGTGTTCCTTGAATATCTATTAAAGGCTACTTGAATTGATTTACAATTATGTGAATTGTGTGTGAAACTCTTTTACTTGTATGGTTATTCTAAAGTTGTCCCTAGTCGGAGTTCATGTGAGGACACACATGAATATTAGACTAGCACATGTTAATGTTGATGACTATGTTTCACAAGTCATAGACATGGAGATGTTGAACTAATAATGTGGGCACATGTGGAGACATGTGCTAGGACTGACCCAACACGAGAAGTAGTTCTCTCTTTAAACAACATATATGCTTTGTCCTTAGACCTGAGATTGTCGCATGTATTCAAGATGTGGATCGACCTACTTAGGGGCTATCAAACGCTACGCCGTAACAGGGTAGTTATAAAGGTAGCTTTCGGGTTTGTCAAGAAGCATGCTATGAGACATGGTCAATCAAGAAGAGATTTGCCCCTCTCTGATTGAGAGTGATATCTCTAGGCCCCTCGAGTGATCGGATCCGAAAAAGCATGGCCATGCTACGTACGGTTAAGAGTTAACCTACAAAGTGATTCTGAATCACAGGATCGAGAAAGAGCGGTCGGCTTGAAGCTAGACCAAATATCGTGAGGAAAAGGGAATAGCATGTATATAATGTTGTGATGGTTCATCTGATATGATCTTCGTGTGCGTATAGGAGTTGGCACGTCTTGCTAGAGGCCGCTACCAACTATTGGGCCGAGTAGGAGTACTCGAGCCATGTCTATACGTATCCGAACCCATAGGGTCGCACACTTAAGGGGCTGGAAGCCCAATTCGGATGTGATCCGAGTTGGATTAGGTTTAGAAGTACTAATGGGCCTCGGATTCAGAGGCCCGTTGGGATCCTCTATAAATAGAGGGGTGGGGGCGCCCTAGGGTTGACACTTTTTGGCGAAACAAATCTGCCGCGCCTCCCACGCCCTCGCCTGTTGCAACTGACGGATCTAGCAGTCCGGCTTGCAACGATTCCACCCTGACGTCGATGTGATCGACTACGTATGAGTACGTTGATCAACTTCGCTGCATCGACGTGAATCTACATCTTCCGCACTAGTAGTGCGTCGAGTGGTAATCCCGTGATCCTTATACGGCAGTTTTCCTAGTTTACGCGGTAGAAAATTTTTGTTTTGCGCTAGTGTAGCCTACCCCGTATCCCAAGAGTGGTATCAGAGCCGTAGCTGCTTTGTTTTGGATTTGGGATGTGTGCATATGGAGATATGTGAGTTTTCAGTTTGATCTATGTCCTGGTTTCGTGTTCTTGCTGCAATGGTAGTGTAACGACATACTCCTACCAGTCGGTTTCCGCCATCGGAGTTAAGTGATACACGTAATTCCAGTTGCAGTGAGCGAAGAACAATCTGATTGGTCGAATCAAAATCCAGGTTCATACACCAGTCGCATGAGATGTGCAATAGTAGATGGGATCTACTACCGGGGTCGGGATTTTTGCCGTGTGCGTATGCTTCGGTAAATCAGCCGTAACTTTTCGGTACGATCTCAGATTGGGGTAAATTTTATATAAAAATTGATCTACAGAAAAAGTTACACATGAAATTCAATGGCTTTTCCATTTCCAGCGAAATTAGATTTCCCAAATTTGGCTTGGAAGATGGAGTTTCGGGCATCCGAAGTTCGGAACGTTAGGACGCTTAACTCTGTTTTGCAGGATGTATGTATGTATCTTGTGATCAATATGGCCCCTTTGTGTATGTGATGCATGTGTGTAACTCATTCGTGACCTGCATGTCGCGCGTACGACAACACGGCAGGAGCCATATGTGTTGTCACCTTAATGTATTTAATGGTCTGCGTACCAATCTGTGATGATCCAAGCAACTATGTAATCTTCATGACTAGCTTCTTTACTAGCTATTAGGCGTAATAGCATGTTCTAGTTCTTGGAGGACTCATCACCAGGAGGATGGCGCACATGGAACATGGAGATGGAGATCACCATGGTGAACAGGTTCTATGGAGATGGAGATCACCATAAGAAAACGGGCCATACTGTGTCACAACTGTGTGAATGCCATTCTGTTTATGTTTTACTTTCTGCATGCTGTGATGGTAGAAGTAGAACGATCCCTTACAAAGTTTAAGTTAGTATGCCCTCCCAACTAAAACTTGCACCGTCCCATGTTTTGTACAATTAGCGGTGGGTCTATGAAATTAGGGTGCCACTAGTTTTCCTAGACTAGACGGGTTTGTGTCGGACACTTACACGCATAAGGGTTGGTTTGCTTAACAAGGTTAACTTAACGGTTAAGGACCTTGGGGCATAAAGGTTGGGTGCCGAGACATGGAGATGTCACCCAACAACAGGAGTCATATGTGATATGATTAGCAAGAAGTTGCTTATCGATCTACCTTGTTTGCTAGCGGTGATGCTAAAGCTCACTAGTAGACTTGTTAGTTGTGGATCCTGAATCACTAAGTATCAATAGAGGGATATTGATTTTAGTGGGAGTAGATTCTATTAAAATAGTTTAACGTGATTTGCTCTATCATGGATACGTTTGTCTTAGTGTATTTTGCATTACTTTTGTTGTAGATTAAATGGCACCCAGCAACACCACACCGTTTGTTTTGCGTTCGGTCCTTGAGAAGGACAAGTTGAATGGAACAAACTACTTGGATTGGATACGTAACCTGAGAATTATTCTCAGGGCCGATAAAAAGGAAGATGTTCTAGACACCCCACTACCACCAGTACCTGCTGATGATGCATTTGCTGCCGGTAAGGCTGCTTACAAGAAGGCATTTGATGCTAATCTTGAGGTAAGCTGCCTTGTGCTTGCTTGCATGGAACCCGAGCTGCAGATGCAGTTTGAAACAAATCATGAGTCACACGATATGATCGTGGCGCTCAAGGACATGTTCCAGACATAGGCTAGGACTGAAAGGTTCAATGTGTCCAAAGCCTTTCTGGAGTGCAAGCTAGCAGAAGGCACAGCAGTAGGACCACATGTAATCAAGATGGTTGGTTACACTCAGCGATTGGAGAAGCTGGGCTTCCCAATGGGCAAAGAGTTGGCCACTGACTTCATTCTTTCATCTCTTCCGCCTAGCTATGGGAACTTCATCTCGAACTACCATATGCATGGGACGGAGAAGGGTTTGAATGAACTGTGTGGTATGCTCAAGACAGCAGAGGTAGACATTAAGAAAAGCGCTAGTACCAGCCATGTGATGGCTGTACAGAACAAGCCTACCTTCAAGAAGAAGGGCAATTCTTGGAAGAAGAAGGGTAAGGCTGGAACGTCCAAGCCAAACCCAGCGCCCAAGGCTAAAGCTGGACCTGCTCCAGATAAAGAGTGCTTTTATTGTCACGAACCTGGTCACTGGAAGAGGAACTGCAAGCAGTACCTAGCTTCGTTGAAGAATGACGGAAGTAAGAGTAGTTCTACCTCAGGTACGCTTGTTGTTAATGTTATAAACAACATATTTCTCGCTGATACAATTATTAATTCTTGGGTATTTGATATCGGATCGGTTGCTCATATTTGCAATTCGATGCAGGGAATGATAAGAAGTAGAAGCGTGGAAAGAGGAGAAGTTGCTGCGTTGACCGTCGGGACGATGCAACTCCACCTCCTATCAGGATTTATTATGGAGTTGAATAATCGTTATTTCGTTCCTAGTTTAAGTCGAAACATTTTGTCTCCTTCATGCTTGATGAAGGATGGTTATTCATTTGCGAGTGAAAACAATGGTTGTGTGATCTCTAAGAATGATATGTTTATGGCTTTTGCACCCATTGTGAATGGATTATTTGTTTTAAATCTTGATGGTTCACCTGTCTGTAACGTAAGTGCTAAAAGGCCTCAGCCTAATGATTAGAGTCCTACCTACTTATGGCATTGTCGTTTGGGTCATATGAGTGAAAAGTGCATGAAGAAGCTCCATTCTGATGGACTTCTAACTTCATTTGATTTTGAATCATACGAGACATGTGAGGCTTGCTTGCTAGGCAAGGTGACCAAGACGCCTTTCACAGGATTTCCTGAGAGAGCAGTAGACTTGTTGGAACTCGTACATAGTGATGTATGCGGACCAATGAGCACGACGGCTAGAGGAGGATTCCAATACTTCATAACTTTCACTGATGATTTTAGTAGATATGGGTATGTCTACTTGGTGAGGCACAAGTCCGAAACCTTTGAAAAGTTCAAGGAATTTCAGAATGAAGTTGAAAATCAGCGTGGCAAGAAAATTAAGGCCTTACGATCTGATCGTGGAGGCAAGTATTTGAGCCATGAGTTTAGCAATCATCTAAAGAGTTGCGGAATTGTTCCACAACTTACGCCGCCTGGAACACCTCAGAGAAACGGTGTATCCGAGCGACGTAATCAAACTTTGTTAGACATGCTTCGATCACTGATGAGCCAGTCGAACCTACTATTGTCATTTTGGGGATACGCTCTAGAAACAGCAGCTTTCACACTTAATAGGGTACCATCTAAATCCGTAGTTAAGACACCATATGAGATGTGGACTGGAAAGGTTCCTAGTTTGTCTTTTCTAAAGATTTGGGGATGTGAAGTGTTTGTCAAGCGACTTCAGTCCGACAAGATCACACCCAAGTTAGATAAGTGCATTTTCGTGGGATATCCAAAGGAAACTTTGGGATATTATTTCTACAACCGGTCAGACGGCAAAGTGTTTGTCGCTCGGAATGGGGTTTTCCTAGAGAAAGAGTTTCTCAAAGGAGAAAAGAGTGGAAAGACAGTGCATCTTGGTTGACAATCAAGTTTGGAACTTGGTTGACCCGCCTGATGGTGTTAAAGCCATAGAGTGCAAGTGGATCTATAAGAATAAAAAGGACATGGATGGAAATGTTCACATCTATAAAGCACGACTTGTTGCAAAAGGTTTTCGACAAGTTCAAGGAGTTGACTACAACGAGTCTTTCTCGCCCGTAGTGATGCTTAAGTCCGTTCGGATTATTCTAGCAATAGCTGCATATTTCGATTATGAGATATGGCAGATGGATGTCAAGACAACTTCCGTAAATGGAAACCTAGCTGAGGACGTGTATATGATACAGCCGGAGGGTTTTGTCGATCCGAAAAATGCTGGAAAGGTATGCAAGCTTCAAAGATTGATTTATGGATCGAAGCAAGCATCTAGGAGTTGGAACATTCATTTTGATGAAGTGGTCAAAGGGTTTGATTTCACCAAGAACAAACAAGAGTCTTGTGTTTACAAGAAAGTTAGTGGGAGCTCTGTAATATTTCTAATTTTATATGTGGATGACATATTACTGATTGGAAATAACATTCCTATGCTTGAGTTCGTAAAGACTTTACTGAAAAATAGTTTTTTGATGAAGGACTTAGGGGAAGCGGCATATATTCTGGGCATTAAGATCTATAGAGATAGATCGATAAGGCTTATAGGTTTAAGCCAAGATACTTACATTGACAAAGTATTGAAGCAGTTCAGCATGGAAGAGGCAAAGAAAGGGTTCTTGCCTATGTCACATGGCATACATCTCAGCAAGACTCAGTGTCCTTCGACTGCTGATGAGTGGGGTCGCATGAGTAGAGTGCCATATGCCTCGGCTATTGGGTCTATCATGTATGCAATGATAAGTACTCACCCAGATGTTTCATATGCGCTAAGTATGACAAGCAAACACCAATCTGATCCAGGTGAGAGTCACTGGACAGCGGTGAAAAATATTCTTAAGTACTTGAGAAGGACTAAAGATATGTTCCTCGTCTATGGAGGTGAGGAGGAGCTCGTTTTAATAGGTTACACCGATGCTAGTTTCCAAACCGACAGAGATGATTCAAAGTCACAATCAGGATTTTTGTTCACGCTAAATGGTGGTGCTGTTAGTTGGAAGAGTTCCAAGCAGGAGACGGTGGCCGATTCTACGACAAAAGCCGAGTACATCGCGGCTTCCGAGCCGCGAAGGAGGGTGTTTGGATAAGGAATTTCCTCATTGAGCTTGGTGTGTTCCCGAATGCATCCAGCCCATTGAATCTCTACTGTGATAACAATGGGGCAATTGCGCAAGCAAAGGAGCCAAGGAACCACCAGAAGAACAAACACGTAATGCGGCGATTTCATCTCATTCGCGACTTTGTTAACCGGGGTGAGATCAAGATATGCAAAACACACACGGATCTGAACATTTCTGATGCGTTGATAAAACCACTCCCGCAGGCTAAGCATGATGCGCATGTAAGAGCTATAGGTATTAGGTACCTTCTAGATTGACTCTAGTGCAAGTGGGAGACTGTTGGAGGTATGCCCTAGAGGCAATCATAGAGATGATGATATTTCATTTGTATCCATGATTTATATTGTGTTCCTTGAATATCCATTAAAGGCTACTTGAATTGATTTACAATTATGTGAATTGTGTGTGAAACTCTTTTACTTGTATGGTTATTCTAAAGTTGTCCCTAGTCGGAGTTCATGTGAGGACACACATGAATATTAGACTAGCACATGTATTAGTTGATGACTATGTTTCACAAGTCATAGACATGGAGATATTGAACTAATAATGTGGGCACATGTGGACACATGTGCTAGGACTGACCCAACATGAGAAGTAGTTCTCTCTTTAAACAACATATACGCTTTGTCCTTAGACCTGAGATTGTCGCATGTATTTAAGATGTGGATCGACCTACTTAGGGGCTATCAAACACTACGCCGTAACAGGGTAGTTATAAAGGTAGCTTTCGGGTTTGTCAAGAAGCATGCTATGAAACATGGTCAATCAAGATGGGATTTGCCCCTCTCTGATTGAGAGTGATATCTTTGGGCCCCTCGAGTGATCGGATCCGAAAATGTATGGCCATGCTACGTACGGTTAAGAGTTAACCTACAAAGGGATTCCGAATCACAGGATCGAGAAAAAGCGGTCGGCTTGAAGCTAGACCAAATATCATGAGGCAAAGGGAATAGCATGTATATAATGTTGTGATGGTTTGTCTAATATGATCTTCGTGTGCGTATAGGAGTTGGCACGTGTTGCTAGAGGCCGCTGCCGACTATTGGGCCGAGTAGGAGTACTTGGGCCATGTCTATACGTATCCGAACCCATAGGGTCACACACTTAAGGGGCTGGAAGCCTAATTCGGATGTGATCCGAGTTGGATTAGGTTTAGAAGTACTAATGGGCCTCGGACCCAGAGGCCCATTGGGAACATCTATAAATAGAGGGGTGGGGGCACCCTAGGGTTGACACTTTTTGGCGAAACTCATCTGCCGCGCCTCCCACGCCCTCGCCTGTTGCATCTCACGGATCTAGCAGTCCGGCTTGCGACACTTCCTCCCTGCACGTGTGGATACCTTGGAGGTGTTGCGCCTGCAGCACTTGGACGAGCCACCGACCAGCCACGATGAGCCACGGCACGAGGGAGATCTTGCTGCACGTGGACGAGCTGTTGAGGAGCTGCTAGATGTCGACGTGATCAACTACGTACGACTACATTGATCAACTTCGCTGCATCAACGTGAATCTACATCTTCCGCACCTGTAGTGCATCGAGTGGTAATCCCGTGATCCTTATACAGCAGTTTTTCTGGTTTACGCGGTAGAAAATTTTTGTTCTGCGCTAGTGTAGCCTACCTCGTATTCCAACACCGAGGACTGCTCGAGAGAGAGACTAGAGAGAGAAAGAGATTAGAATCTAATCTAAGGAAAATAAACTACTAAGTAAGAGGTGCTGAACTAACCAGCCCCCCATCCCTATTTATAGTCTAGGATGATAGACTAAACTACCCACGCAGGGGCATTTTGGTTCAAGTTTTTCTACGCTCATCGAACGGACACGCTACCTTCATGACTTTGCTTCACCTCGACGCAAGCTTCGCGATGATGCCACGTGCCCTCCTTCTCGAAGCTCCAGCCGCACCGGGCTCGCCCTCGATTTTGAGGCCTAAACCGGGAAACCTGCGTGCACGGTGGTTTTAAGGGCCAAACCACCCAAACCGTCCATCTCCGCTTGGCTGCCACGTGACCTCCTCGATGTTGACGCATGTTTCATCTCCAACAAGCCTATGACGCCTCCAAGTCTTTCACTCCCAGTTCCTGGGCCGCCTACTTGACTTGCTTTCATCCCGCTTGACTCGACCGACACCGTCTTCATCCCTTCATGTTCTCTTGGTCTTCCATGCACCATGTGGACCCCATGGCTCCGCCTAGACTCCTCAAGTCCTTCGGTCCAAGCTTACTCGCATTCACCCTTCACCGCCCTTGGTTCATCTGCATGAATCTTTCACTTGACCTTCACCGCATGCCATCGGCCGCCACACTGCATCCAGCACCTGCACATCACAAGCCAAGAGCAACATCATTCCAACACAACGTTGCCAATGACTCATCAACCATGGGTGACCACCATTGATCCTCAATCTCCCCCTTGATGAGTGCATTGACAAAACCCAACACAAATTCATAGTTTGAAAAAGAAAACAGGAAACTTAAAATAAAAAATCTCAGTCCCCTAAGATAAGGGCAAAGGCTCTACACAACTGAGATAAAATCACATGATCCCTCAAGAAAAGGTAGAATGGGCTCAACACCAATCATGTGAAGATCCAAACTCAAATTAAACACCGGCTCCTCAAGAAGAGGTAAAAAGCTCAACACGACCGGCACAAGAGCATGAAAACTCACAGAAACTCCTCTTGAACATACAAGAGCTCACAAAAATCCCCCTGAACATATGCACTCCCCCTAAAAACATGCATACATGCAATATCTCCCCCTTGACAGATAAATGAGTTTGTGTTAATCTCTCCCCCTTTTTGACAATGCAAACATCAAGGATAGCATGAGAGCACAAAATGCATGCCATGGAGATGCAGAACCTAGCAAGCTTCTCAAATATATCACAAAGCACTCACAAAGGCTACTAGTGAGGTAATGCAGAAGCAGGTAGATCATAAAGAGCAATTGCATCGCCATCAAGAGGATATTATGATATAAGAATAAGGCATAGCATGTGTCAAGTTTTTACCAATTTGTAAAAATATCACCACATGAACAAGCACCTAGTCATGAATCACCCAAGCAAGAATAAACTAGACCATTAGAGCTCATACAAGGAAGATACATTCTCAACAAGAGATTATTGCAAACACCCACATATGCATCACAAGTCATGTCAAAGCTTGTTGAAACCATGTGCCTACTTATTTTTGCAGACATCATGTAACAACTAAGAAAGCAAAGATATTAACATTAAGCATAAACACTCGGTGAATTATTCAATTTTTCTTTCCATCATGTTTTTTCTCATTCACATAAAACAAGGTACATGAAGTGCCTGTGCGGCACAAAGAAGTCATGCTTCCCCAAGGAATGCATCATTGGCTAAACATTTGCAATGATACCTAGGTCTTTGACCCAATTGAAAAGAACATGAATTCCAAGCATAAGCTAAACATGGAACCAGCATTCAAGCAAAAACAATGCATAACCAAGCATCTACTCATGGGCAATAAGCAAGTCAAGTTCATAGAGTAGAATTAGCATGGGATTCCAAAAACAGTTATTTCATCATGGTTATATGACACTATCATCAAGAGCATAACTGCACATTGCATCAAAATCAACAACCACAGCACTAGCTCACAAGTAGCATAAGGGAGTACATAGGTATATAGGAGAAGCTCATCTAGTGCAATATGATACAAAATGCATTATGATAAATGGGACCCATGAACATCATGCCATACCCAAAGATGAGAACTAAGCTAAAGCATGGTACAATGTTCATGTGAATCATCCATCACGACAGAAACACAGATCGCATGATAAGATAAATAAGAGGATCACATATGTGAACATAAAAAGATGGCTATCCTACCATGTTTTGTATAGAAATGATATAAGTATAATACATAAGAGGCTCCAAAACCCAACTCAGAAAGGAAAGCACACACCCAACTCCCCCCGCAAACAAGCAAAAGTGGCTTGATCCAGGGGTTTGGTGAAGATCTCAGCGATTTGGTTTTGGGTAGTAACGTGGCCAAGGTCAATATCTCCTTTCTCAACATGATCTCTCAGAAAATGATATCTCACATCTATGTGTTTGGTTTTCGAGTGAAGAACAGGATTCTTGGCTACAATGATGGCACTCGTACTGTCACATAGGAGAGGTACGTGGGAATGACTCAAACCAAAGTCTCTCAAAGTGGAGATCATCCACATTAGCTGGGAACAGCAACTAGCAGCGGCAACATACTCGGTTTTGGTAGTAGACTAAGCAACACTAGACTATTTGCAGGAAGACTAGGAAACCATAGACGAACAAAGAAACTTGCAGGTACCAGAAGTGGACTTGTGATCCAACCGACACCCAGCAAAATCCGCATCGGAGTATCCACAAAGTGTGAGTGTCGAGAAGGCAGAGTACGACAAACAAAACTCAGGCATGAAGCGAAGGTACCTCATGATTCTCTTTACCGCTTAACGGTGAGATGTTCTCGGTGAAGCTTGAAAACGAGCGCACAGACACACGGCGAAGTGTATGTCCGGCCTCATCGCCGTCAGGTACAAAAGGGAGCCGATCATGCTCCAGTACTCCTTCTTGTCCACCGGTTCTCCGTGTTCATCCACATCCAAAGCTGTCGTCATCGCCATGGGAGTTGACAATGGCTTGGTGTCAGCCATGTCAAACTTCCTCAGCATATCCTTCGTGTACTTGCCTTAGTGCACAAAGGTTCCATCCTTGCTCTGCTTGATTCAGCCTGAGGAAGAAGGTCAACTCACCCATCATCTGTTGGGATACAAGGTAGGCTACACTAGCACAAATCAAAAAATTCTACCGCGTAAACCAGGAAAACTACCGTATAAGGATCACGGGATTACCACTCGACGCAATACTGGTACGGAAGATGTAGATTCGCGTCGATGCAGCGAAGTTGATCAACGTAGTCATACGTAGTCGATCACGTCGACGTCCAGCAGCTCCTCCACGTGCAGCAAGATCTCCCTCGTGCCGCGGCTCGTCGTGGCTTGTCGGCGGCTCATCGTGGCTTGTCGGCGAGTCGTCCAAGTGCTGCAGGCGCAACACCTCCAAGGTATCCACACGTGCAGGGAGGAAGCGTCACAAGCCGGACTGCTAGATCCGTGAGTTGGAATAGGCGAGGGCGTGGGAGGCGCGGCAGATGAGTTTCGCCAAAAGGTGTAAACCCTAGGGCACCCCCACCCCTCTATTTATAGAGGTTCCTAACGGGCCTCTGTGTCCGAGGCCCATTAGTACTTCTAAACCTAATCCAACTCGGATCACATCCGAATTGGGCTTCCAACCCCTTAAATGTGTGACCCTATGGGTTCGGATACGTATAGACATGGCCCGAGTACTCCTACTCGGCCCAATAGTCAGTAGCGGCCTCTAGCAAAACGTGCCAACTCCTATACGCACACGAAGATCATATCAGACAAACCATCACAACATTATATACATGCTATTCCCTTTGCCTCACGATATTTGGTCTAGTTCCAAGCCGACCGCTCTTTCTCGATCCTGTGATTCGGAATCCCTTTGAAGGTTAACTCTTAACCGTACGTAGCATGGCCATGCATTTTTGGATCCGATCACTCGAGGGGCCCAGAGATATCACTCTCAATCAGAGAGGGGCAAATCCCATCTTGATTGACCATGTCTCATAGCATGCTTCTTGACAAACCCGAAAGCTACCTTTATAACTATCCTGTTACGGCGTAGTTTGATAGCCCCTAAGTAGGTCGATCCACATCTTGAATATATGCGACAATCTAAGGTCTAAGGACAAAGCGTATATGTTTTTTAAAGAGAGAACTACTTCTCGTGTTGGGTCAGTCCTAGCACATGTCTCCACATGTGCCCACATTATTAGTTCAACATCTCCATGTCCATGACTTGTGAAACATAGTCATCAACTAATACATGTGCTAGTCTAATATTCATGTGTGTCCTCACATGAACTCCGACTAGGGATAACTTTAGAATAACCATACAAGTAAAGAGTTTCACACACAATTCACATAATTGCAAATCAATTCAAGTAGCCTTTAATGGATATTCAAGGAACACAATATAAATCATGGATACAAATGGAATATCATCATCTCTATGATTGCCTCTAGGGCATACCTCCAACAGTCTCCCACTTGCACTAGAGTCAATCTAGAAGGTACCTAATACCCATAGCTCTTACATGCGCATCATGCTAAGCCTGCGGAAGTGGTTTTGTCAACGGATCAGAAATGTTCAGATCCGTGTGTATTTTGCATATCTTGATCTCCCCCCGGTTAACGAAGTCTCGAATGAGATGAAATCGCCGTATTACATGTTTGTTCTTCTGGTGGTTCCTTGGCTCCTTTGCTTGCGCAATTGCCCCATTATTATCACAGTAGAGATTCAATGGGCTAGACGCATTCGGGAACACACCAAGCTCAATGAGGAAATTCCTTATCCAAACACCTTCCTTTGCGGCTTCCGAAGCCGCAATGTACTCGGCTTCTGTCGTAGAATCAGCCACCGTCTCCTGTTTGGAACTCTTCCAACTAACAGCACCACCATTTAGCGTGAACACAAATCCTGATTGTGACTTTGAATCATCTCTGTCGGTTTGGAAACTAGCATCGGTGTAACCTGTTACAACGAGCTCCTCCTCACCTCCATAGACGAGGAACATATCTTTAGTCCTTCTCAAGTACTTAGAATATTTTTCACCGCTGTCCAGTGACTCTCACCGAGATCAGATTGGTGTTTGCTTGTCATACTTAGCGCATATGAAACATCTGGGCGAGTACTTATCATTGCATACATGATAGACCCAATAGCCGTGGCATATGGCACTCTACTCATGCGATCCCGCTCATCAGCAGTCGAAGGACACTGAGTCTTGCTGAGATGTATGCCATGTGACATAGGCAAGAACCCTTTCTTTGCCTCTTCCATGCTGAACTGCTTCAACACTTTGTCAATGTAAGTATCTTGGCTTAAACCTATAAGCCTTCTCGATCTATCTCTATAGATCTTAATGCCCAGAATATATGCCGCTTCCCCTAAGTCCTTCATTGAAAAACTATTTTTCAGTGAAGTCTTTATGGACTCAAGCATAGGAATGTTATTTCCAATCAGTAATATGTCATCCACATATAAGATTAGAAATACTACAGAGCTCCCACTAACCTTCTTGTAAATACAAGACTCTTCTTTGTTCTTGGTGAAGTCAAACCCTTTGACCACTTCATCAAAACAAATGTTCCAACTCCTAGATGCTTGCTTCAATCCATAAATGGATCTCTGAAGCTTGCATACCTTTCCAGCATTTTTCGGATCGACAAAACCCTCGGGCTGTATCATATACACGTCCTCAGCTAGGTTTCCATTCAGGAAAGCTTTCTTGACATCCATCTGCCATATCTCATAATCGAAATATGCAGCTATAGCTAGAATAATCTGGATGGACTTAAGCATCACTACGGGCGAGAAGGTCTCGTCGTAGTCAACTCCTTGAACTTGTCGAAAACCTTTTGCGACAAGTCGTGCTTTATAGATGTGAACATTTCCATCCATGTCCTTTTTCTTCTTATAGATCCACTTGCACTCTATGGCTTTAACACCATCAGGCGGGTCAACCAAGTTCCAAACTTGATTGTGTCCCATGGACTCTATTTCGGATTGCATGGCACTCTGCCATTTTTCGGAGTCTGGGTCCATCATTGCTTCTGCATATGTCGCAGGCTCATCATTGTCCAACAATAATATTTCCCGCATTTCGCGGAGCCTTGCTGACCTTCGTGGTTGTGGCGGTGCTTCTCTTGCCATGGATATCTCAACTTGTTCTGCTACATTAGCATCACTCATTGATTCTTGCCCGATCGGCTCATCTTGAACTTCTTCAAGATGCACTGTCTTTCCACTCTTTTCTCCTTTGAGAAACTCTTTCTTTAGGAAAACCCCGTTCCGAGCGATAAACACTTTGCCTTCTGATCGGTTGTAGAAATAATATCAAAAAGTTTCCTTTGGATATCCCACGAAAATGCACTTATCCGAATTGGGTGTGATCTTGTCCGACTGAAGTCACTTGACAAACACTTCACATCCCCAAATCTTTAGAAAAGACAAACTAGGAACCTTACCAGTCCATATCTCATATGGTGTCTTAACTACGGATTTAGATGGTACCCCATTAAGTGTGAAAGTTGCTGTTTCTAGAGCGTATCCCCAAAATGACAATGGTAGGTCCGACTGGCTCATCATTGATCGAACCATGTCTAACAAAGTTCGATTACGTCACTCGGATACACCGTTTCTCTGAGGTGTTCCAGGCGGCGTAAGTTGTGGAACAATTCCGCAACTCTTTAGATGATTGCTAAACTCGTGGCTCAAATACTCGCCTCCACGATCAGATCGTAAGGCCTTAATTTTCTTGCCACGCTGATTTTAAACTTCATTCTAAAATTCCTTGAACTTTTCAAAGGTTTCAGACTTGTGCCTCATCAAGTAGACATAGCCATATCTACTAAAATCATCAGTGAAAGTTATGAAGTATTGGAATCCTCCTCTAGCCGTCGTGCTCATTGGTCCGCATACATCACTATGTACGAGTTCCAACAAGTCTACTGCTCTCTCAGGAAATCCTGTGAAAGGCGTCTTGGTCATCTTGCCTAGCAAGCAAGCCTCACATGTCTCGTATGATTCAAAATCAAATGGAGTTAGAAGTCCATCAGAATGGAGCTTCTTCATGCGCTTTTCACTTATATGACCCAAACGACAATGCCACAAGTAGGTAGGACTCAAATCATTAGGCCGAGGCCTTTTAGCACTTACGTTACAGACAGGTGAACCATCAAGATTTAAAACAAATAATCCATTCACAATGGGTGCAAAAGCCATAAACATATCATTCTTAGAGATCACACAACCATTGTTTTCACTCGTAAATGAATAACCATCCTTCATCAAGCACGAAGGAGACAAAATGTTTCGACTTAAACTAGGAACGAAATAACAATTATTCAACTCCATAATAAATCCTGATGGGAGGTGGAGTTGTATCGTCCCGACGGTCAACGCAGCAACTCTTGCATTATTGCCCACGCGGAAATCAATTTCTCCTCTTTCCACGCTTCTACTTCTTATCATTCCCTGCATCGAATTGCAAATATGAGCAACCGATCCGGTATCAAATACCCAAGAATTAATAATTGTATCAGCGAGAAAAATGTTGTCTATAACATTAACAACAAGCGTACCTGAGGTAGAAGTACTCTTACTTCCGCCATTCTTCAATGAAGCTAGGTACTGCTTGCAGTTTCTCTTCCAGTGACCAAGTTCATGACAGTAAAAGCACTCTTTACCTGGAGCAGGTCCAGCTTTAGCCTTGGGCGCTGGGTTTGGCTTGGACACTCCAGCCTTACCCTTCTTCTTCCAAGAATTGCCCTTTTTCTTGAAGGTAGGCTTGTTCTGTACAGCCATCACATGGCTGGTACTAGCGCTTTTCTTAATGTCTACCTCTGCTGTCTTGAGCATACCACACAGTTCATTCAGACCCTTCTCGTTCGAGATGAAGTTCCCATAGCTAGGCGGAAGAGATGAAAGAATGAAGTCAGTGGCCAACTCTTTGCCCATTGGGAAGCCCAGCTTCTCCAATCCCTGAGTGTAACCAACCATCTTGATTACATGTGGTCCTACTGCTGCGCCTTCTGCTAGCTTGCACTCCAGAAAGGCTTTGGACACATTGAACCTTTCAGTCCTAGCCTGTGTCTGGAACATATCCTTGAGCGCCAGGATCATATCGTGTGCCTCATGATTTGTTTCAAACTGCATCTGCAACTCGGGTTCCATGCAAGCAAGCATAAGGCAGCTTACCTCAAGATTAGCATCAAATGCCTTCTTGTAAGCAGCCTTAACAGCAGCAGATGCATCATCAGCAGGTACTGGTGGTAGTGGGGTGTCTAGAACATCTTCCTTTTTATCGGCCCTGAGAACAATTCTCAGGTTACGGATCCAATCTGAGTAGTTTGTTCCATTCAACTTGTCCTTCTCAAGGACCGAACGCAAAGCAAACGGTGTGGTGTTGCTAGGTGCCATTTAATCTACAACAAAAGTAATGCAAAATACACTAAGACAAACGTATCTATGATAGAGCAAATCACATTAAACTATTTTAACAGAATCTACTCCCACTAAAATCAATATCCCTCTATTGATACTTAGTGATTCAGGATCCACAACTAACAAGTCTACTAGTGAGCTTTAGCATCACCGCTAGCAAACAAGGTAGATTGGTAAGCAACTTTTGCTAATCATATCACATATGACTCCTGTTGTTGGGTGACATCTCCATGTCTCGGCGCCCAACCTTTATGCCCCAAGGTCCTTAACCGTTAAGTTAACTTTGTTAAGCAAACCAACCCTTATGCGTATAAGTGTCCGACACAAACCCGTCTAGTCAAGGAAAACTAGTGGCACCCTAATTTCATAGACCCACCACTAATTGTACAAGACATGGGACGGTGCAAGTTTTAGTTGGGAGGGCATACTAACTTAAACTTTGTGAGGGATCATTCTACTTCTAACATCACAGCATGCAGCAAGTAAAACATAAACAGAATAGCATTCACACAGTTGTGACATAGTATGGCCCGTTTTCTTATGGTGATCTCCATCTCCATAGAACCTGTTCACCATGGTGATCTTCGTCTTCATGTTCCATGTGCACCATCCTCCTGGTGATGAGTCCTCCAAGAACTAGAACATGCTATTACGCCTAATAGCTAGTAAAGAAGCTAGTAATGAAGATTACATAGTTGCTTGGATCATCACAGATTGGTTCGCAGACCATTACATACATTAAGCTGACAACACATATGGCTCCTGCCGTGCTGCCGTACGTGCGACACGCAGGTCACGAATGAGTTACACACATGCATCACATACACAAAGGGGCCATACTGATCACAAGATACATACATACATCCTGCAAAACAGAGTTAAAGCGTCCTAACGTTCCAAACTTTCGGATGCCCGAAACTCCATCTTCCAAGCCGAATTTGAGAAATCTAATTTCGCCAAAAACATCAAAGCCATTGAATTTCATGTGTAACTTTTTCTTTAGATCAATTTTCATATAAAATTCACCCCAATCCGAGATCGTACCGAAAAGTTACGGCTGATTTACCGAAGCATACGCACACGGCAAAAATCCCAAATCCAAAACAAAGCAGCTACGGCTCTGATACCACTATTGGGATACGAGGTAGGCTACACTAGCGCAAATAAAAAATTCTACCGCGTAAACCAGGAAAACTGCCGTATAAGGATCACAGGATTACCACTCGACGCACTACTGGTGCGGAAGATGTAGATTCGCGTCGATGCAGCGAAGTTGATCAACGTAGTCGTACGTAGTCGATCACGTCGACGTCCAGCAGCTCCTTAGTAGCTCGTCCACGTGCAGCAAGATCTCCCTCGTGCCGGGGCTCGTCGTGGCTCGTCGTGGCTCGTCATGGCTCGTCGGCGGCTCGTCCAAGTGCTGCAGGCGCAACACCTCCAAGGTATCCACAGGTGCAGGGAGGAAGTATCGCAAGCCGGACTGCTAGATCCGTGAGTTGCAACAGGCGAGGGCGTGGGAGGCGCGGCAGATGAGTTTTGCCAAATGGTGTAAACCCTAGGGCGCCCCCACCCCTCTATTTATAGAGGTTCCTAACGGGCCTCTGTGTCCGAGGCCCATTAGTACTTCTAAACCTAATCCAACTCGGATCACATCCAAATTGGGCTTCCAGCACCTTAAGTGTGTGACCCTATGGGTTCAGATACGTATAGACATGGCCCGAGTACTCCTACTCGGCCCAATAGTCAGTAGCGGCGTCTAGCAAGACGTGCCAACTCCTATACGCACACGAAGATCATATCAGACGAACCATCACAACATTATATACATGCTATTCCCTTTTGCCTCACGATATTTGGTCTAGTTCCAAGCCGACCGCTCTTTCTCGATCCTGTGATTCGGAATCCCTTTGTAGGTTAACTCTTAACAGTACGTAGCATGGCCATGCATTTTCGGATCCGATCACTCGAGGGGCCTAGAGATATCACTCTCAATCAGAGAGGGGCAAATCTCATCTTGATTGACCATATCTCATAGCATGCTTCTTGACAAACCCGAAAGCTACCTTTATAACTACCCTGTTACGGCGTAGTTTGATAGCCCCTAAGTAGGTCGATCCACATCTTGAATACATGCGACAATCTCAGGTCTAAGGACAAAGCGTATATGTTGTTTAAAGAGAGAACTACTTCTCGTGTTGGGTCAGTCCTAGCACATGTCTCCACATGTGCCCACATTATTAGTTCAACATCTCCATGTCCATGACTTGTGAAACATAGTCATCAACTAATACATGTGCTAGTCTAATATTCATGTGTGTCCTCACATGAGCTCCGACTAGGGACAACTTTAGAATAACCATACAAGTAAAGAGTTTCACACACAATTCACATAATTGCAAATCAATTCAAGTAGCCTTTAATGGATATTCAAGGAACACAATATAAATCATGGATACAAATGGAATATCATCATCTCTATGATTGCCTCTAGGGCATACCTCCAACATCATTGACATCTCAAATTTCCTACTCATATCATCTGCAAACTTGGCAACCAAAGCATGAGAAGAACCACCAAAGATAATATCATCCACGTAAATCTGAATAACCAAGAAGTCATCGCCTTGCCTGAGGAGAAAAAGTGTTTTATCAACTAACCCCATTTCAAACCCATTCCCAAGCAAAAAGGATTTCAACCTAGCATACCACGCTTGGGGTCCTTGTTTTAGGCCAAAGAGAGCTTTCTGGAGTTTGAAGACACGGTCAGGATGTTTAGGATTTTCAAAACCAGGGTGTTGTTTCACATACACTTCCTCCTCAATAAAACCATTTAGGAAGAAACTTTTCACATCCATTTGGAAGAGCTTAAAACCTTTAGCCACAAAGAAGGCTAGAAGGATTCTAATCGCTTCCAGACGAGCAATAGGGGCAAAGGTTTCCTCATAATCAATTCCCTCTTTTTGACTAAAACCTTGGGCAACCAACCTCGCTTTGTTTCTCACAACCAACCCATCCTCACCATGTTTGTTTTTGAAAACCCATTTTGTTCCTATAGGATGGCAATTTGGAGGTGGTTCAACTAAAACCCAAACCCTGTTTCGCTCAAAGTCCTCCAACTCCTCATGCATGACATTAACCCAGTTTGAATTAGATAAAGCATATCCAATATCTCGGGGTTCAAAAGAGGCAACAAATGCAGAATGTGCAAAGTGTGAAATCTGCCTAGAACTATGCCTAATGGTGTGCTCATGCAAGTTACCGATCATCTGTTGTGGAGGATGGTTACGCTAAATGTACCGTGGAGCCCCTTGCTCTGAAGTCGCCTCCCCCTCAATAGCAGCTTGACCACTCTAATCTTCAACATCATGTAGTGGTACTTGTTGATGGTTTAAAGTAGAGGAAGTAGAGGCAGGGCCATCAACTCTCATAGTCGAACTAGAAGGTACAGGTGCAACAGCTGGAACTCGGTCAATCTCATCATCCTTTTAATCACCACCATCCACATGCTCTTCCTCTTCCTCAAAGATGCTTTGCCCCATTTCATGTCCACCTGCAACTTCAAAGATAGGAGTTGTGCAAGGCATAGTTTCATCAAATGTAATCTCACAAGTTTCCACAATCTAGTTAGTTTTAAGGTTAAGCACACGATAAGCATGACTATGAGAAGCATATCCAAGAAAAATACCATCCGTAGAATGAGACTCAAATTTGTCCAAATTTCCTTGCTTGAGAATGAAACACTTGCAGCCAAACACTCTCAGGTGACTTACCTTGGGGGTACATCAGTGCATCAGCTCATAAGAGGTTTTCTTCTAAGAAAGCTCGCAAGAAGATTCGATTGGAAACGTAGCAAGAAGTGTTGATGGCTTCGGCCCAATACTTTCTAGGAGTCCTATGCTCATCAAGCATCATCCTAGCCATTTCACAAAGGGTCCGATTTTTCCGTTCAACAACACCATTCTAAGGAGGGACATAAGGCGATGAAAACTGGTGTTCAAGACCAAGATCATTGCAAAAAACTTTAAAACGAGCGTTCTTGAATTCTAATGCCATTGTCACTGCGACTAGCTCTCATGGCATCTTTTGGTCACTCATTTTTCAACCTCAAGATCAAATCTCGAAAAAAAGGAAATGCCTCATCCTTAGATACCATGAAGAAAACACAAGAATACCTCGAGAAATCATCAACAATCACAAGCACATACCACTTCCCACCAACTGAGCAAATGCGAGCTGGACCAATTGTATCCATGTGCAATAGCTCCCCTTGGTGCTCAGTCATCACCTGATTCATAGGTGGGTGAGAAGTGGCAACCATTTTGCCAAGACGACATGGAGCACAAACAAGATCCTTCTCAAATTTTAACTTAGGCAAACCTCGAATAAGATCAAGAGCACTCAAGTGGGAAAGCAAATCAAAGCTCAAATAACCCAATATCCTGTGCCACTTCCAAACCTAAGAAAATGAATCAGCAACTAGACACCGAGAGAGACCAAATGACTTAGAGAAATCCACTTGAGACACTTGACCCTCGAGGATGATCATACACACAAGATCACCTCGAGAGTCTAAAATCCATGAAGCCCCATGCTTGAAATGAACCTCAAAGCCATCATCAAGAAGTTGCGAAACCGAGAGAAAATTGAAACCAAGAGAGTCAACAAGAGCAACTCGCTTGAGCATGAAATTCTCACTCACCTTGATGGCACCCTCAGACAATACCTTACCCTTGCTATTATCCCCGAAAGTGATGTACTCCCTAGTCATCACTGGGGTGAGACTGGAGAACCATTTGTGATCACCGGTCATGTGTCAAGAACAACTGAAATCAATGAGCCACGTGTTCTCCAGACCTCCGACCCGCTCAAACAAAGGGAGACCAAGGATGAGCAAATGTCTCAACACTAGGGTTAGTAAAAAAAGTGAAATACCATTGTCGAACCATTTGCTCAAGAGTAGGGTTAGCAAAAACAACCATCTCTTCTTTCGAAAGCAAAACTCCTCAAGATGACCCTCTTTCTTGCAATACCTACATGGCATCGAGCATGCTATTTTGGCTGTGGATTTGCTTTGGGCAGAGTTTAGGGTGGAGGATTCACACTAGGTTGTGGCTTGGATTTGGATTTTGGTGGGGGACGCTTTGGAGCCATATCAAGGAGTGTGTCAAGCTTGTTCTTGAGGTAATTTGGTTTTTTCCACCCATATGGCTTTCTTTGGGACTTTGGATGGTGTCTCAATGAACACTCCATATGGAACACACTCAGAGAGATTTTTCTAACATTTTGCACTTGGTTGCTCTTCACTCAGCTTAGATGGCTCACTAGGGGTGGACGTTGCTTGTTTCCCTCTCTGACCACTGTATTGACCAACCTTCTCATTTAACCCATCAAAAATCTTTTTATACAACCCATCAAATCTACACTGCTTGATAAGATTCCCAAGCCCAAAACCATCAGCCCTTTTAAACTCCTGAATCATCATACCCAACTGAAGTTCCCTACTTGACACCCAAATAAGAATTGTGCACAAGTAGTGATTTTCATCCTCAATATTTTGCAAAGAACAACTAAGTTCAGGACACTCTGTGCATTAAGAAACTTTAGATTTAGCAATTAAATCAGATTTCTCAAGAGCTTTAATCTTAGCACATGCATCATAAAGTTGAATCTGTAAAGCAGGGCAACATTTGCAAGCACCAAGTAAAACAAGTCTAGTCTTAACTTCATATAGAGCATCAAGTTCATCTACAAGCAAGACATGCTTAGATTGCAAAGAAGCTATACTAGACATGTGACAGCACACTCATCACACTCAACAACATCAGAAATAGTAGGAGCAATCCTAAGCATATCAATCTCAATCCAAGCACTCTCCAACTTAGCCTTAAGCTCAATTCATTCACGAGCAGCCTATTAAATCAACTTATCCTGATTTAGCAAGCAATCATTAAGTTCATCTATTTTTAGGGCAAGTTGTTCAGGAGTAGGCTTTACCTCTGTTTCTGTGTTGGAGTCACTTTCTTTGTCATCCTTCTTGGTGTTGATGGCCATGATATAGTACCCGTCACGGTTCTTGCCGGAGTAGAAGCAGAGGCCATTGAAGTTCTTGCCGTCCTTCTTCTTCGCCTTGCGATCGTCATCCTCCTTACTTGAGCTTCAGTCGGTGTGGTCGTCGGTGTCGGATTCGACGTCGCTAAGGGAGGCGATGAAAGCGTGCGCTTTGGCCTTCTTGTGGTACTCTTTCTCACGATCGGTGTACTTCTTCTTCTTCTTGGTGTTGTCCTTGTTCTTGTGCTTGTTGTAGTCGTACCCACTCTTGGACTTGTTCTTGTCGGGGCAGTCGGCGGTGAAGTGACCTGGCTTGCCACAATCAAAGCAGTTGTTGTTGTTCCTTCACTAATTTTTGCGGTTGTCGTTGAAGCGCATGAACCGCCTCATGATCAAGGCAAGCTCCTCATCATCAAGAACCTCCAGCTACTCCTCTGAAATAGAAACCAAGGAAGACAAGGCAAATGACATAGACGAAGAGTTACCCAAAGACTTAGGCTGTCCAGAGCCTGACATGAGAGCCATACTATTTGGATTAGTAGGACTCCCTTATTTTGCTCAGAGCCTCTTGTCAACCTCCGTTGGTTTCAGCTTGGCAAAGAGCTCATCAGTGGAAAGAGTCTCATAGTTTGTGGACTCAATGATAGCATCAACCTTTGTACCCCACACCTTGTGATCCAAAGCATGCAGGAGCTTCAAAGCTCTATCATGATCGATGTAGGGCAAGTTGGTAGTGTTTGCCTTTATCTTGTTCACAATAGCAAGAAAACATTGAAACAAAGCATCGACAGACTCACCGGGCAAATGAACAAAGTTTTCATACTCATGCCGATAAGTCTCAAAGAGTCTTGCCTTCACCTGACTGTTTCCCTCATGGAAACTTTGAAGTCTGGACCAAATCTCATGAGTGACAGATAGATCCTCGACTCAATCGAACTCAACACGGCTCATACTCACAAACAAGATATCAACCTCCTTGTTGTTGGCATGATACTTATCCCTATCATCCTGAGTCAAGCGAATAGTAGGAATCGTATATCCTACATCCTGAGTGATCTCCCAAACCCCTGCTCCCTTACTATTAAGATGGGCTCTCATGCGAGTTTTCCAGTACTGATAATTAGAGCCATCAAAGTAAGGTGTAGCGATCGAGGAAGAACGCTCAGGAGTCGCCATAATGGGTTTCAAAACAGATTAGGGTATGGAGAAACCATAACTGGCACTAATACCAATTGAAGGACTGAAATGGTGACCAGAGGGGGGGTGAATTGGATCCTCTAGAAATTCTTTTAAAAGTTTAGGCCACTGTCCTAAACACAAAACACAAAATCAAACGAGCAGAAGAGGGGAGATCCACGAGCCAACTAGGTGGCTGGATGCCTATGGTAATGCCTAATAGATATAGCGGGATCCTCAAGAAACAACCGAGCCAAATCCTCAACACAAGCACCTTGAAGGCTGCACAGTCTCTGACTATTCTGCGGACCGATACCGGACTGTCTCAGCAGGAGCTTGGGAAGGTCTAGACCAAGCGGACAGTCCACTACTTAGGGTTGGATGGTCCGTATTCTGCAAGACAGAATCCTTCTCAGAAACGCCACGAGTACTACGAACACAAATTCGCTTGATTCATGACCAAATCAGCACCAACTGCTATAAAAAATGAACCAAAGTATCACAAAGCAGTAACAAAACTACTCCTAAGAGATCATCGCTCAAAGATATTTCAATCAATGGTAAAATCAAATCTCAAGAAGAACACCACCTTTTCAACTCTGAAAATTTAATCGCCCCAAACTATGAACTCGTGAGGTTTCAATCAAATTTCTTCAGTGGAAAGGTTCAACTCATGTCCTAGTTTATTTCAAAACAATCGGTTTAACTCAAAGCATCCCACAAATCACGAATTGAATAAACATGTGAGAGGGAGTGGAGAGGAAGAAACAAGAACGCGAAGAACACAAATAGGAATTGCACAAAGAAATCATCTCCCAAATCTAGGAGGACACGAGGAGGTTAGGGCCTCCATTCCCGCAACAAACTTTGGTTCAATACACGGATTTGGTGCTCAAATCATCCGAGGACCTCTAGAGAGAGAGACTAGAGAGAGAAAGAGATTAGACTTTAATCTAAGGATAATAAACTACTAAGTAAGAGGTGGAAGAGGTGCTGAAATAACCAGCCCCCCATCCCTATTTATAGTCCAGGATGAAGACTAAACTACCCCTACAACTCCAACTAGGATAACTACCCACGCAGGGGCATTTTGGTCCAAGTTTTTCTGCGCTCATTGGATGGACACGCCACCTTCACGACTTTTCTTCGCCTCGACGCAAGCTTCGCGATGATGCCACGTTTTCTCAAAGCTCCGACTGCACCGGGCTCACCCCTGGTTTTGAGGCCTAAACTAGGAAACCTGCCTGCGTAGTGGTTTTGAGGTCCAAACCACCCAAATTGTCCATCTCTGCTTGGCCGCCACACGACCTCCTCGATGTCGATGCATGTTTGGTCTCCACCAAGCCTTTGATGCCTCCAAGTCTTGACTCGCCTCCGTCTCACTTGACTCGACTGACACCGTCTTCATCCCTTCATGTTCTCTTGCTCTTCATGCACCGTGTGGACTGCCCATGGCTTCGCCCAGACTCCTTGGGTCCATAGGTCCAAGCCTACTCGCGTTTACCCTTCACCGCCCTTCGTTCATCGGCATGAACCTTTCACTTGACCTTCACCGCATGCCGTCGGCCACCACACCGCATCCAACACCTGCACATCACAAGCCAAGAGCAACATTATTCCAACACAACATTGACAATCACTCATCATCCAAGGGTGACCACCATTGGTCCTCATAATTTGAGCCATGGTTTGACTTAGGACGATGCATTTGTTTATTTTTGCCTTCCACCATTGCCTGGCGGAGCTCAAGCGGCGACACCCAAGATCTGTCCAGCTGATGTGCCAGTCGCGCCACCTACCAGCCTTGAATTTGATTCTGAGTCCTCTTTTGGGCCTGTCGAAAGCGCGGCCAATGAGGGTGGTGAGGATCAGGGCCCCGGATGGCAGACCTGGCAGGTCGTGCGCAAGCGACCCCTTTCCAAGGCGCCTCAGCCAACTGGAAAGAAGAAGAAGCTGGCTGACAGGAAGAAGGAGAAGGTCAAGCCGAGTACCGCTACCGCAACTAGGTCGGCTAGCAAGGCGAGGTCTGACGCGCCGAGCCCAGCTGCGAAGGACAACGAGCCAAAACTTGTGAAGACCGCCGCTGCTGATGTGGCACACCTCAAGGAGGCGTTGAAGGTGAATATGCACCATGGTTTGAGCGAAGACGCAACCGTGCCACCTCCACAACTACGCCCAAAGTTGCACTTGAGGAAGAAGAGCACTCTGTAAGTGTCGCTGTCTTTATACATTCTGTGTTTATGATTGTAGTCTGATCTTGCATGAATTGCTTGTTTGTGATGACAATGCAGAACTGGCGTGCGGCCTGATGATAGTAGGGCACAGCTGACGAGGTGCTCGGGCCAGACTGAGGCCATGAGCGGTCGCACCATCGAGCAGTCATCGGCCATAGAGGTCAGGACTGGCAGGGGTGATCAAACTGAGAAAGTTGTGCCAAGTCCTGCACCACAACAGGTTGAGGTCAGTGCTAAGGCTGCTGATGATGGCATGGCTAACCCCAAAGTCACAGAGGAGGCGGAGGAGGATGTCGTCGTCGAGGAGGAGGCTCAGGAGGACGCCTTGGTCGAGGAGGAGGCTGAAGAGGACACCAGGACTGATCTTCAGCAAGATGAGCCACCTAGGGATGGTCCACTTCCTGATTTGCCCACCTTGGGTAGAGGAGATGATCCTTACACCTTCAACTTCTCCGAGGCTGACCTTGCTAAGGATATAGCACAGGACAAGAAAGATCTTATCTGGCTACAATAGTCATCCTCCGAGATTACCGAGCTGCTATGCGTAAGTGTGCCAACCAACTCGTAGGACTTATATTTGAAGTCCAGTTTCTTTGCAGAGCTCTGATTGTGCGAATGTGAACAGGGTCTGGCTGAGCGTGCTCACAAGAGGGTGAATGCGATCCACCATGCCGAGCAGTATCATCTGAGGGCAACGCGCCTGGAGGCCAAGCTTGAGAAGGTGAGAGAGGACCTCGAGAGCTAGCTGGCTCAGCAAAGCCTCTAGAAGGTAGCGCATGATGGACTCATGAAAGGTATGGTGTGCCACCTTTTTTAGTCAATTTTTGCTTTAGCAACCTTGATGCTTGATGCAATCCTGTGTTGTTTATGTAGACTCTGCCATGCAAGTAACCAAACTCCAGCGGGGTCTCAAGGAGTGCGAGGATGATAAAGCGTGCCTCCAAACCGAGCTGCAAAGGGCAAAGATTGACTTTGCTACTAAGAAGGAGATCATCAGCTTGGAACTGTCAGGTATGCTATGCCGACTTGTTAAATCATGTTTTTCTTGGATATCGTCACACTGGTGCAAAGTTGGTCGGTCAAACAGATTCCAGGAAGAGGGAGGAGAAGCTCAAGCAGCACCTCAAAGAGTTTGAAGACTCCAACAAGTGCTTTCAAGCCAACTTCAAAGAGTGCGAAGAATCCAACAAGAGCATCCAGGAGAAGCATGACACGGTGGTGAATCGTGAGTATGCTGATGAGGACATCACATGTTCGGATACAACCATATTAGTATCTTTTGACTCCGAGGTGAAACAATTCTTTATCATAATTATATGTGATACATTTGATGAATTGATGCTGCACCATGATGTGTATTCGTTGTCAATTTCAGAAATACATACATGGATCAAAAATAGTGTTAAACACACATGGAAGGCATGGAGGACAAAAGAAGTAGATTGGGGGCCAAGTCCAAGTATTCCTAATGTCCTCCACCAGGCCACCACGTCACTTTTGGCCCAAGGAAAGAAAGAGATCCAATCCAACACGTTTTGGTGCTGGATTCGGACTACAGTTCTGGCCCAACTTGCAACGACCGCCACGACCTCATCCGGACTCCGTTTTGGGCGTTCAAGTACTCCTTGGAATCCTTATGAAGTCTATTTTCATATGGATCCGGACTCAAGTCCATAACTATTCTGAGGCGGCCGCAATCATCGAAATACTACCGAGAGGTTTTCTGTCCACAGGTGCTGCGTCGCCCTATTTTGGCCCGATGGGCCGTGTATCAAGTTGGGTCCATTAGGGACGTGTCCTAGGGTTGGAGCACGACCCCAACACCCCCCTGGTCGTCCTCCTAGGTATTAATAAGGATTAGAGCCGCCACGAACAGATTGGGTTTTGTTTTGATGTAAGTTTAGCCATTGCTACTTCCTTGTAGACGCGTGTGTCGACTAGACCATCCGTTCTACTCGATTCGGAACCCCAACTTTATCAATTTCAGATTGGTTTCCATCTCTATATTTGCAATTGAGTTGCTTGTTATACTTGTTCTTGCTTGTTCTTCGATTGCTTGCAGGATGAGTGCCCTAGTGGCCGGGTGACGCGCTCCACAAGATCGCGGCAGCCATTGGAGGTGGTGTATCGGTTGCTAAGGCGCAGCTTGGAAGGCTGTAGTCGGGCCGTGAACGTCGTCTCCATCCACCAATCGAGTTATCCCACGCCTCTCATCGAAAGATCGGGAATCAACCCTAGCGGGTTCATATCAGTTGGTAATCAGAGCAAGGTAATCGAATGATGAGGACATCACATGCTTGGATACAACCATATTGGCATCTTTTGACTCCGAGGTGAAACGATTCTTTATCATAATTATATGTGACACATTTGATGAATTGATGCTGCACCATGATGTGTATTCGTTGTCAATTTCAGAAATACATACATGGATCAAAAATAGTGTTAAACACACATGGAAGGCATGGAGGACCAAAGAAGTAGATTGGGGGCCAAGTCCAAGTATTCCTAACGTCCTCCACCAGGCCACCACGTCACTTTTTGCCCAAGGAAAGAAAGAGATCCAATCCAACACGTTTTGGTGCTGGATTCGGACTACAGTTCTGGCCCAACTTGCAACGACCGCCACGACCTCATCCGGACTCCGTTTTGGGCGTTCAAGTACTCCTTGGAATCCTTATGAAGTCTATTTTCATATGGATCCGGACTCATGTCCATATCTATTCTGAGGCGGCTGCAGTAGTCGAAATACTACCGAGAGGTTTTCTGTCCACAGGTGCTGCGTCGCCCTATTTTGGCCCGATGGGCCGTGTATCAAGTTGGGTCCATTAGGGACGTGTCCTAGGGTTGGAGCACGACCCCAACACCCCCCTGGTCGTCCTCCTAGGTATTAATAAGGATTAGAGCCGCCACGAACAGATTGGGTTTTGTTTTGATGTAAGTTTAGCCATTGCTACTTCCTTGTAGACGCGTGTGTCAACTAGACCATCCGTTCTACTCGATTCGGAACCCCAAATTTGTGATTTCAGATTGGTTTTCATCTCCATATTTGCAATTGAGTTGCTTGTTCTACTTGTTCTTGCTTGTTCTTCGATTGCTTGCAGGACGAGTGCCCTAGTGGCCGGGTGACGCGCTCCACAAGATCGCGACAGCCATTGGAGGTGGTGTATCGGTTGCTAAGGCGCAGCTTGGAAGGCTGTAGTCGGGCCGTGAACGTCGTCTCCATCCACCAATCGAGTTATCCCACGCCTCTCATCGAAAGATCGGGAATCAACCCTAGCGGGTTCATATCAGTTGGTAATCAGAGCAAGGTTTATCGGTGAGAGACTTCTAGTTCTTTGCTGTTTTTAATTTCCTATAGTCCAGAAAAGGCCAAAAAAATTAGTAGCTTAGTTCTCCATAATCCCAAAAAAACCTTTGAGCCTTTTACTATTACTGCTTAGTTAGGGCTTATTGAATTAACGGTTGCATCGTCGTGTCAAGTTGCTGGTCTTAGCGTCTAGTCGTTTAGAGTTTCGAGTTCTTGTCACGTTTGTGTCACTATCGCAGATTTGAGTTTATTTGTTTCTCTCCACAAATCAGATTGGATTTTCCAAATTCCTTTGTTTTGTTTACCACTTTTAACCAAACCACATCCTTGGAGGTTTCATCCACGTCCATACTTCCATCTCCAAAAAGGAAATCCCACAAATTCAAATCAGAATTCGATTTGGAGTCTTGTTTTATCCTGAAAAGAAAAGCACCATATTTCCATTATTAGGAGTCCGAATAGGGAGTTTGAATACAATCTGGAAACCTGAACTTATCCTCTTTCCAACGGATCTGTCCTTGGTCCCAAATTCTTTTTGAGCACTTCGGAATCATCCTGGAGATTTGTGTATCTGCTGGATTTGCAAAACAGCCACTTGTTTGACTTTGCTACTGAATCACCCTTTCCATGGAAATATTTAATTTTTGTAAGTAGCTTGTTATCTCTTGTTGCAAAATTTGAGCTCTGTGCTACCTGGAAAAAAAAAAGAAAAGAAAAAAAAACAGAAAGGAAGAAAGAAAGAAAAAAAAACAGAAAGAAAGAAAGAAAGAAAGACGAGAAGGGTTTTTCTTTTGTTGTTTTTCCTCTCCTTGTGATCCTTCCTTGCTGCAGCTTAGTGACTTCGTTTGTGTCCAGGCTCGCGTCTCTAGCACGTACTAGCCTAGGACCAGCACAATAACGTCGTTGAGCGTTTGTTCAATTTGCTTGCAACTAACGTGGTTCTAGTACTTCCTTGCTTTAGCCCACCTAGAGCTCCACATATTCGACTACAGCTTGACAGGCTTTTATTGCTGCGGCATCGATACACTTCACTCCACGGTTGCAGACTTGTTGGTTGCCGTCACCTCCTGTTTGGCTTGGTAAGAACTTGTAAGGGCTTGTTTTTACAAGTTGAGTTTGAGAGAATTACAACCAACACATCATAGTAGTTGACAGGAGGATACATATTATTTTTGTGTTTCTTGTTTTCTACTAACCATGGCAGGTGATACGGAGATTTTGGAGCTGATGAAACTAGACTCTCATATTCAGGGTGTTATTCAACACTTGCCGTTATATGATGGTAAGTTTGATCCTAAAGCTTACATTGATTGGGAGATAAAAGTAGATAATGAATTTGATGAGCATGACCTGTCTGAGAAACAAAAGATTTATATTGCCTCTAATATTTTGACTGAATTTGCCTTGCTACAATGGAAACACATTTGTAGGCGTAAGAAACTTCTAGAATCTTGGGAAGACTTTAAATTTCTTTTTAGAGATGCATTCATTCCTGAATATTATGCTGATTATTTGCTTGCTAAATTAGACAACTTGAGGCAAGGTAGTAGGACTGTGAAAGAATACTTCCATGATTTTAAAATTTGTATCATTTATGGTAGATTAGACGAATGCATGGAAGATGTGATGAGTAGGTTCATGAGAGGGCTCAATTCTGAAATTCAAACCTTGTTAATTAGCAAATCATACATACATATTGGTCAATTGTTTTGCCTTGCTCTCAATGTTGAAAAGGAGATTCTTTTATCTGTGAATACTTGCAAGAATGATGTGACCCATTATATCCGAAATTTGTCCACTCTCCATGCTAATGAAGAGCAACAAATAGTGGAACCCATTGCTGATTTTCCTTGGTCACAAAATGAATTACTTGCTGTTCCTTGTGATAAAGAGGACTTGTGTGCTGATGATTCTTTTACTCCTATACCACAAGTAGTGAATAAGTGTGATACTTTTGGTTTGGAATCATACAAATGTGCTGAAGATAAGCTTTTTCATCCTATTACTTGTGCACAAGATGAACTGAATTTGCTATCCTCTTTAAATACTTTGGGTTACATTGAATTTGATGTTTTGTGTAATCTAAATTGTCTAAAAGAGAAACTTCAATTTGGTTCTGGTTTGCCAAGTTTTAATCATTGTTCGCTTCATGCAATTGGCAAATATGATAGCAAAAGAGAATTTTTGGTGCATAAAGTTTATGTTTGCTCCACGCTGAAATATCCTTTTGGGCTACAATACCATGATCAAATAGAGGGCTGCACTAACACTAATAATGTCTTGCAAAGTTTTTCTAGTTTTTCCCATATGCAACAGGGTAAGGCCAAAGAAGGGGAGCATTACTGGTTGTGCCCATGCAGCATGGTCATCGCTCCGTGCTCCAACATCAAAGCAACTTCCTTAGAATGCCATTGGAGCAAGTCGAGGACGACTTGCAGCCAAGAAGGGGAGAATGATGAGGACATCACATGCTTGGATACAACCATATTGGCATCTTTTGACTCCGAGGTGAAACGATTCTTTATCATAATTATATGTGACACATTTGATGAATTGATGCTGCACCATGATGTGTATTCGTTGTCAATTTCAGAAATACATACATGGATCAAAAATAGTGTTAAACACACATGGAAGGCATGGAGGACCAAAGAAGTAGATTGGGGGCCAAGTCCAAGTATTCCTAACGTCCTCCACCAGGCCACCACGTCACTTTTTGCCCAAGGAAAGAAAGAGATCCAATCCAACACGTTTTGGTGCTGGATTCGGACTACAGTTCTGGCCCAACTTGCAACGACCGCCACGACCTCATCCGGACTCCGTTTTGGGCGTTCAAGTACTCCTTGGAATCCTTATGAAGTCTATTTTCATATGGATCCGGACTCATGTCCATATCTATTCTGAGGCGGCTGCAGTAGTCGAAATACTACCGAGAGGTTTTCTGTCCACAGGTGCTGCGTCGCCCTATTTTGGCCCGATGGGCCGTGTATCAAGTTGGGTCCATTAGGGACGTGTCCTAGGGTTGGAGCACGACCCCAACACCCCCCTGGTCGTCCTCCTAGGTATTAATAAGGATTAGAGCCGCCACGAACAGATTGGGTTTTGTTTTGATGTAAGTTTAGCCATTGCTACTTCCTTGTAGACGCGTGTGTCAACTAGACCATCCGTTCTACTCGATTCGGAACCCCAAATTTGTGATTTCAGATTGGTTTTCATCTCCATATTTGCAATTGAGTTGCTTGTTCTACTTGTTCTTGCTTGTTCTTCGATTGCTTGCAGGACGAGTGCCCTAGTGGCCGGGTGACGCGCTCCACAAGATCGCGACAGCCATTGGAGGTGGTGTATCGGTTGCTAAGGCGCAGCTTGGAAGGCTGTAGTCGGGCCGTGAACGTCGTCTCCATCCACCAATCGAGTTATCCCACGCCTCTCATCGAAAGATCGGGAATCAACCCTAGCGGGTTCATATCAGTTGTGAAGCGAACAATGATTAAAACTTGGCAAACCAGAACTAAATTGAAGTTTCTCTTTTAGACAATTTAGATTACACAAAACATCAAATTCAATGTAACCGAAAGTATTTAAAGAGGATAGCAAATTCAGTTCATCTTGTACACAAGTAATAGGATGAAAAAGCTTATCTTCAGCACATTTGTATGATTCCAAACCAAAAGTATCACACTTATTCACTACTTGTGGTATAGGAGTAAAAGAATCATCAGCACACAAGTCCTCTTTATCACAAGGAACAGCAAGTAATTCATTTTGTGACAAAGGAAAATCAGCAATGGGTTCCACTATTTGTTGCTCTTCATTAGCATGGAGAGTGGAAAAATTTTGGATATAATGGGTCACATCATTCTTGCAAGTATTCACAGATAATAGAATCTCCTTTTCAACATTGAGAGCAAGGCAAAACAATTGACCAATATGTATGTATGATTTGCTTAGCAACAAGGTTTGAATTTCAGAATTGAGCCCTCTCATGAACCTACACATAACATCTTCCATGCACTCATCTAATCCACCATACATGATACAAATTTTAAAATCATGGAAGTATTCTTTCACAGTCCTACTACCTTGCCTCAAGTTGTCTAATTTTTCAAGCAAATAATTAGCATAATATTCAGGAATGAATGCATCTCTAAAAAGAAATTTGAAGTCTTCCCAAGATTCTAGAACTTTGTTGTGCCTACAAATGCGTTTCCATTCAAGCAAAGCATATTCGGTCAAAACATTAGAGGCAATATAAATCTTTTGTTTCTCGGATAGGTCATGCTCATCAAATTCATTATCTACTTTTATCTCCCAATCAATGTAAGCTTTAGGATCAAACTTACCATCATATAACGGCAAGTGTTGAATAACACCCTGAATATGAGAGTCTAGTTTCATCAGCTCCAAAATCTCTGTATCACCTGCCATGGTTAGTAGGAAACAAGAAACACAAGAATAATATGTATCCTCCTGTCAACTACTATGATTTGTTGGAATTCTCTCAAACTCAACTTGTAAAAACAAGCCCTTACAAGTTCTTACCAAGCCAAACAGGAGGTGACGGCAACCAACAAGTCTACAACCGTGGAGTGAAGTGTATCGGTGCCGCAGCAACAAAAAACTTGTCAAGCTGTAGTCGAATATGTGGAGCTGTAGGTGGGCTTAAGCAAGGAAATATACTAGCACCACGTTAGTCACAAAAGCAAGCTGAATAATAGTTCAACGGTGGTACTGTGCTGGTCCTAGCCTAGACCGTGCTAGAGACGCGAGCCTGGACACAAAGGAAGTCACAACACACCACCGGAAAACAATAGGGAAGCACAACGAACAGCCCCTTTTCTTCCTATTTTTTTTGTCTTTCTTTTCTTCTTTTTTTTTTTCTTCTGTTTTTTTTTCTTTTTTTTTCAGGGGATCCTCAAATCTGATTATATGAACAAAAGGACTTCACAAGAGTCACACACCACACAAACTTTTGCCAAAACGATAGAAATCAGATTTGGACTCAAGATAGCAACAAGGCAGCTGTCAATTCAGACTCCAAACCGATTCCAACTCGAACTCAGCACCACGCGGGATTCGGTCTTAAACAAACTCGGAGTCCTACTCGGACTTGAGCACAAATATGTATTTAGATTCAGCCAACAAAAGGTTTTATATAGTAGCACACGGCTGTGACTAGAACGTGACAAGAACTCGAAACTCTAAAGGACTAAAACTAAGACCAGCAACTCGACACAACCGATGCAACCAAAAACTCAACAAGCCCTAACTAAGCAGTGCTAGCAAAGGCTCAAAGGGTTTATAGGATTGCGAGTAAACTAATCTATTAATTTTTTTGGCTTTTTCTGGACTATAGGAAATTAAAAACAGCAAAGAACTAGAAGTCTCTCACCGATAAACCTTGCTCTGATACCAACTGATATGAACCCGCTAGGGTTGATTCCCGATCTTTCGATGAGAGGCGTGGGATAACTCGATTGGTGGATGGAGACGACGTTCACGGCCCGACTACAGCCTTCCAAGCTGCGCCTTAGCAACCGATACACCACCTCCAATGGCTGCCGCGATCTTGTGGAGCGCGTCACCCGGCCACTAGGGCACTCATCCTGCAAGCAATCGAAGAACAAGCAAGAACAAGTATAACAAGCAACTCAATTGCAAATATAGAGATGGAAACCAATCTGAAATTGATAAAGTTGGGGTTCCGAATCGAGTAGAACGGATGGTCTAGTCGACACACGCGTCTACAAGGAAGTAGCAATGGCTAAACTTACATCAAAACAAAACCCAATCTGTTCGTGGCGGCTCTAATCCTTATTAATACCTAGGAGGACGACCAGGGGGGTGTTGGGGTCGTGCCCCAACCCTAGGACACGTCCCTAATGGACCCAACTTGATACACGGCCCATCGGGCCAAAATAGGGCGACGCAGCACCTGTGGACAGAAAACCTCTCGGTAGTATTTCGATGATTGCGGCCGCCTCAGAATAGTTATGGACTTGAGTCCGGATCCATATGAAAATAGACTTCATAAGGATTCCAAGGAGTACTTGAACGCCCAAAACGGAGTCCGGATGAGGTCGTGGCGGTCGTTGCAAGTTGGGCCAGAACTGTAGTCCGAATCCAGCACCAAAACGTGTTGGATTGGATCTCTTTCTTTCCTTGGGCCAAAAGTGACGTGGTGGCCTGGTGGAGGACATTAGGAATACTTGGACTTGGCCCCCAATCTACTTCTTTTGTCCTCCATGCCTTCCATGTGTGTTTAACACTATTTTTGATCCATGTATGTATTTCTGAAATTGACAACGAATACACATCATGGTGCAGCATCAATTCATCAAATGTATCACATATAATTATGATAAAGAATTGTTTCACCTCGGAGTCAAAAGATACTAATATGGTTGTATCCGAACATGTGATGTCCTCATCATATGCAGTATCCAAGAAGCTGGCATATGAAGCCAATGCACGCAAGGACCTCGAGCGCTGCTTAAAGGACACTGTAAGTAACCTCCAAAATGACCAACATGTAATTCTAGGGTTGGAGTTAGAGTTGGAGGAGCTGCGGAAGTCGGCTGGATATGTTAGGGACATGATTCAAGCCGATGCCGACCCATCCAAGCCAACACCGCTGTTGGACCATCTCAGGGCTGCGCCAGGTCAGCTGAAGAGGCTACTGAAGGATACTGCGATGGACTGTGTCAAGAGCACATTTGCATTGTTGGCATCACACTTCCTGACAACTCCCTTGGAGCGTGCCGCAACTAGAATCGTAGCCGACTTCGAGGAAGACCAAATTCTTGAGGTGGCCAAGCAATACCACAATGTGGTGGAGACTATTGTAAATAATTTTGACTTGTAGGGCAAACACTAAGATGTATTAAACTATTTTATGAAACATTTGAATGCAATTCCATCCCTCCCTTGGTGTATAGAATAGGACAACATGTGGCTGAGGCTTGTAGCCGCTAAGCACCTATCCTCGCCTGACCAGCGTCCTGCTGAGAACGGATCTCAAGCGTACTGGGTAAAGAAGAAAAGCACCCTGTAAGTGCAATCTGCTTATGCTGTCTATGTTGTAGTTACAGATGCCGACTGATTTGTTTGAATTGCTTTTTGATGCAGGACCGTTGTGCTAGCTGACGATGCTGGTGCGCAGCTGACCAGTTGCTCGACCCAGACTGAGACAAGGAGTGGTTGCACCGAGGAGCAGCCACCGCCCCTGGAGGCTGGAGCTACAAGGATGGTTGCGCCGGAGAAGTTGCGCAAACTCCAACACCATAACAGGATGAAGCCGGCTTCAGGGCTGCAGACATTGCCATGATCGACCCCAAGGTTGAGAAGGTGGCTGATGAGGGGGTCAAAGCTAAGCCTCAATAGGGGGAACTACCTAGGGATGACCTGCTGCTAGAGAGGTCCACTGTGGACTTTCCCGAGTCTGAAGATGAGTTTGACACTGAGGACTTCCCCGATGCAGACTTAGCTGAGGTCACGGCGCGGGACAAGGAAGACCTTTTCAATCTGCGGCAAGCATCCTTGGACATCGGCGAGTTAGTGTTTATAAGTGTACTACCCAACTTGTATTTGAATTCCAGTTTGTTTGCAGTAATCTAAATGTTGAGATGTAAAATAGAGTCTGGCCACGCGTGCTCAGAAGAGAGCGAAAGGAACTCGGTGGGCTGAGCATTATTGCCTAAATGCGGAGCGCCTTGAGATCGAGCTCAAGAAGGCTATGGAGGATGCCGCCGAGCAGCTCCTACGAAAAGACTTGGAGAAGGATGTTCTGGCTTCGCACATGAGAGGTATGCTGTGTCGACCTGGTTTAATCAGTTTTGTCCTTATAACCTTGGTGCTGATGTAGACATGTTCGGACAAGCAGATGCCGCGATGAGGGAGCAGAGACTCCAGCGGTACCTCAAGGAGTGCAAGGACTCCAATGCACACCTTCAGCAAGAGCATGATACGGCGGTCAAGTGTGAGTATGCAGTATCGCAGAAGCTAGCCTATGAAGCCAACGTGCTATAACAACCTAGATTAATTAATCTGTGTTTTAATCTTAAACAAGTCATTAGTGCTTGAAGAAGAACTTTGTCAATATTAAGGCAAGTGAAAGTACGCTTTTGCCCCTTACAAGCTTAAAACACTGCCCAAACAGTAACTCAAATTTTTGCTTAAGAACATAAAAATCTGTCGAACTAAGAGTTATGGAACTCAACCTTCTCAACAACTTTTATTTTTGGTGTTTTGCTTGGATCTGAGTAGAAGCCCTTCAAAAACCCGAAATACAAATCTGTGTTATTGCTTTAAAATCAGGCAAAGTTCAAACTTTGGGCCTCTCTATTTCGACATTTCTAATATGAACTCAAGCTGAACTCTACACTAAAGTTTTAGAACTTCGGGACCTTAACAACTTGGCTTAAAGGAGTAAGTTCTGAATCTGCCCCGAAAGCCTTCAAAATTCTGGTCAAAGTCGCTTAGTTTGGTCAACCCAGCCTCTTTTGGCAATCCAGGCTAAGTCTGGAAATCAGCCCAACCTTAAGAGTTTGAGAGCTAAGTTTCTACAACAACTTTGTTAATTGGACCTTGGTCCAATTCATCTCCGAGGCTTTTCGAAACTGCAACTCAAGCTAGCCAAAAGCCCTGAAAACAGCCCAAAGCCGATGTTTTTCCCTAAGTCCCGGAAACCGGCGTTCCTCCAAACTTTGAAGTTTTAAATCTCCAAATCCACCACGATTTTGAACTCGGTTCAAATACAAAAGTTGGACTTTGGTCTGTGGATTACAAATTTTGTAAAGGGAGTCAATGTGGTGCAGTTTGAGAATCAGAAAAAATCAAGGCGCTTGAAGACAGGCCCGGCAAAAGATCCCGCGAATCCGTTGGCCAGAGCGCGCCCGAGCATGCGTGTGTTGCACTCCAGAGTGCCTCCTCCACCTGGCGCGGCCTCACCAGAAAGGACCGCCTCGGCCAGTCGCTAGCCGCGACAAGATGGGTCGATGCGCCTGTTCACCAGGTCGCGTGTGACGACGCCCTGCGACTCCTCTGCTCCATCTCGTCTCGCTCGAGGCATTGCCGGCCGCGCCAGGCGCGCTGCCCGCAGGTCCGCCGCCACCCCAGCCACTCCGCAGGTGCTGCCTCGCCTCCCACACGCAATCCGCCCACTAGGATCCCCGGCCGCGCCCCAACGCCTCCCGGCCCTACCGTCAAGACCCCCCTCCCCCGCCGCTGTCGAGCGCGCGCCCCCACATCCGCCTGCCAATGCGCCGCTGCCTCACCAACTGCCACCCCGGCCGCGATGCTTCGGGCCTAGCCTCGCCAACCTGACGCCCGGACAAAGCCGTCACTCCCGTGCACGCTCGCTCCGCCTGCGCCTGTCCCCCTCGCTTGCACCGCCCTCGCCTTCCATGCCCCTTCCCTCTCCTCTGTCCACCAATGGCGCTGCCACCATTAATGGCCGCAACAGCACCTTGGCTTCCCTCCGGTCCCGCCCGCCAGAACCTCAGCCCCGCCTTGTTTGCCATTTTGCCCTGGCCCTATAAATAGGAGCCCAACGCTGCAGGTGCCCCCTTTCCCGCTCGCCCCAACCTCGCCGTGCCTCCCCTCTTTCCACTCCCCGCGCCACCGCACACCCTCTCCGTGAAGCTCCCCCTTCCACCCAACCCCGCACCTTGCCGACACCACCTGCTGCTTCGCCTCCCTCTCACACAGATCTAGAGCCTGCTTGTTGCCCGTGAGAAGCGCCGCCGCCGCTAGAACACCGCCAGACTCCACCACCATCGAAGCTCCCCGCCCTTCTACCGTTCCACCCCGGCCAAGCCTCCCCGTCACCCCCAACTGCTTCAAACTGGCCCAAGGTGAGCCCGTAAGCCCTCCTGGACACTCACCGTCCCAAAGCCGCTGGCGCATCACCGGGATTTTGCCCGCCCGCCGCCAAGGACCCAATTGCTCTTGGGAAAGTTGAATCAGGGGCCTTAGTGTTAAAACCCAGGACCTTTGTGCAATTAAACCCTAGACCTAGGGGCTAGTCCGCAAGTTTACCTCGGCAGAAAATGTGTTTAACTTTGGAAATTCACTAAAATTCATAGAAAATTCAGAAAAATGTCAAACTACTTTTGCTAGGCTCAGTATAAAGTGTAGTTTCAAATAAAAATACTTTTGACAGATGTCACTGCTGGAATTAAGGTGATATGTTTTAATTCTTGTTTAAGCCATTTAAATCATAACAAATCATGGAAATAATGATAAAAAGATGAATCCAACTCTCGTATGTCTGTTTCAAATAGTAGAAGTTTGGAAAAATGTTTTGGAGCTTGGCTCAGGTGTTGAAATCCCTATTTTAGTTTTACCATGTGTAAATAGGCTTATTTTCATCTCTTGCATAATAATTCAACCTGAGATGATAAAAATATGAAAACCACCAGAAATAAATAGGTGAACCACTTTCCTGTGTAGTGAAGAATAAATAGGGTAAATGCATATAATAAGATACCCTTTGCAAAAATTGTTAAATACAAGCTACCTTAAGGTAATAAATGCAATATTGGAAGAGATACAAAAGAACATTCAGAAATAGGATAACTTTCCAATCTAAAGCTTAATAAAGTGGAAATCCATATATGTACACAATCGCCATCAAATCAACCCCCGGCTTGTGCCACACCCCACCTGCCTCGTGTAGACAAAGAAGGTTCAGGATCTTGTTTAGGTGAATGTGGCCATGATATAACTTTTTCTTCTTTAGCTTTAACTTGTGTTCACATCCGATAAGAAATGTAACTTGATGCATTGCATTTCGTGTAGAGCTGAACCTCGCAGACGGAACTTATGAGCTGCAGCCGACGCTAGACAAAGGAGCCGTAGCTGAGCCGCCGCCTGCAGGAGCCGAGCCCGAGCATGCCGAAGACCAGTTCACTACCGCCCCGCTTGAAGGCAAGCCCCGAAACATAAATTCCTATCTTTAACTACTTGCAATATATTTTGTTGCTTGATTGTGCATTTACGTCTTTAGAAATTGATTGAAACCGTAGATGCATGAATTAGTACCCCTTTGACATGAACATTAGTATGATAGGCCGATTAGTTGCAATGCTTAATAGAATTCGGTAAAAATCGAGTGATTGACTGTCACTCGCAAGTTATAGGAGTTGTTTGTTATCCTTTTGTTACAACTATAAGGATGATGGATGGGGCAGGGCTTTGTGAACTATTTTGGTGGTCGGTGGATTGCCCGTCTGTCTACATGAAATTGGACTAAGGTCGAGATGTGATAGTGTTCGTGATCAAGTGTTTGAAAGTACTAATTTTATACATAGTATGGGATGGGGAAGCCTAGTACCTGATTGAACCTGGACGTGAGCGGTTCGTTCCACTGTCTCTGGAAACGGAGTTCCCTTGCGGCTGCATGTGGTGACAAGTGTGGTCATAGAACGGTAGAGGCCGGGTTTATGGAGCCTTGTACCAAGGGAAGTAGCCCCGACATAGGTCTGGGAATTGATGGGGACGGCGGACAAGTGAAGAGACCCTTCATGGTGTGCGGATGTCGTGGGATTAGGTTTGCCATGCATGGTTAAGAAATTTGAATCGATTCGTCTACCTCTCACAGATTGGAATTACTTGATTGCTATGCTACATTGAGTAAGAATAGATCTGATGATGATTTTAATATTAATGCTTGTCATTAATTGTCTAAGAAACTATGCTTGTTTAGGGTAGTTGCTAACTTAGACAAGTAAATGAACTTAGAACCTGTGGCTAAAATATTGAAAGTAAGGACCTACTCTAGTCGCTTTTGGCAAAACAAACCCCAGAGCCAAATAGCTTGCATGTCCAGGCATTGGTGGATTAGAACCACCGGTCGGTTAAGCCTTGTTGAGCGTAGTCGCTCAGCCTTGTTGTGGCACATCTTTTCAGATGATGTTGACACCCCTGAGTTTGCTGCAAGTGGCACTTGGCCTCCCCAGCTTCCTCCTGGGTGGACGGTCGAGTGGGATCCCTTCTCGGACGGCAAGGATCAGGATCACTGATGTCATGATTGGCTTCGTCATGATGTTTGACAACAGCGTTAGCTTCCGTTTGTTTATTTCCGCAGTTTAAACTCTGCAACTATGTTTGAATTTTGAACTCAATGTTGTAATAATCTTGATGCACTTGTTTAATTCGGATGATCTATTGTATTCTTTGGAACCACTCACCTTCGTGTGAGCTATGTTTTCTTGGTCCTGTGAAGTGGTTTATCGGATGAAATCCGCGGACTGCTGAGTTAACTTAATTTAAGTACACGATCGTGTTAGGCGACTTAATTGTGCTTTAGCTAAATTAATTTGGGCGGTTCTGCCACACGCGCACAAGGAAACCGAGCGCTACTTAGAGGCTACTGTGAGTAATCTTCAGAATGACCAACATGTGATTGCAGGGTTAGAAGTGGAGCCGGAGGATCTACAGAAGGCGGCCGGCTATGTGATGGACATGGTCGAGCCGGATGCCAACCCGACTGTGCCAACACCACTGCTCGATCGTCTCAAGGCTGTACCAGGTCGGCTCAAGGCACTGCTGAAGGACACTGCGATGGAATGCGTCAAGAACACCTTCGCTCTGTTAGCGTCACATTTCCTATGGCTGCCTTTGGAGCGCGCTGTGCGAGTCATGACTGACTGCGATATGGACTTGATTCTTGATATGGCGGACCAGTACCAGGACATGGCGGAGAGTGTTGTAAATGACTTGGACTTGTAAAGTAAAACTCTACAGTGTATCAATCTGTTTGATGAAACATGCAATGCAATGGACTTAATCACTTGCGGAGAAGAAGAGGCTACATCCCTCCCTTGTTGTATATGACAGGACAATGTGTAGTTGAGATCTGTAGCCTTGCCTGACCAGCGTCCTGCTGAAACTGGATCCAGAGCTTGTAGGAGGGGTGAACGCAAGGTTGTCTAGGTTTTGTGAGCTAGGACGCCCACCACATGAGTTAGTCATATTGCCTTGAGAGGCAGAGGAAAAGGATGCAGGACCTGGAGGTCGGCGCCCTGGGGGAAGCCCCCGAGCTTGAGAGCAAGCAAGCTGTTTAACAGGTCGGATAGACCCTGAGCGTCAGGAACAGCTCGAAAAAAGAACAGTAAGGTAGTAGGTACGCAAAGAACCTCAAAGGTTTTATTTATTCAATGACAAAGGGAAAAAAGAGTGCATAGCTTTTAGATCTATGGGTAGAAGCACCGCAGGTGCTCAATGTTCTACGAATTGGGTACACCTGAGCCATCCGCCCATTGGAGTCGATAGGTGCTTGGATGTATGACTTCTTTGATGATGAAAGGGCCCTTCCAGGGAACGGCCAGCTTGTGCATGTCCTTGGTAGACCGGACCCGGTAGAGCACCAGGTCACCAATGTTGAAGGAGCGTTCCCTAACATTCTGATCATGGTAGCGTCATATCTTCTACTCATGGCGTGCATGTTGGATGAGGGCCACCACACGATGCTCTTCAAGGATGTCGATATCGACCTGCCAACTTTGTTTTGCCTCGCCTTCCTTGTTGTACTAGATGCGTGGGGCGCCAAAGGCCACGCCAGATGGCTGGACGGCCTCTGTGTCGTATACCATGAAGAAAGGGGTGTAGCCGGTAGCCCAGCTCTTCTATGTTCGTAGGCCCCAGATGACATGGGGTAGCTCGCATAGCCACTTGGTGGCATACTTGGACGCGTCGTCAAAAATGCAAGATTCGCGCATTCAACCTGACCGTTGTAGTGTGGGTGCACAATAGAGGAGTAGTGCACATCGATGAGGTTGTCTTGGTAGAAATCCCAGAATCCGGAGCTTGTGAATTGCTTGCCAAGGTCAGTGATGATTCTGTTTGGCACTCCAAAGCGGTGTGTGATTTCCTTGATGAACTGAGCGGCTTTAGCCAACTCAATGCTGGTGACAGCCTTGACCTCAATCCACTTGGTGAATTTGTCAACTACCACGAAGATGTGTGTATAGCCACCTGGACCAGTCTTGTAGGGTCGCCTGTGTATGTCCCAGGTGCTGGCGGTTGGCGCTGGTCGCCTGTTGCCTTTGCGATAGCAACAGGTTGCTACTAGGCATTGGTTTGCTCCGGTTGGTGCCGTGTCATTCCTCAGATTCTGTTTCTACATCATGGGGTGGCTCATTGGCGAAGACCACGAAGTCTTAGCGATCTGGTGTGCAGGAGTTTCTTTCATCGTCCCTTCCATAGGGATTTGGCGTCACAACGGTGTGGGGGCACCTGGAATTCACCATAGTCCAAAAACTGGGTAGGCTCGGGTGGGTTCCCAGGTTGGATCTAGAAAGCCTGGTCGAGTTTGGCGGAGTACACGACAGTAGAGTTCCACAAACCAAAGGGGATGCAGGATGGACCTTGCGCCAACCTTGTTGAACATAGTGCCACCTCAGACAGATCTATGCATTAAGTGATAGTGCTGCTGATGTTATCTAGCCTCGTGATCAGTGTCGGGCATGCACCCCAGGCCCACGAGTAGGCCCTGAACGGCCCACTAAGGGATGTACTTGGATATGATCAAGACAAGGGGGCTACGCAGCGATAGGCGTATCCCACTCGAACTAGTTAAGTATGCATATGGAAACTACTCGCACCATACCGAGTCGAACTCTGTAATTGTACTCGACTAGGATTCAGACTTGTAACTCTACCCTCCCGTGTATATAAGGGCAGGCAGGGACCCTCCTCAACAACAACTCCAGTTCATCTAAGATCAATACAACCGAACACATAGGACGTAGGGTATTACACGATCTAGCGGCCCGAACCTGTCTAAATCGTGTTCCTTGAGTCACCATCGACTCCTTGATTCTCGACAGCCCTTACCGCATAAAAGACCACCGAGGGTACCCCCTAGGTGGGTTGCTGATCTAAAACACTGACAGCTGGTGCACCAGGTAGGGGTGCTCGCCAAGTTTCCCGGCGTGAGCTCGATGGCACCTATCGTTTTCAAGCTTGTCTTCACCATCAAAGCGGGCACAACCTTCGTTTTTGGATCCTGGCTCTGCATCACCGATAGCGACGGATCGTTTCGGTGCCAGATCATCAACGTCCAGGAGAAGAAGTCAGAGGATTTGGCCAGAAAAAACCAAAATTTTAAAGTCAACAACCCCGAGTTCAACTACGCGTCAGACTCGACCCCAGTTCAGAGTAGTCGGTCTCAGAAACCCTACAGATCAACTTCGACTCCAAAGCGGTTCCCTTACGGACTCCGTAATGCAGCCGAAGTCTACCAAAGTTCCCTAACTCGAATTCAACTCGAACACGGGAAGGACGAAGATGATGACTCCGACTCAGATTACATCCCGAAGATTCTGCTGTCACGACCAGCCCAAGGTCTGGTGATAACTTCAACATCGCAGGGAAGATTTGTTCACTGGACAGGAATGAGACCATCCCTCCTCGCCCACGACTACGAGTCACGTCTTGTCGCTCATATAGACAACCTCCCATACCAAGAAGGCGTCCCACTCACCTCAAGCCGTGAGGAAAGTTCCACAGAAATTGCGACATCAAGCTGTGGAAGCTACTACCCAGATAGAGAAGTCTTTGTTATTACTCAAAATAACAACCCGGGTACTAGCCAACAAAGAACCCCCCGACGACTAGCACAACTCGACAATGTCTCAGAAGATGAGTCAACAGCTAACGCCCCACAAGATGAAACTTCCAATATAAGGAACCAAAGAAGGATCCGCAATGCTACTCGGGCTGAGCGACGACAAACGCTGGCCACAAACATTCCCATCACAAACCTTGAAAGAGCATTTGACGTAGTACAGGCTCAAGAACACAATACTCCACTCGCAGCAATTGCCTCTATCAACCTCATATCAATGCTCATACCTCGAGATAGAGACAATGAAGTCACAGCTCAACTTGCACAACGAGGCAACGGACTAATCGCACAACATGCAGAACAAGCTTACAAGCTACTTGACAAAGAATCACCAATCCCATCTATCACCCGCATTGCAGCTCATCAAGAAGGCAGTAGAGGTGTTGCGGCTAACAACAACTTCAACGAAGTACAAAGAAACGACAACGAAGTAGTAAACCAACCAAGGCAACACAGCCAAGGTCCGAGTAAACATAACACCCAAGTATGCCAGAAGGACGTTGGAGAAGTCAGCTGCACCAACTCGGCAAAATTCCTCGCCCTACTCGGAAAAATCACGAAGTATCAAATTTCAGTGATCTACGAGAAATAATCAACAGTCGGCGTGAGCGAGAAGTCGAAAATTACAACCACTTTCCTGCTTTCACAAATCGGGTAATGAGGACAAGATTACCCGAGAAGTTCAAACCAACAGGAATCACCAAGTATGACAGCAAGCAAGACCCAATTCAATGGCTACGATGCTACTCGCTGGCAGTCCAAGCAGCTGGGGGTAATAACGACACTAAAGTTATCCACTTTCCCATATGCATGGAACCAGCACCGCTGACATGGCTTCCATGACTAACTCCGGGAAAAAGGGATCCCGCAAAAACGATGAAGGGCCAACCTTCACCAAATTACTCAAAAAATAGTGCCCTTGGCACCCGACTAGTAAACACTCGGCAATAGACTACTACAGCATGCGCCAAGTAATGCAAGACTTACCCGCACCACCACCTCCTGAAGAGTATAGCAAGAAAAAAGATAAAGGCAAGAGAAAAGTCCACAACGATGAAGAAGAAGAAGGCGACTTCCAGACCGCCTCCAAGAAAGTCAACGTCATTTTTGGCAAAATCCCAGGCACCGCATCCAAGCGGGCCAGCAAACTCGTACTCAGGGAAATCATTGTAACACCTGCCATTTTAGTCATCGAAGTGACTTTGAAGAATTGGAAGCAATTCGAGAAGAAAAGAAAAAGAAATTGAACAAAAATCAAATTCGGGTCAAATTTGACCGAAATTTGAATTTTGAATTTGAAATTAAGAAAAATTCGGCAAAAATATGGAATAAAAGTGTAAGAGTGATTAGAACTTGAGGATCAAGAATTTGGAACAGAACTGGTCCTAAATATCTCAAAAGAATCAAAGAAAGAAAATGGAAAAATTGAAATCACTGTTCATCGTCCGAAAATAGGAATTCAGAAAAACAGCAACATAGTCTATTTTCAAAATTGATTTCTGATGAATTTTTCAAATAAGTGAATCAGAACAACTACACCATATTAAAGTGTGGACTTTGGACTACTAGATTTGGGAGTTGTTGATCAAGAATAGCAGAGGGAGCTATTTCAAATAAAGACCTAAAGTCAGCATCTCGTCACTGTAATTGCACACTGAAATCAGCTAAGTCTGAAAACAGCAGTACCTGGCTAACTTTGGAGTTGATTTCAGAGAAATGTAGATCAAATGGTGCAGGTGTTTTTGGGCAAAATGGAAACCTTGAAGATAGTAGAACACAATTGGGTAGAAGTTGGATTACAAGGAAAGGATTTGGATCACTGAACTCAATCACAAAGTGAGGTGAATAGCACTGACAGTTAACTGACGAACTGAACTTTGAGTTCAGCGAAATTCAGTTGAAGCAGAGAAAGAAATTCAAATTACACTGTGCTCGGATGTTTATCTCGGGGTAGAGCCAAAATAAAAGTTGAAGGATTCAAGTTTATCTACAACTTTGTTTAAGCGACTTGAGGACCGTTGGATTTGGAATCGGCCGTGGTGGAGCTCTGAAGTTCGGGTGTCAGAAGAAAAGGGGGGAAACGGTGACAGAGCCGAGCTCGATGTGTCGCCGCCGCCGCTCTTGGTCGCCCGCCAGCGCAGCGGCTACGCTACCTCCTCACCACGCAAGCCTATGGGTAGACCACGGTGGCAACCATGCGCGCGGTAAGTCTTTTGTATATTTACCGCTCCCGCGCCGCCGTTTCTACCACTGCCTTTTTACCGCCGCCACTTCTTCTGCCAAGCCGCCGCCGCCGGGTAAAATTCCACCACCACACCGCAGCTCCTGTCGATTCCCTCCGTCCACACCTCCACCCACACCCCACCAGCAACCCTAGCAGCTTGTTGTCCGGCTTCTCCGCTGGCACGCCATAAAACGCCGTCGTTTCTGTCCGCCGTCGCCGCGCCTCCCGCTCACGGTGAGCACCCCCTTGCGCTTGTTCTCTTCCTTCTTGGGTAGTCTTAGGCAGGTCCTTAGGATACTAGGGTGGTGTAGCAGTAGTCGTTGGGGTAGTTCGTGCCGTTGACGTGCGTAGCCGCGACTGGCCGTAGGTGCCGCCGCCCGCCGCCGTGGAGGGAGTGGCTCCGGCCATCTCCCGAGGAGCTGTTGCCACGCGCGGGTGCGTAAAGGCACGAAGGTGCTGTCCTAACCTAGTCCCGCCGCCGGTAGGGCACCGGCCGGCGAGCCGCGCCGCCCCCTGTCTCGCGCGCGGGATTTGGCGAGAGGAGGAAGAAGGCGCTGGAGCCTTGGGCCCGCACGTCAGTGGGGAAGAGAGGGAGAAGGAGTCGGCCGGCTGGACGCGGAGGCCAGTTGGGCCGCGGCCTTAAAGGCCCAAGAGCGCGTGCGGTTAACCGAAGAAAGAAAAAAAAGGCCGGAGGCCCAGAGAAGCCAGCGGGCCGGCGCTGCGAAAAAAGAAGAAAAAGGAAAGAGGGCCGCTGGGCCGTCGCGGGTGAAAAGAAGAAGGGGAAGGAAGAACCGGCCCAGTAAGGCCCGGCCGGGGGAGAAGAAGGCCGGCGGGTACAAAGAATAGGAGAAGAGGTGGGTCCGCGCCATGGGCCTAGTGCCAGTGAGAGGGGGTAGAGTCGAGCCGCGTGAGAAAAGTCGATGGGGGAGTTTTTCGAGAAAATTAGATTTCCTTTATAGAATAATTAGTTTAAACCCGAATTTCACCATTTAAATCACAGAAATTTCTAGGAGTGTCCAAAATTAGTGAAACCAATTTTGTTAGGCTTGTTTTATTTTCCTTTATGCATTAAAATTTTTATACCCTAGGAAAATAATAAAAATTTGGGTATTTATTTAATGCCTTTCTTTTAAGGTAATTAAATAAATACTTAATCCTTATAAAATGTATAAAATATGGAATAACATTTTCTTAATCACAAATTATTCTTAACTCATAGGAAATTAGGTTTTTAAGTTAGAAATTAATTATAATCCTTTCTAAAAATAAAAGAAAGGCCTTAAGTAAGGTTACGTAAGAAAATAAAATTGTGGGCTAATCTTTTTGGGTTTTTGTGTGTTGGCTTGCAACTTTATCATGATAAATTGTATAGTCCTCGTTGGCTTGCAACTTTATCATGAAGAAAAGTTGTATAGTCTTTTATTCAAAAATTTGCATTCCTAACCCCTGCATATGTTGAGCTATAGACCCCGAAGCACCAGAAGGAGATTACTTGGAATTTTCAGAAGGATCTTCGGAGTTTGAAGAAGTCTTTGAATTGGTCCCCTGCGAGGCCAACCCGTCGGACAGTACTAACTTTTTAAGCGAATGAGGCAAGCCCCGGTGCATTACACCTATTATTTTGAAGTCAATATTTCATGTGCCCTTTATTCCGTTATTTGCTATATGTATGCACTAAGTCTAGGAGTTGCTTGAAACCTATTCTTGTGCATGATCATACCTTGTTTTAAGGACATCTTTGCCACTTGTTCAAACCTTTAGTAGATAACCCAAGTCTAGAATTGCTTAGTTGCTTAAATGCTTGGTTTACCAACCTTAAGGAAAACTTTTGAGTCATACATGTTATTTATGGGAAGATGACTTGGAAATTGAGAAGCGGACAGAAGCTAGAGATGTAGTTCTGTCTGCTAGATTAATTTGGTTAAGGCCCGATTCGTTGTCTTAACCTTTGATCAAGTGATAAGCATCTGATCACTTACTGGGTATGGGACCAGTAAAGCCCAGTAGGTTAGTAAACTCTCTGATCGGGAATACTTCGTACCCGCGCTTGACGTGCTGGAGATTGGCAGGGGCGTAGCCTGAAACTCACATGGTGATCGGGCCAGACGTGGGGTCGCATGTGGGGGTGCGTCCCTGGGTCCGGGTAGTCTTATTCCCAATCATTGATTTTGCTAATCGAAAAGTCATTGTGTACGACCTGGACAGTCGTATATAACTGGTGATCGGGGTACTCTCCTGCAGGATGTAAATTGATCCGGATCGCCGCAATTCTCGGTTATGAATGCACTTGATCACTGTTGAGCATCGTAGTATAAATTCATGAATGACATATCTTTCTAATAATGTTTGATGTATGACTTAATATCTATTGTTGCGTTTACTTTCTTCTCATCATTTAGAATGGTTAGGTAATGACTTAATCCAAATAAAAGATGAAACTAAGGCATCACTTGTAGTAAGCTTTTTCAACAAAAATGTATCAGCCAAGTACACCAAAAGCTATCATATACTTCCAAGAAAAACTATTATATTGGTTAGTCGGGTAAGACTTGCTGAGTACCCCGTACTTAGGGTTATCCCTTGTGGCTATCTTTCAGAAGCACCGCAGGAGGCTACCGAGGAAGAAGCCCCGAAGTCCTAGGGTATTGTTATGAGTCTCACAATACCCTTAAGAAGAAGTTTTTAAATGCTCATCTCCACCTGAACCGTTTATGTTTTAAGTCTTAGAATTCCGTCTAACACTGCACTATTAAGTTTGCTTCAAACTAAGTCTTGTAATAACTCGTACCTGTTGTATGTATGTAAAAATGTAATATTTGTTGATGCTATCCCATCGCGGATACTATCCTGATGTATGGCTATGAGACACGACGTGGATCCTTCGAGGAGTCCTAGGGACACTCGACGGACGACCGGACTTACACTGTTTTAAGTGCGCTTCGGATAATTGCTGTGTCGGCAGCAATTAGGCGCATTTAAACCAGTTTAAGTTGGACGGTTCCGCCACAGCTGGTATCAGAGTCGTAGGTTGGGATAATCAACAGATATTACCATTTAAAGATTGAGACTCTATTTTAAAATAAAGAAAATATGAGTCACAGGTGGCAGTAGTGTTGACTGGTTGTTTGTTTTGCAGATGCTAACTGTTTGCTGTGTGTCGCTAGTATTCGGTAGTCTGTTATTTAGGGAGAGATTACGATGCCACCAATTTCTTACGAGTGTGTATATGAGTCTGTGAGTCCGTAGGAATCGTTGCATCATGTTGCATAAGCATATTTTAAAAACTTTTGGGTTTGGTGAGTGCTGTTAGACCTGACCTCGTTTCTTTTATAGGATGTTTCAAGAAGGTTACACTGATCAGGATGGATGGACCCGCGACCATTATCTGGATAAGCCGGGGTTTGTGCAATTGCTATGGAAGACGCTGCAGGAATTAGGTTTTCACAACCCTCCGGAATATTATTGGAGGAAGGAAGATACGAGTCACAAACAGTACTGCACTGTTTATGTGCATATTCCAGATGAAGACACCAATCCCAATTGGCGTCTAGAAGAAGTAATGGAGTCAGGCTTTGAGTTCAATGACACAATTGAAAGGGCGGCTATGACTGCTCTCACCGAGTTATGTCAAAAGCATAAAGTGGAGATAGGGTCGAGCTCTGCTCGGTTCTATCCTATCAAGAATCAAGATGACGGGACCTGAGAATTAAAGCTCTGAAGAACTCTTCTCGTGTAGAGCACGACATCTTGGTTGCTGCTGCTTCTGACTACATGACGGCGATGTACAACTTACATCAGTCTTGCATTAGAGAGTATTACAATCAGAGGCAGAAAAATGAAGACGCCAAGATGGAGTTAATGGGCGCCCGACATGATAAGGAATTGTACAAAAAGGCGGCATTGACAAGGGAACACGACATGGAGAAAATAATGAGGGAACAGTCTAGGAGAATAGACGACTACGAAGAGAAACTCAGGGTGATGCAAGGATTCATAGAGGCTAGCAGGAGCATGGCAGATAGAGCAAGGGAGGAAGCTGAATCCAATGTTAATAGGCTTGAAGCAGAAAGATTCCAGCAGCTGGACGAGATCTTATCACTTCGTCTGGCTTTGGAGGAGATGCAGGCCCAGGTACCTGCGCAAAACATCGTCAATGTTCCACCGCCCCCACCACCAGAAGAACCCCAACCACCGAACCCAGAAGAAGCAGACCAGTTAGTGGATGTGGTAGGAGTGGAGGAAGATCTTGCTCCACCTGCAGCTCCTGAGATTGATCTGTATGCTCATGAGAACTTAGAAGGGTTTGATGTTGATATGGAAAATGATCAAGGTGAAGCTCCCGTGGGAAATCAACAATTTGCCTGGGCCAATGCAAACGCCGATGAGCTAGATCCACAGGGCTACGGGCCAATACAGCAATAGGGAGAAGCGGAGCCAGAAGGCGGGGAAGAAGAGGAGGATCCCGAAGAGATGGAGGGAAATTCCGGAGTTAGTACCTCCGCATCCCTACACTTCTTACACTTCAAGCGACCCCGGGCCGGAATCAGGAAGTGAGAAATCAGTGAATCAAGCCCCACCAGTCGCTCCTCCAGGGCAAACGTTGATGACAGTAGACCAAGATATTCTGCAAGCAGCAATGGCCCGACTAGGACTGAATGCCGAAGAACTAGGCATCTACCCTTACGATGGTTGAAGCGAGGCCTTATCCGAGAGATGTTGTAATATATTTATGTAAGATACGTATGATGGACAGAGTAGCACGCTGGTTTTGTAAAGAGTAACTTCAAGTCATGTACTATAAATAAATATGTGTATAAGTGTGGTTTATGTATGGTCATGCTGTGATGTGTGAAATATTAGTGTGCAGGGAACTGTTGATAAAATGCACCCTAAATATTAATGTTCTGTTTACTCTTGACAGCATGACGGATCCAAGAGGTCCACGAGCTTCAGGGTCAGGGGGCCAGGAGGAGAATTTACCAAGAGCTCCAACGCTGGCAGATGCTATAGCCAGCCATATGAACTCAGGGGCCGAACAGGCTTGATTACTTCAAATGATCGTGCAGAACACCGGTAACGGTGGAAATCGGTGGGATCCAGAGCGGGGTGTATCTTACACCCAGTTCCTGGAGACTCGTCCTCCAATATTTTTGAAGGCTGAGCATCCCCTTGAAGCTAACGAATGGCTTCAGATAATGGAACAGAAGTTTCGAGTAATCCCCCAGTGCACCACCACTCAAAAGGCAGATTTTGCAGGACTTCAGCTCCAAGGTCCCGCTGGGACCTGGTGGACCAGCTATCTGGCTAGGCAGCCAGTTGGAAGGGAGGTTACATGGGAGAACTTTAAGGAAGCGTTCAGGACACAGTTTGTGCCGGAAGGTATCATGCGGATGAAACTGGAGCAGTTCTTAGGGCTACAGCAAGGGAACCGCACTATTCTTGAGTATACCAGTGAGTTTGACCACTTAGCCCAATATGCGCCAGAACATGTCAATACCGAGTCTAGGAAAAGAGATTGTTATCCTCAATGCAAGAATGCAGGAGAAGTTGTCCACCTGCACTTTGGCAGACTATAGCTCTGCGGTAAGTACAGCCATTACCGCGGAAGAAAAGATGAGAATCCTAGACGAAACCTTAAAGAAATAAGAAGCTTTAAAAAGGAAGAATGTTCCTTTTGGAACCTTTGGGAGTTCTCCACAAAGAATGAAGGTAGTATATTGAGGTCCTCCTCGACCCATGTATCGACCTTCATTTCAGCAGAGACCCTTCCAGCCCTGGAATGTTAGAGCTCCCAGTACTGCTCCTCGTCCTGGAAACACGCCACCTCTCGGGTTTCGTAACCCTACTCCTCCAGGAAATCCGCAGGTTTGTTTTAACTGTGGAAGGCTGGGACACTTTGCCCGGGACTGCCGTTTTCCCAAGGTTGGGGGAAATGCAAATTTAAGGGCTCAAACCTCAGGTCAAGGCACTGGGCAGAAGTTTGTCCGTCGTAAATTTGTGAACACCAAGACAGGACAAACTCATTATATGAATGTGGAGGAAATTCCAGAAGGAGAGCCTATTCTGGCAGGTATGTACCTTGTTAACAATTATCCTGCCATGGTTTTATTTGATTCGGGTGCATCACATACTTTTATAAGTAGAAGGTTTGTTACGCAACACCAACTAGAAGTACGTACATTAAATGTCAAGTATGCTATTCAAGCTACTGGAGCTACACAGAATACGAATCAAGTAGCTCGCAATGTGATTTTAAACCTAGAAGAGAATAAGGTGGGTGCTTATCCTTTAATTCTGGAAGATCAAGGAATAGATATTACTTTGGGGGTAAATTGGATGAAGGAACATAAAGTTCAAATCGATATGGATAATCGGGTTATTAGTATGAAAGATGACCAAGGCCACCCTTTCGAGCTCCAACTACCCGCCCATCCTTGTTTGGACCAGATGGTCAAAAAGACTAGAGCAGTAACTCTAGAATCTATTCCTGTGGTTAATGAGTTTATAGATGTGTTCCCAGAAGATCTGCCTGGATTACCGCCTAATAGAGCGGTAGAGTTTACCATTGAGTTAGAACCGGGCACTGCTCCTATTTCGAGAAGACCATACCGAATGCCACCTAAGGAGTTAGCAGAGTTGAAAATACAACTCCAAGAATTGTTGGACAAAGGTTTTGTCCGACCTAACACTTCACCATGGGGCTGCCCTGCTCTATTTGTTAAAAAGAAGGATGGCACATTAAGGCTATGTGTGGATTACCGCCTTTTGAATGCGGTAACCATTAAAAACAAGTATCCGCTGCCACGGATTGACTTGTTGTTTGACCAGTTATCTGGAGCCAAGGTCTTTTCAAAAATCGACCTTCGGTCAGGATATCATCAGATTAAGATAAAACCCGAAGACATACCTAAAACAGCCTTCTCAACCCGGTATGGACTGTATGAATACTTGGTTATGTCTTTCGGACTGACAAATGCCCCAGCGCATTTTATGTACCTCATGAATTCAGTATTCATGCCAGAGTTAGATAAATTTGTGGTCGTCTTAATAGACGATATCCTTGTCTTTTCTAAAAATGAAGAGGAGCATGCGCAACACTTGCGTATTGTTCTAAATAGACTCCGGGAACACCAGTTGTATGCCAAGTTCAGTAAATGTGAATTCTGGTTAAAGAAAGTTCCATTCCTTGGGCACATATTGTCCGAAAAAGGAATTGAAGTAGATCCCGGAAAAGTCAAGGACATATTGGATTGGAAATCACCAACCTCTGTTCATGAAGTAAGAAGTTTCTTGGGAATGGCTGGCTATTACCGTAGGTTCATTCCCAATTTCTCAAAAATTTCCAAACCAATCACAGAATTATTGAAGAAAGAAGTGAAATTTGAATGGAAACCTGAGTGTGAGGAATCGTTTCAAGTCTTAAAGAAATTGCTGACTACAACCCCGGTGTTAGCTCAACCTGATATAGAGAAGCCCTTTGATGTATACTGTGATGCCTCGGGAACAGGCATAGGGTGTGTTCTTATGCAAGAAGGCAGAGTTATTGCTTATGCTTCTCGTCAACTGAAGCGTCATGAAGAGCATTACCCTACCCATGATTTAGAGCTTGCTGCCATAGTGCATGCATTAAAGATATGGCGACACTATCTTTCGGGTAGTGAATGTCGTATGTTTATTGACCACAAAAGCTTGAAGTACATCTTTACTCAAATGGATTTGAACATGAGGCAAAGACGGTGGCTGGAACTGATTAAAGACTATAAATTAGAAATCCATTATCATCCTGGTAAGGCTAATGTAGTGGCCGACGCCTTGAGCAGAAAGGCTCAATGCCACTGCACTACCGTCCAGTCTAATCTTAAGACTTTATGTGAAGAAATGGAAGATTTAAGTTTAGAAATAATAAAACAAGGCACCCTTCAGAATATTATGATGCAAGATACCCTAAAGGAAAGGATTATAACAGCCCAAAAAGAAGATCCATGGATTAAGCTACTCTATCAACAAAAAGCAGAAGGAAAGATCCCTGAATTCAATCAAGAAGAAGATGGAGGACTATACTTCAAGAAAAGGATAGTAGTTCCTAAGGATGAGAGCCTAAGAAAGTTGATCTTAGAAGAAGCACATCTGTCTAAGTTCGCTATTCATCTCGGAAGCAATAAAATGTACCAAGATTTAAAGCAAAGATTTTGATGGGCCAAAATGAAACCTGAAATTGCAAGGTATGTAGCTGAATGTGATACTTGCTGAAGAGTTAAGCCCATACTACAAAAGTCGGCAGGTTTACTTCAACCTTCAAAAATCCCTGTCTGGAAATGGGAGGATATTTCCATGGACTTTATAGTTGGATTGCCTACCACTTCAAAAGGATATGATTCCATATGGGTTATTGTCGACCGTCTTACTAAGTCAGCTCACTTTATTCCAGTCAAAACTATCTATCCGGTGTCGACATATGCTAAGCTTTATATAACCTGGATCGTATCCTTACACGGAGTACCAAAGACAATTATCTCTGATCGAGGTTCCCAATTTGTTTCCAGATTTTGGGAACAATTACAAAAGGACATGGGCACTACTCTAATTAGAAGTTCTGCCTATCATCCTCAAACTGGAGGACAGACAGAAAGAGTTAATCAAATCTTGGAAGACATGTTAAGAGCATGTGTCCTTACCTTCTCTAAGCTATGGGACGAATGTTTGCCCCTAGTCGAGTTCTCCTATAATAATAGCTATCAAGCTAGCATTAAAATGGCACCTTTCGAAGCCCTGTATGGCCGAAGATGCCGAACCCGTTTGAATTGGTCAGAAGTAGGAGAAAGGACACATTTGGGATCAGACCTGGTTATGGAAACCAAAGAAAAGGTCCGGAAAATTCGTAAGCATTTGGAAATAGCCCAGTCTCGACAAAAGAGTTATTCAGATAAAAGGAGACGGTCTTTGGAATTTCATACCGGAGATTTTGTATACTTAAAGGTATCCCCGATGAAAGGAGTACAACGATTCGGAATAAAGGGTAAATTAGCTCCAAGGTACATTGGTCCTTATGAAATTCTGGAACGAAAAGGTCCAGTAGCATACAAGCTGTCATTACCAGACCAACTTACTTCTATACATAACGTGTTTCATGTATCCCAGCTTAAGAAGTGCTTAAGAGTTCCAGAAGAGATTTTAGAAGATCCAGAAATTGAACTTGAACCCGATTTAACCTATGAGGAAAGGCCTATTAAAATTCTAGATCAAAAGACAAGAGATACCCGAACTCGGAGTATCACGTTTTACAAGGTACAATGGAAAAATCATACTCCGGATGAAGCTACTTGGGAGCAAGCTGAAGACCTAGAGTCTAAATATCCGGAATTAGTTGAAACCGTCAAGAACAAATGAACAAAAGCCACCACCCCACTATCCTTGTATAGAAAAGGGAAGAATAGTTGACCTGACGCAGTTTCCTTTCCATTCTCAAAACCAAGGATTTAACCCCGGGAATCTCGGGACGAGATTCTGTTAAGGGGGAATCATTGTAACACCTGCCATTTTAGTCATCAAAGTGACTTTGAAGAATTGGAAGCAATTCGAGAAGAAAAGAAAAAGAAATTGGCCAAAAATCAAATTCGGGTCAAATTTGACCGAAATTTGAATTTTGAATTTGAAATTCAGAAAAAATCGGCAAAAATATGGAATAAAAGTGTAAGAGTGATTAGAACTTGAGGATCAATAATTTGGAACAGAACTGGTCCTAAATATCTCAAAAGAATCAAAGAAAGAAAATGGAAAAATTGAAATCACTGTTCATCGTCCGAAAATAGGAATTCAGAAAAACAGCAACAGAGTCTATTTTCAAAATTGATTTCTGATAAATTTTTCAAATAAGTGAATCAGAACAACTACACCATATTAAAGTGTGGACTTTGGACTACTAGATTTGGGAGTTGTTGATTAAGAATAGCAGAGGGAGCTATTTCAAATAAAGACCTAAAGTCAGCATCTCGTCACTGTAATTGCATCACTGAAATCAGCTAAGTCTGAAAACAGCAGTACCTGGCTAACTTTGGAGTTGATTTCAGAGAAATGTAGATCAAATGGTGCAGGTGTTTTTGGGCAAAATGGAAACCTTGAAGATAGTAGAACACAATTGGGTAGAAGTTGGATTACAAGGAAAGGATTTGGATCACTGAACTCAATCACAAAGTGAGGTGAATAGCACTGACAGTTAACTGACGAACTGAACTTTGAGTTCAGCGAAATTCAGTTGAAGCAGAGAAAGAAATTCAAATTACACTGTGCTCGGATGTTTATCTTGGGGTAGAGCCAAAATAAAAGTTGAAGGATTCAAGTTTATCTACAACTTTGTTTAAGCGACTTGAGGACCGTTGGATTTGGAATCGGCCGTGGTGGAGCTCTGAAGTTCGGGCGTCAGAAGAAAAGGGGGGAAACGGTGGCAGAGCCGAGCTCGACGTGTCGCCGTCGCCCGCCAGCGCAGCGGCTACGCCACCTCCTCACCACGCAAGCCTATGGGTAGACCACGGTGGCAACCATGCGCGCGGTAAGTCTTTTGTATATTTACCGCTCCCGCGCCGCCGTTTCTACCACTGCCTTTTTACCGCTGCCACTTCTTCTGCCAAGCCGCCGCCGCCGGGTAAAATTCCACCACCACACCGCAGCTCCCGTCGATTCCCTCCGTCCACACCTCCACCCACACCCCACCAGCAACCCTAGCAGCTTGTTGTCCGGCTTCTCCGCCGGCACGCCATAAACCGCCATCATTTCTGTCCACCGTCGCCGCGCCTCCCGCTCACGGTGAGAACCCCCTTGCGCTTGTTCTCTTCCTTCTTGGGTAGTCTTAGGCAGGTCCTTAGGATGCTAGGGTGGTGTAGCAGTAGTTGTTGGGGTAGTTCGTGCCGTTGACGTGCGTAGCCGCGACCAGCCGTAGGTGCCGCCGCCCGCCGCCGTGGAGGGAGTGGCTCCGGCCATCTCCCGAGGAGCTGTTGCCACGCGCGGGTGCGTAAAGGCACGGAGGTGCTGTCCTAACCTAGTCCCGCCGCCGGTAGGGCGCCGGCCGGCGAGCCGCGCCGCCCCCTGTCTCGCGCGCGGGATTTGGCGGGAGGAAGAAGAAGGCACTGGAGCCTTGGGCCCGCGCGTCAGTGTGGAAGAGAGGGAGAAGGAGTTGGCCGGCCGGACGCGGAGACCAGTTGGGCCGCGGCCTTAAAGGCCCAAGAGCGCGCGCGGTTAACCGAAGAAAGAAAAAAAAGGCCGGAGGCCCAGAGAAGCCAGCGGGCTGGCGCTGCGGAAAAAGAAGAAAAAGGAAAGAGGGCTGCTGGGCCGTCGCAGGTGAAAAGAAGAAGGGGAAGGAAGAATCGACCCAGTAAGGCCCGGCTGGGGGAGAAGAAGGCCGGCGGGTACAAAGAATAGGAGAAGAGGTGGGTCCGCGCCACGGGCCCGGTGCCAGTGAGAGGGGGTAGAGTCGAGCCGCGTGAGAAAAGTCGCTGGGGGAGTTTTTCGGGAAAATTAGATTTCCTTTATAGAATAATTAGTTTAAATCTGAATTTCACCATTTAAATCACAGAAATTTCTAGGAGTGTCCAAAATTAGTGAAACCAATTCTGTTAGGCTTGTTTTATTTTCCTTTATGCATTAAAATTTTTATACCCTAGGAAAATAATAAAAATTTGGGTATTTATTTAATGCCTTTCTTTTAAGGTAATTAAATAAATACTTAATCCTTATAAAATGTATAAAATATGGAATAACATTTTCTTAATCACAAATTATTCTTAACTCATAGGAAATTAGGTTTTTAAGTTAGAAAATAATTATAATCCTTTCTAAAAATAAAAGAAAGGCCTTAAGTAAGGTTACGTAAGAAAATAAAATTGTGGGCTAATCTTTTTGGGTTTTTGTGTGTTGGCTTGCAACTTTATCATGATAAATTGTATAGTCCTCGTTGGCTTGCAACTTTATCATGAAGAAAAGTTGTATAGTCTTTTATTCAATAATTTGCATTCCTAACCCCTGCATATGTTGTACTATAGACCCCGAAGCACCAGAAGGCGATTACTTGGAATTTTCAGAAGGATCTTCGGAGTTTGAAGAAGTCTTTGAATTGGTCCCCTGCGAGGCCAACCCGTCGGACAGTACTAACTTTTTAAGCGAACGAGGCAAGCCCCGGTGCATTACACCTATTATTTTGAAGTCAATATTTCATGTGCCCTTTATTCTGTTATTTGCTATATGTATGCACTAAGTCTAGGAGTTGCTTGAAACCTATTCTTGTGCATGATCATACCTTGTTTTAAGGACATCTTTGCCACTTGTTCAAACCTTTAGTAGATAACCCAAGTCTAGAATTGCTTAGTTGCTTAAATGCTTGGTTTACCAACCTTAAGGAAAACTTTTGAGTCATACATGTTATTTATGGGAAGATGACTTGGAAATTGAGAAGCGGACAGAAGCTAGAGATGTAGTTTTGTCTGCTAGATTAATTTGGTTAAGGCCCGATTCGTTGTCTTAACCTTTGATCAAGTGATAAGCATCTGATCACTTACTGGGTATGGGACCAGTAAAGCCCAGTAGGTTAGTAAACTCTCTGATCGGGAATACTTCGTACCCGCGCTTGACGTGCTGGAGATTGGCAGGGGCGTAGCCTGAAACTCACATGGTGATCGGGCCAGATGTGGGGTCCCATGTGGGGGTGCGTCCCTGGGTCCGGGTAGTCTTATTCCCAATCATTGATTTTGCTAATCGAAAAGTCGTTGTGTACGACCTGGGCAGTCGTATATAACTGGTGATCGGGGTACTCTCCTGCAGGATGTAAATTGATCCGGATCGCCGCAATTCTCGGTTATGAATGCACTTGATCACTGTTGAGCATCGTAGTATAAATTCATGAATGACATATCTTTCTAATAATGTTTGATGTATGACTTAATATCTATTGTTGCGTTTACTTTCTTCTCATCATTTAGAATGGTTAGGTAATGACTTAACCCAAATAAAAGATGAAACTAAGGCATCACTTGTAGTAAGCTTTTTCAACAAAAATGTATCAGCCAAGTACACCAAAAGCTATCATATACTTCCAAGAAAAACTATTATATTGGTCAGTCGGGTAAGACTTGCTGAGTACCCCGTACTCAGGGTTATCCCTTGTGGCTATCTTTCAGAAGCACCGCAGGAGGCTACCGAGGAAGAAGCCCCGAAGTCCTAGGGTATTGTTATGAGTCTCACAATACCCTTAAGAAGAAGTTTTTAAACGCTCATCTCCACCTGAACCATTTATGTTTTAAGTCTTAGAATTCCGTCTAACACTGCACTATTAAGTTTGCTTCAAACTAAGTCTTGTAATAACTCGTACCTGTTGTATGTATGTAAAAATGTAATATTTGTTGATGCTATCCCATCACGGATACTATCCTGATGTATGGCTATGAGACACGACGTGGATCCTTCGAGGAGTCCTAGGGACACTCGATGGACAACCGGACTTACACTGTTTTAAGTGCGCTTCAGATAATTGCTGTGTCGGCAGCAATTAGGCGCATTTAAACCAGTTTAAGTTGGATGGTTCCGCCACAATCATGGCCATCGAACCAACAGATCCAACACCGCATCCAAGCGGGCCAGCAAACTCGTACTCTCATACCAAAAAGGACCAATGGACAAAATTCTCAAAACCAGGCCGATTCCCTCTAGTACTCGACCCCGTTGTGGCAGGATCAAAGCTGACAAAGGTACTCATTGATGGCGGAAGTGGACTCAACGTCATTTTTGCCAAAACACTAAGGAATATGTGCCTCGATGTTACGGAAATGCTCACTCCAATAGATTCACCCTTCTACAGAATCGTACCAGGAAACGCAGCTATACCGCTAGGACAAGTCATCCTTCCAGTTACCTTTGGACTAAGGAACACTACTGTGGCGGAACCGCCCAACTTAAGCTGGTTTAAGTGCGCCTAATTGCTGCCGGAACAGCAATTATCCGAAACGCACCTAAAACAGCATAAGTCCGGTAGTCCGTCGAGTGTCCCTAGGACTCCTCGAAGGATCCACGACGTGTCTCATAGCCATACATCAGGATAATATCCGCGATGGGATAATATCAACAAATATTACATTTTTAAAGACAATCAGAGGTACGATATATTACAACCATAGTTTGAAACAACTTAATCATGCGGGTCAGCGTGGTTCTAAGAATTTAAAAAGAAACATTTAAGTTTTATTCTAGAGTATCATGAGACTCATAAGATACCCTAGGTCTTCAGAGCTTCCTCTTCGGTGAGTCCCTGCTGGCTTTCTGAAAACAACAACAAGGGATCCCCTGAGTACGAAGTACTCAGCAAGTCTTACCCGACTAACCAATATAATAGCTTTCTTTGGAAGGGTATGCTTAGCTTTTTGGTGTACTTGGCTAATGCAATTTTTGCCGAAAAGCTTACTACAAGTGATACCTTAGTTTTATCTTTTATCTGGGTTAAGTTATTACCTAACCATTCTAAATGATAGCAGAAGTAAAAACAACCACAGCCGTTAAGTCATACATTACTTGACAACAGGAGATTTTATATTGCATGAGTTGATACTACGATGCTCAACAGTGATCAAGTGCATTCATAACCGAGAATTGCGGCGATCCGGATCAATTTACATCCTGCAGGAGAGTACCCCGATCACCAGCATTATACGACTGTCCAGGTCGTACTAGCAACCTCTCGATTAGTAAAGTCAATGATTAGGAACACAACTACCCGGACCCAGGGATGCACCCCCACATGGGACCCCACGTCTGGCCTGATCCCCATGTGAGTTTCAGGCTACACCCCTGCCAATCTCCAGCACGTCAAATGCGGGTACGAAGCATTCCTGATCATAGAATTTACTAACCTACTGGGCTTTACTGGTCCCATACCCAGTAAGTGATCAGATGTTATCACTTGATCAGCAGTTAAGACACGGCCCGGTCCTCAAGCAGATTAATCTAGCAGACAGAACTACATCTCTAGCTTCTGTCTGTTTTCATATTCCAGACTATCCTTCATAAGCAACATGTATGACTTAAGAGTTTTCCTTAAGGTTGGTAAACCAAGCATGTAAGTAAGTAAGCAATTCTAGACTTGGGTTGTCTTCTAAGGTTTGAACAAGTGGCAAAGATGTCCTTAAAACAAGGTATGATTATACACAAGAATAGGTTTCAAGCAACTCCTAGACTTAGTGCATACAATAACCAAATAACCTATAACTAGTCACATGAAATAACGACTCCAAAATAGATAGGTATACATGCACCGGGGCTTGCCTGGGATCAACAAGGTTAGTTCTTCGGAAAACTTGTTTATTGAAAGAGGCACTGCGAATGCTGTCCATCTCCAGCTAAAATCCATGAATTCCCACTCCAGGAGTTGTGACGTCTACGATTCAGTATATGCAAGAGTTAGAGATGCAAATTTTTTGAATACAAGACTATACAACTTTCCTTCATGATAAAGTTGCAAGCCAACAAGGACTATACAATTTATCATGATAAAGTTGCAAGCCAACACACAAAAACCCGAAAAGATTAGCCCACCATTTTTATTTCCTTTACTAAACCTACCTTAGACCTTTTTATTTATTTTTAAAAGCATTATAATAATTTTCTAATCTCAAAACCTAATTCCTATGAATTAATAATGATTTGTGGATAATAAAGCATTTTTCAAATTTTTATACATTTAATAAAGTTTAAGCATTTATTTAAATACCTTAGATAAAAAGGCATTAAATAAATACCTAAATTTTTATTATTTTTCCTAGGGTTTAAGAATTTTAATGCATAAAGGAAAATAAAAAAATCCTAATAAAATTGGTTTCACTAATTTTGGATACTTCTAGAATTTCCTGTGAATTAAATGGTGAAAACAACATTTAATCTATTTATCTAATAAAAGAAAACCTAAGATTTAATAAAAACCCCCGGCCCAAACTTTTCTCACCCAACTTGCTTCTACCCACTATTACTTCCACCTAGGGCCCATCTGGTCTCCTATTTTCTCCCTTTCTTCTTCATTGACAAGTGGGGCCCACGGCCTAACTTTCTCCTTCTCACCCATTTGCTGGCCCACTCTTTTCTTTCTTCTATTTCCTCTTGGGCCGCACGGCTTGGTTCCTTCCGAATGAAAAACGGCCCACCGATTCTTTTCTTTTCCGCTTGACCGGCCTGTTAATTCGGCCCATGGCCTTCTTCTTCCTCCTTTACACCGCGACGCTAGCTGGGCCCGCGCCTTCCCCCGGCCCAAGATGGTGGCTGGCCCTCTTCTTTTCCTCTCTTACTCCAACCTGGGCCTCGGGGCTCACTTCTTGCTTAAGCCCAAAAGAACGGCCCACCGGCTCCCCCTTTCCTTTTACTCGCGCGGGTCAGCTGGGCCGATTTCCCCCTTGGCCCATGAACGGACGGCTGTCCCTCCTTTCTTTTTCTTCTTCCCTATTCTCACTTGGGCCTCTCCTACCGCACCCTGGTAACACGGCCCAAGCAACACTCTATTGGCCTGCTACTCCCCTCCTTTTTCTTTTATGCCGCGCGGGCCAGCTGGGCCAACTTCTTCCCTTGGCCCAAGACGGGTGACCGGCCTACTCCTTCTCTCCCGCTCCACCTGGGCCTCCCCCACCGAAACTTGGACTCCCGGCCCAAGTTCACCAACCGGCCTTCCTCCCCCCTTTCTCCTCTCATCTTCCTGGCGCTCGGTTCCTTTCTCCCTGCGCCAGAACAGGGGCACACGGGACCGATGGGGGCTCGCCGGCCGGCGGCTCGCCGGCGACGGGGTCGGGCCGGGGAGGAACCCCCAGGCCGCGACACACCCGTGGGCGGCGGCGGCGCTCCGGGAGGTGGCCGGATGTGGCCCCTCCACGGCGGCGGCGGCTTGACCGGCTGGCGGCCATGGCGGCGCACGTAGGCGGCGCAAGCAGCTCTCCTGACTTCCCCAACAGCTCCCACATCCTAGCAGGACTCCCCTAAGCCCGCTAATTGAGAAGAACATTCGGTTCAGGAGCTCACCTTGGGGAATCGGGTGACGGCGGCCGGCGGACAGTGACGGCGGCGATTCGGAGCTTGCCGGCAGGGAGACGAGCAACGGTTAGGCTTGGGCGTCGTGGTGGGGCCAGTGGAGCTACTTGCTGGCGGTGATGCGAAGGGCAACGGCGGCATGGTGTTGGCCGGCGCTGGCGCTAGCTTGCTTGAGCTCTGTTCGTCACGGTGAAATCCAACGGGATAAATGGATAGGCACAGAAGCTTGATTTATCCAACTGGTTACCGTTTGCATGCCATCCACCTCAACAATCTTGAACGCCTGCGTGAGCGTGGACGTGGCCGTGTGCTGGCCGGCCGTGCACGAGAGCCGGCGGCAACACGGCACTGCTCTGTTTCTGATCTTTCTGTTCTCTTTCCTCCCCTCCAAACCGACACGTTCACGCCTCAAAATCGGCAAATCCGAACCCCATCTCTCGAACATCCTTTAATCAATCTTGTAGAGTAACCCAAGAACTTCAATTGATAGATTGGCCTTTACCCGAGATGAGCACCCTAACACCGAGTTTTTGGAGCTCCAAGTTCCTGTTAGGTTGTACAGTTACTGAATTTTTGCGATTCAGTTCGACAGTCTTCAACTGTGGTTGTTTACTCTTCTTTAGCACCAATTTCAGTAGCCCAATTGTATTCCATATAGGCCAACCACTCCTTATTTGTGTTCTACAACTAATAAGGATTCCATTTTGCACCAGAAACCATATAGCCTTTGCACTGGATTTTCCTGAAAATTGCTCCAAATATTGCTAGTTAACACTGTTTTCAGACTTAGAATTTATGCAGCTGGCCGAAATAGTTAGAGTGCTGACTTTGAGCTTTGATTTAAATTTGATTCTTTTGCTATCTCTGAGCAACAACACCCTATTAAACATGTCCAAGGATCATACTTCACCGCTGTCTAGTTGCCTTTGCTCACTTACTTGAAAAATTGGGCAGAATTCGGTTTCAAACATAGATACTCGTCATGTTTTTCAGACTTAGACTTAATTCGGCAAGGAGTTCGAAATCCGCTCAATTGCTGACTTTTGGTTCCAATTTGAATTCAAACCTTCCACTTTCTCTGGACAATAACTATTCATTTACCTTCTCCATAACCCATATTATACTAATGTCCAAAAACATCTGCTCACTTTTAAGGAAATTTCTCCAGAAATTGGTTCTAAAGTCATGTACTCAATGTCATTTTCAGACTTAACCAAAATTCAGCAAAGCTGCCGATTGTGACAAAGTGCCAACTTTAGGCCTCTAATTAAAATGGTTCCCTCCACTATTTCTGATCAACAACACCTAGATTTAAGAGTCCAAGGTTCATACTTCAACATGGTATAGTTGTCCTGATTTACTTATTTGAGAAATTTATCAGAATTCACTTTCCAAAATGGACTCTGAGCTGTTTCTCTGATTTCATGTTTTCGGACGGTGAATAGTAAACGTAGCTTTTCATTTCCTTCTCTGATTTCTTTTGAGTCTTTAGGATCAAATATTATTCCAAATTGTTGACCCTTAAGTTCAAATCATCTTTATACTTCCACTCTATATTTTCGCTGAATTTTTCTGAATTTCAAATTCAAAATTCAAATTTCGACCGAATTTGACCCGAATTTGATTTTCGGTCAATTCCTTTTTCTTTTCTTCTCGAATCGCTTCCAATTCTTCAAAGTCACTTTGATGACTAAAAATGGCGGGTGTTACAACTACCGCACCGAGTACATCATATTTGAAGTCATCGACTTCGAGACATCTTACCACGCTATACTCGGAAGGCCAGCACTAGCCAAGTTCATGGCCATAGCACATTACGTTTACTTGGCATTCAAAATGCAGGGTCCAAGGGAGAACTAACGCTACGAGGAGATCTACGGCGATCTTACGAGTGCGACACCGAAGCCGTGGAGATTGCCGCAACCTCTCAAGCACCTAGCCCCATGCAACAAGTTTTCACAGCTTCAAAGAAACTTCACCCAACTGAACTCGAGATCCAAGAAAACAAGTCGAGGTCCACAAAGGTGAAACCAGCAAGCGAGAAAGACTTCAAACCAGTCGATCTCCAGACGAGTGACTCTTCCAAGATAGCTCTGATCGGAACAGGGCTAGATCCTAAATAGGAAACCGCGCTTATCAGTTTCCTTCGGGCTAACCATGATGTCTTTGCTTGGAAACCAGCTGACATGCCCGGTGTGCCCAAGGAACTGATTGAGCACTCTCTAAATGTTGATCTGTTGATTATCCCAACCTATGGCTTTGATACCAACTGTGGCAGAACCGCCCAACTTAAACTGGCTTAAGTGCGTCTAATTGCTGCCAGAACAATAATTATCCAAAATGCACTTAAAACATTGTAAGTCCGGTAGTCCGTCAAGGGTTCTGTTCACAAAACTCCTTGAAAACCTCCACGGGTGTTCCATAGCCATGCATAAGGATTGTTTCCGCGATGGGATAGCATCAACAAATATTACATTTTACATACATACTAGAGGTACGATTTATTACAAACCATAGATTGAAAGAAACTTAATAGTGCAACTTAAACCATTGCTAAGAGTTTAAAATATAAACTAGTCCGAGGCAAGTAATTAAACATCTAAGTTTATTCTGGGGTATCATGATACTCATAAGATACCCTAGTTCTTCACAGCTTCCTCCTCGGTGGGTCCCTACAGGGTTTCTGAAAACAACAACAAAGGATCCCCTGAGTACGAAGTACTCAGCAAGTTTGACCCGTCTAACCAATATAAATACTTCCTGTATATTGTATGATAGCTTTATGGTGTATTGGCTGACTCACATTTTGCAGAAAGAGGTTACTATAAGTGAAACCTTAGTTTTATCTTTTACTTCAGTTGAGTTCATTACCTGACCAGTCTAGATGACGAAAAATATTTTAGCAACCAGATAGAACTAAGTCATACAACATAATTATTCAAAGCAAACGGTTCCCTTCTCTTTGTTACACTACGATGCTCAAGCAATGATCAAGTGCATTCATATCCGAGAATTGCGGCGATCCGGACCGATTTACATCCTGCAAGAGATAGCTGACCACCAGCTATGTACAACTGTCCGGGTTGCACATAACAACCTTTCGATTGGTTGTACCCAACGATCGGAAATATGACTACTCGAACCCAGGGACGCACCCCCACATGGGACCCCACGTCTGGCCTGATCTCCAATGTGAGTTTCACGCTACGCTCCTGCCCTTCCACTGCACGCCAAGCACGAGTACGAAATATTTCCGATCAGAGAGCCAACTACCCTACCGGGCTTGCTGGTTCCCATATGACAGTAAGTAACCAGGTAATATCACTTGATCACTGGTTAAAACAACGATCGATCCTTAATCAAATTAACCGAGTAGACGGAACTATGGAACTCAAGACTCCTTTCTTGATTCCATCCAAGCTTCCATCCACTATCTTCCAAAATAGATCATTTCTTTGATCTACATATGTATGACAATGTTACCTTAGATCGCTGAGTACCATGGGTATTCAGAAAGGATAAAGGTAGCGTGATTATGCTTTGCTAAGCATGGGATACTTACTAACTATTTGGAATAGGTGGCAAAGATGTCCTTAATAACAAGGTTGGATTATGCATAAAAGTAAGTTTTCAATCAACTCCTAGACTTAATGCATTCATAACGAAATAACCAATAGTTGGACACATGAAATAATAACTCCAAAAGTAGATAGGCTTAAATGCACCAGGGCTTACCTTGATCTGTAAAAAGGTTAGTGTTGTCCGACGGTCCGGCTTCACAGCGGATCAACTCAATAATCTCCTCAAACTCCAGAGGTTCTTTAGAAATTTCCAGAAATTCCGCTTCAGTGTCTACGATAAAGTGCATGCATGAGTCAGAGATGCAACTTTTTAAGCACAAGACTATACAACTTCCTTCATGATAAAGTTGCAAGCCAACAATGACTTAGACAACTTAACTTCATGATAAAGTTGCAAGCCAACAAAATTCTACCCGTAACGACTAACCCACGATTCAAACCTCCTTTCTTTAACCCATTTTTAGACTTTTCCTTTTATTTTTGAAAAGCATTTGAATCAATTTCTAATGTAAAAGAAAATGTAAAACTATAGATTAACATTTGTTTGGAATTAATCAAAACATTATTCAAAATTTTATTTATTTATAAAGCTTAAGCATTTACTTAAATACTGTAAGGAAAAGCACTAATAAATACTTAATCTTTATCCTTTTTTATTTAAAAACATAAGCCTTTTGTTTTTATTTTTGAAAAGCATCATAAATATTTTCTAACCTTAAACTCCTAATTACTATAGATTATGATTAATTTGTAATTAGAAAAGCATTAGTTCATATTTAATGTATTATGGAATTATTAAGTATTTATTTAATACCCTTAATTAAAGGCACTAAATAAATACCCAAAATGTTTCTATAAACAAATATTTTTTAACAATTTTAATGTGTAAAGGAGATAAAAACAAACCTATTAAAATTTATTTCACTATTTTTGGGTACTTATACAATTTATAGTGAATTAAATGGGTTGGCAGTTATTTAAATCTATTTGAAAATTGAAAAACCAAACCTTATCCGAAAAACCCCCTGGAACTCTTTTTTTTTTCTACCGGCCCTCTTTTACCCTACTCTCACAGACGCGTGGGCCAGCCGACCAGGCCTTCCTGCCCGACGCCACAACAGGGCGCCGGGGCGGGCAAGGCCGGCGTCTCGCCGGCAACGGGGCCGGGCCGGGGAGCACCCCCAGGCCCGGGCGCACCCGTGGGCGGCACTAGCCCACCTGGAGGTGACCTGAGCTGGGCCCTCCACAGGCGGCGGCCATGGCCGGTGGCCGGCCGGCCTTAAGTCCGGCGGTGGCGCAAAAGTGACCGGTGGCGCACCCTACGGCTTCTACACGACCCCAGCACCTCTATACCTGAGTACAAGAACGGAGAAGTGGCGGCACAGAGAGCTCTCCGGAGGGACCGGTGGTGATGGCCGGCAGACAGGAGATGCGGTGGTGTGGGCTCGCCGGCGGAAAAACTGGTGAACGAAGCGATGTGGGGCGTTGAGGAGGAGCGGTCGGATCTTTGGGTGGATGGAATCAAGGAGAGGAGCGGCGGCACAGTGGAATCGGCCGGCAGCGGTGCTACTAGGCTCTGCTTCGTGGCGGTGAAATGGCGACAGAGGAAACGGATGAGGGCGGGAGCGGTAAATATTCAAGCGTTCACCGCGTGCATGGAGGCCACCTCGGCGACTTACAGGCGTGCGTGGTGCGGATGGGCCGTCGCGCTGGCTGGCGGGCGGAAGTGCTGGTGGTGGCACGGCTCTATTCCCTGCTCTGCTCATTTTCCCCTCTTTCTTCTTCTTCTTTGCCTCTGAATTTCAGACCTCCCCATCGACCAAATTCAAATCCAAATGTCCAAATGTTCCTTAAGCAAACTTGTAGATTAATCCAAGAACTTTATTTGATAGATTGGCCTCCAACTGAATTGATCACTCTAAGACCGAGACTTTTCAGCCCAAAGTTCGAGCACAACCAATCTGTAACTGAATCCCTTTGATTCAGTTTCATCAGGTGTGGTACAGAGTCATTTACTCCTCTTTGAGCTCAATTTTTGTTAGTCAATCTTGTTCCATGCAGCTTGAACCTTGGCTATCCTTGTTCTACAACTAACAAAGATTCCATTTTGCACAAAGAACTCATATAACTTTTACACTGGATTTTTCTGGCATTTACTCCAAACATTGCTAGTCAATGTTGTTTTCAGACAGGATTATCTCGGCGAGAAGGCTGAAATCTACTTATTTGTTGATTTTAGGCTTCATTTTAAATTTGAACCTTCCACTTTCTCTAGCCAACAACATTTCATTTTCCTTATCCGTAGTACATATTTTACTAATGTCCAAAAACATCTACTCACTTACAAGAAAAATTCTCTAGAAATTGGCTCCAAAGTTGTGTACTCAATAATATTTTCAGATTTGCGTGTTTTCGGATGATGCATAGTAACTTCATTGATTCCATCTTCGATTATATTTCTGAGAGGTTTATGACTTGATTGAGACCCCAGCTTCACTCTCTTGAGTTCTAAATACTCTTAAGTCTTCATTTCATATGTTGTTAAATTTATCCGAATTTCAAACTCCAAATTGCAAATTTGGTCGAATTCGGCTCAAATTCGATTTTGGCTCAATTTACCTTCCTTTAACCCAAATTTCACCGTTAGCCTCTTAATGTCATACTTAAGTTGTCATTAACACTGGGTGTTATAGCCTCTCCCCCTTAAAAGAATCTCATCCCGAGATTCCAAGTGCTAAAGCCTCTGCTGGAGAGTGGAATGGAAACAGCGTCATTTAGACATCTTTCATTATTCTTCATAAAGAGAGTTGGGGTGGTTGTTGGCCGCCGACTGTTTATCTGATTTCAGCAGTCTCAAACAACTCAGGGTACTTGGATTCCAATTGCTCTGCCTGTTCCCAAGTGGCCTCATCTGGTGTGTGATTTTTCCATTGTACTTTGTAAAATTTGATACTCTTAGTTCGAGTATCTCTAGTCTTCTAATCCAAAATTTTTATGGGCCTTTCTTCGTACGTTAGATCTGGTTCTAGTTCTACTTCCAGATCTTCCAATACTTCTTCTTCTGGGACCCTCAGGCATTTCTTGAGTTGACGTACATGAAATACATCATGTATGGAGGCAAGTTGGTCCGGTAATGAAAGCTTATATGCAATTGGACCTTTTGTAACGACCTTTGATAATCAGCCGAGTTAATCTTCAACAGAAGTCCCTAATCCCGCTGACTCAGCTTTCCGGAGCTTAAGCACTCAAGGTCCGGTTCTCAGTCCCGACCCCTGAAAACCCAACCCAAAACCGCTGGTTCTTTCTAAGTCCAAAGGCAGTGTTCCTTCCAATCTTGGAGCAGTGGAGAAACCAAGACTGACTGGTGGACCCGCAATCTTTCCCCGGTTCTCTCGAGGCAGACGCGCCTGAGCAGCATGCGCCCGCTTCAGAGCTCCCCCGCCGTGTGGCTTAATCTCTCCGATGCCTGCCGCCTCGCCCAGTCGCTGACCGCGACAGGATGGATCAGCGTGCCCTCCTCCCCAATCACAGTGGAAGCCCCCTGCAACCCTTTCTGCCTCGCCTCGTCTCGCTCGTGCCCTCGCCGGCCACTCCAAGGTGCCCCGTCACCGCCGTGGTAGAGTTTTGCCGCTGCTGCGTCAGACCGCCTCGCGACCCGCGCCCATCATCTCGCCCGGATCCCCGGCTGCAAGCCCCGATGCCTTCCGGTTTTTCCGCCTCTCCACAGTTGCACCGCCCACGAGCTCGCTCCACGATGATACCTCCCTCGCCAACCCCGACTCTGGCCGTGATAGCTCCCTTTTTCCACCTCGCCAGTAATATGCCCTGGCAAGCCACTATTTCGCGCTCGCCCTGTCACTTCGCCTGCTGCAACCTCGCTTGTAGCGCCCTTCTCCCTGTCACACGCAAGTCAAATCCGCCGCTCGATGCGACCAGACCATGCTCGCCTCTGCCAAATCAAAATTCTGGCAAAGCCGCGCCTGCGCCGGCCTTGTCTCCAGTGCCCAATAGCCGAAGACTCTATCTCCAAGGTCCTGTTCCACCGCCCATCGCCGCTCAATCACCGCCATGGCAGCGCACTCCATCCTTTTCTTCCCGGTCTTCCTGCTGCTCAAAAATCTCTCTCTTCCGCGCAGCTATAAAAAGGCATTCCAGAGTCCCAGCGGAGTTTCCTTCGCCATCGCTGTTTCGCCGCCCATACTCTGAGCACACTTGAGCACTCCCCCTGAGCTCTTGAGAAGTTCCTCTCTCCGCTCAAACCCGCTTCTCCCCAATCCACCAAGCCGTTTGTTCCTCTGCGCTGTGCTAGAGCTTTCTTGTTGCCCACAAGAAGCTCCGTCACCGCCGGAGCACCGTCAAACCTCGCCGCAGCTCAAGCCTTAGCACTTTAGTCTTTCCGCCCAAGTCTGTTCCTTCCCAACCCCAAAACCTTCACCAGTAGACCTGAAGGTAAGTTGCCGACCCCTTTCCGGTTCGCCCGACCCCTTTTTCCGTGTCGCCCGACCCTGTGTGTTCGCCGACACAGATCACAAGTTTATTCCTTAACTTTAAGGGTCAGATCACAAGTTTACCCCTATCCGACCCTTCACCAACTAAAGTTGAACTCCCCCACCTTTTCTGTAGCTTTGCTACAAGTGTCTGAGCTTTAACTTGCAAGTGTTGTTGAAATAACTATCTATACGCTAACTGCTGCATGTGCACTCGTGTAGAATTACATCTCACCGACGGCACCTACGAGCTACACCTGGCGCCTGAAGACGGAGCTGTAGCAGAGCCGCCAATCCCAGAAGCCGAAGCAGCAACTGCTGAAGACTAGTTCACCTCCACTCCGCTTGAAGGCAAGCCCCGGAGCATGCACCCAACTTTCTAAACTTGCACATGCCTTCCTTCTCATGAATGTGCATTTACGTATAGGAGTTGTTTGAAACCCTAGATGCATGACATAGTTCCTTTGATCTGAACACTAGTATGTTGGATTTGAGTAGTGGCAATGCTTAATAGGACTCGGTAAAAGTCGAGTGATTTCCTGTCACTCGCGAGTTATAGGAGTTGGATGTTCTGTTTTGTTTACAACTATAAGAACAATGGACGGGGCAGGGTTTTGGTGAACTCCTTTGGTGGTCGGCTGATCGCCCCGTCTGTTTACTCAATCTGTTAAGGCTCGACAGTGGTGGTATTCATGATCAAGTATTTGAAAGTACTAATCTCATACCCATTATGGGATGGGGAAGCCTAGTACCTGATTGAACCTAAACGTGAGCGGTTCGATCCATTGTCTCTGGAACAAAGTTCCCCTGCGGCCGCACGTGGTGGCAAGTCTGGTCACAGAACGGCAGAGGCCGAGTCTGTGGAACCTTGCGCCAAGGAAAGTGGGTCCAACATGGGTTAGGGAATTGATGGGGAAGGCCGACACAGGAAGCGACCCTCGGTGGGACGCGGATGTCGTGAGGTTAGGATTACCATGCATGGTTAAAGAACTTGAATCGATTCGTCTGCCTCTCACAGTTTGAGACTGCTGGATTGCTATGCTACACTGAGTAATGAAGGAGTCTGATGATGACATGGTCTTAATGTTGAGCTTGTATACATAAAGTTGGATCTATGATTGCTTAGTGTAAGTTGCCAACGTAGACTGGTTAATGAACTTAGAATCTGAGCTAAAACTTGAAAGCAAGGACCTAACATAGTCGCTTTTGGCAAACAAAACCCCTCAGCCAAAGAGCCTTACATGTCTAGAAGTGGTGAAGTAGCTTTTCACTAGTCGGTTAAGTCTTGTGGAGCTTAGAAGCTCAGCCTTGTTTGTGGCATCTCTTTTCAGGTGAGGTTGAAACTTCCGAGCTTGCTGTTGGCACTTCGCCACCCCAGCTCCCTCCTAGGTGGACGGTCGAGTGGGATCCTTCCTCGGATGGCGGGGAATGGGATCATTGATGTCCTGTCTAGCCTCACCAGGGACATCCTGTTGGGATACGAGGTAGGCTACACTAGCGCAAATCAAAATTTCTACCGCGTAAAACCAGGAAGAACTGCCGTATAAGGATTACGGGATTACCACTCGACGCACTACTGGTGCGGAAGATGTAGATATGCGTCGATGCAGTGAAGACGATCAACGTAGTCGTACGTAGTCGATCAACGTAGTCGTACGTAGTCGATCACGTCAACGTCCAGCAGCTCCTCAGCAGCTCGTCCACGTGCAGCAAGATCGCCTCCCATGCCGCGGCTCGTCGTCGGCTCGTCGTGGCTCGTCGTGGCTCGTCCGAGTGCTGCAGGCGCAACACCTCCAAGGTATCCACACATGCAAGGAGGAAGCGTCGCAAGCCAGACTGCTAGATCCGCGAGTTGCAATAGGCGAGAGCGTGGAGGCGCGACAGATGTGTTTCGCCAAAAAGGTGTAAACCCTAGGGTGCCCCCATCCCTCTATTTATAGAGGTTCCTGACGGGCCTCTGGGTCCGAGGCCCATTAGTACTTCTAAACCTAATCCAACTCGGATCAGATCCGAATTGGGCTTCCAGCCCCTGAAGTGTGTGACCCTATGGGTTCAGATACGTATAGACATGGCCCGAGTACCAATAGTCGGTAGCGGCCTCTAGCAAGACGTGCCAACTCCTATACGCACACGAAGATCATATCAGACGAACCATCACAACATAATATACATGCTATTCCCTTTGCCTCACGATATTTGGTCTAGCTTCAAGCCGACCGCTCTTTCTCGATCCTGTGATTCGGAATCCCTTTGTAGGTTAACTCTTAACCGTACGTAGCATGGCCATGCATTTTCGGATCCGATCACTCAAAGGGCCCAGAGATACCACTCTCAATCAGAGAGGGGCAAATCCCATCTTGATTGACCATGTCTCATAGCATGCTTCTTGACAAACCCGAAAGCTACCTTTATAACTACCCTGTTACGGCGTAGCGTTTGATAGCCCCTAAGTAGGTCGATCCACATCTTGAATACATGCGACAATCTCAAGTCTAAGGACAAAACGTATATGTTGTTTAAAGAAAGAACTACTTCTCGTGTTGGGTCAGTCCTAGCACATGTCTCCACATGTGTCCACATTATTAGTTCAACATCTCCATGTCCATGACTTGTGAAACATAGTCATCAACTAATACATGTGCTAGTCTAATATTCATGTGTGTCCTCACATGAACTCCAACTAGGGACAACTTTAGAATAGCCATACAAGTAAAGAGTTTCACATACAATTCACATAATTGCAAATCAATTCAAGTAGCCTTTAATGGATATTCAATGAACACAATATACAAATCATGGATACAAATGGAATATCATCATCTCTATGATTGCCTCTAGGGTATACCTCCAACAGTCTCCCACTTGCACTAGAGTCAATCTAGAAGGTACCTAATACCCATACCTCTTACATGGGCATCATGCTTAGCCTGCGGGAGTGGTTTTGTCAACGGATCAGAAATGTTCAGATCCGTGTGTATTTTGCATATCTTGATCTCACCCCGGTTAACAAAGTCTCGAATGAGATGAAATCGCCGCATTACGTGTTTGTTCTTCTGGTGGTTCCTTAGCTCCTTTGCTTGCGCAATTGCCCCATTATTATCACAGTAGAGATTCAATGGGCTGGACGCATTCGGGAACACACCAAGCTCAATGAGGAAATTTCTTATCCAAACACCTTCCTTCGCGGCTTCCGAAGCCGCGATGTACTCGGCTTCTGTCATAGAATCGGCCACCGTCTCCTGCTTGGAACTCTTCCAACTAACAGCACCACCATTTAGCGTGAACACAAATCCTGATTGTGACTTTGAATCATCTCTGTCGGTTTGGAAACTAGCATCGGTGTAACCTGTTACAACGAGCTCCTCCTCACCTCCACAGACGAGGAACATATCTTTAGTCCTTCTCAAGTACTTAAGAATGTTTTTCACCGCTGTCCAGTGACTCTCACCTGGATCAGATTGGTGTGTGCTTGTCATACTTAGCGCATATGAAACATCAGGGCGAGTACTTATCATTGCATACATGATAGATCCAATAGCCGAGGCATATGGCACTCTACTCATGCGATCCCGCTCATCAGCAGTCGAAGGATACTGAGTCTTGCTGAGATGTATGCCATGTGACATAGGCAAGAACCCTTTCTTTGCCTCTTCCATATTGAACCGCTTCAACACTTTGTCAATGTAAGTATCTTGGCTTAAACCTATAAGCCTTCTCGATCTATCTCTATAGATCTTAATGCCCAGAATATATGCCGCTTCCCCTAAGTCCTTCATCGAAAAACTATTTTTCAGTGAAGTCTTTACGGACTCAAGCATAGGAATGTTATTTCCAATCAGTAATATGTCATCCACATATAAGATTAGAAATACTACAGAGCTCCCACTAACCTTCTTGTAAACACAATACTCTTCTTCGTTCTTGATGAAGTCAAACCCTTTTACCACTTCATCAAAACGAATGTTCCAACTCCTAGATGCTTGCTTCAATCCATAAATGGATCTCTGAAGCTTGCATACCTTTCCAGCATTTTTCGGATCGACAAAACCCTCGGGCTGTATCATATACACGTCCTCAGCTAGGTTTCCATTCAGGAAAGCAGTCTTGACATCCATCTGCCATATCTCATAATCGAAATATGCAGCTATAGCTAGAATAATCTAAATGGACTTAAGCATCACTATGGGTGAGAAAGTCTCGTCGTAGTCAACTCCTTGAACTTGTCGAAAACCTTTTGCGACAAGTCGTGCTTTATAGATGTGAACATTTCCATCCATGTCCTTTTTCTTCTTATAGATCCACTTGCACTCTATGGCTTTAACACCATCAGGCGGGTCAACCAAGTTCCAAACTTGATTGTCTCCCATGGACTCTATTTCGGATTGCATGGCACTCTGCCATTTTTTGGAGTCTGGGTCCATCATTGCTTCTGGATATGTCGCAGGCTCATCATTGTCCAACAATAATATTTCCCGCATTTCGCGGAGCCTTGCCGACCTTCGTGGTTGTGTCGGTGCTTCTCTTGCCATGGGTATCTCAACTTGTTCTGCTACGTTAGCATCACTCATTGATTCTTGCCCGATCGGCTCATCTTGAACTTCTTCAAGATGCACTGTCTTTCCACTCTTTTCTCCTTTGAGAAACTCTTTCTCTAGGAAAACCCCGTTCCGAGCGACAAACACTTTGCCTTCTGATCAGTTGTAGAAATAATATCCCAAAGTTTCCTTTGGATATCCAACGAAAATGCACTTATCCGACTTGGGTGTGATCTTGTCTGACTGAAATCGCTTGACAAACACTTCACATCCCCAAATCTTTTGAAAAGACAAACTAGGAACCTTTCCAGTCCATATCTCATATGGTGTCTTAACTACGGACTTAGATGGTACCCTATTAAGTGTGAAAGCTGCTGTTTCTAGAGCGTATACCCAAAATGACAACGGTAGGTCCGACTGGCTCATCATTGATCGAACCATGTCTAACAAAGTTCGATTACGTTGCTCGGATACACCGTTTCTCTGAGGTGTTCCAGGCGGCGTAAGTTGTGGAACAATTCCGCAACTCTTTAGATGATTGCTAAACTCGTGGCTCAAATACTCACCTCCACGATCAGATCGTAAGGCCTTAATTTTCTTGCCACGCTGATTTTCAACTTCATTCTGCTCATCAAGTAGACATAGCCATATCTACTAAAATCATCAGTGAAAGTTATGAAGTATTGGAATCCTCCTCTAGCCGTCGTGCTCACCGCATACATCGCTATGTATGAGTTCCAACAAGTCTACTGCTCTCTCAGGAAAACCTGTGAAAGACGTCTTGGTCATCTTGCCTAGCAAGCAAGCCTCACATGTCTCGTATGATTCAAAATCAAACGAAGTTAGGAGTCCATCAGAATGGAGCTTCTTCATGCGTTTTTCACTTATATGACCCAAACGACAATGCCACAAGTAGGTAGGACTCAAATCATTAGGCCGAGGCCTTTTAGCACTTACGTTACAGACAGGTGAACCATCAAGATTTAAAACAAACAATCCATTCACAATGGGTGCAAAAGCCATAAACATATCATTCTTAGAGATCACACAACCATTGTTTTCACTCGTAAATGAATAACCATCCTTCATCAAGCATGAAGGAGACAAAATGTTTCGACTTAAACTAGGAACGAAATAACAATTATTCAACTCCATAATAAATCCTGACGGGAGGTGGAGTTGCATCGTCCCGACGGTCAACGCAGCAACTCTTGCATTATTGCCCACGCGGAAATCAACTTCTCCTCTTTCCACGCTTCTACTTCTTATCATTCCCTACATCGAATTGCAAATATGAGCAACCGATCCGGTATCAAATACCCAAGAATTAATAATGGTATCAGCGAGAAAAATGTTGTCTATAACATTAACAACAAGCGTACCTAAGGTAGAAGTACTCTTACTTCCGCCATTCTTCAAGGAAGCTAGGTACTGCTTGCAGTTTCTCTTCCAGTGACCAAGTTCATGACAGTAAAAGCACTCTTTGTCTGGAGCAGGTCCAGGTCCAGCTTTAACCTTAGGCGTTGGGTTTGGCTTGGACGTTCCAGCCTTGCCCTTCTTCTTCCAAGAATTGCCCTTCTTCTTAAAGCTAGGCTTGTTCTGTATAGCCATCACATGGCTGGTACTAGCGCTTTTCTTGATGTCAGCCTCTGCTGTTTTAAGCATGCCACACAGCTCATTCAGACCCTTGTCCATCCCATGCATATGGTAGTTCGAGATGAAGTTCCCATAGCTAGGCGGAAGAGACGAAAGTATGAAATCAGTGGCCAACTCTTGGCCCAGTGGGAAGCCCAGCTTCTCCAACCGTTGAGTGTAACCAACCATCTTGATTACGTGTGGTTCTACTGCTGCGCCTTCTGCTAGCTTGCTCTCAACAAAGGCCTTAGACACATTGAACCTTCCAGTCCTGGCCTGTGTTTGGAACATGTATCTAAGCGCCACGATCATATCGTGTGCCTCATGGTTTGTTTCGAACTGCATCTGCAGCTCGGGTTCCATGCAAGCAAGTATAAGGCAGCTTACTTCGAGGTTAGCATCACATGCTTTCTTGTAAGCATTCTTAGCAGTAGCGGGTGCATCATCAGCAGGTTCTTCTGGTAGTGGGTTGTCTAGAACATCATCCTTTTTCTCAGCCCTGAGAACAATTCTCAGGTTACGGATCCAATCCGAGTAATTTGTTCCATTCAACTTGTCCTTCTCAAGGACCGAACGCAAAGCAAATGGTGTAGTGCTGCTAGGTGCCATTTAATCTACAACAAAGTAATGCAAAATACACTAAGACAAACGTATCCCTGATAGAGCAAATCACATTAAACTATTTTAACAGAATCTACTCCCACTAAAATCAATATCCCTCTATTGAAACTTAGTGATTCAGGATCCACAACTAACAAGTCCACTAGTGAGCTTTAGCATCACCGCTAGCAAACAAGGTAGATCGGTAAGCAACTTTTGCTAATCATATCACATATGACTCCTGTTGTTGGGTGACATCTCTATGTCTCGGCGCCCAACCTTTATGCCCCAAGGTTCTTAACTGTTAAGATGACCTTGTCAAGCAAACCAACCCTTATGCGTGTAAGTGTCCGACACAAACCCGTCTAGTCAAGGAAAACTAGTGGTACCCTAATTTCATAGACCCACCACTAATTGTACAAGACATGGGACAGTGCAAGTTTTAGTTGGGAGGGCATACTAACTTAAACTTTGTGAGGGATCGTTCTACTTCTAACATCACAGCATGCAGAAAGTAAAACATAAACAGAATAGCATTCACACAGTTGTGACACAGTATGGCCCGTTTTCATATGGCGATCTCCATCTCCATAGAATATGTTCACCATGGTGATCTCCATCTCCATGTTCCATGTGCGCCATCCTTCTGGTGATGAGTCCTCCAAGAACTAGAACATGCTATTACACCTAATAGCTAGTAAGGAAGCTAGTAATGAAGATTACATAGTTGCTTGGATCATCACAGATTGGTACGCAGACTATTAAATACATTAAGGTGACAACACTTATGGCTCCTGCCGTACGCGCGACACGCAGGTCACGAATGAGTTACACACATGCATCACATACACAAAAGGGGCCATACTGATCACAAGATACATCCTGCAAAACAGAGTTAGATGTTCTAATGTTCCAAACTTCAGAGGCCCGAAACTCCATCTTAGAGGTCGAAATTGGGAATCTAATTTCGTAATCATGTGTAACTTTTTCTGTAGATCAATTTTCATATATAATTCGCCTCGATCCGAGATCGTACCGAAAAGTTACGGCTGTTTTACCGAAGCACACGCACACGGCAAAATTCCGACCCCGGTAGTAGATCCCATCTACTATTGCACATCTAATGCACCTGGCGTATGACCCTGGATTTCAATTTGACCAATCATATTGATCTTCGCTCACTGCAACTGGATTTACGTGTATCACTGAACTCCGATGGCGGAAACCGACCGGTAGGAGTATGTCGTTACACTACCATTGCAGCAAGGGCACGAAACCAGGACATAGATCAAACAAAAAACTCGCATATCTTCATATGCACACATCCCGAATCCAAAACTAAGCAGCTACGGCTCTGATACCACTGTTGGGATACGAGGTAGGCTACACTAGCGCAAATCAAAATTTCTACCGCGTAAAACCAAGAAGAACTGCCGTATAAGGATCACGGGATTACCACTCGACGCACTACTGGTGCGGAAGATGTAGATATGCGTCGATGCAGTGAAGATGATCAACGTAGTCGTACGTAGTCGATCAACGTAGTCGTACGTAGTCGATCACGTCAACGTCCAACAGCTCCTCAGCAGCTCGTCCACGTGCAGCAAGATCGCCTCCCGTGCCGCGGCTCGTCGTCGGCTCGTCGTGGCTCGTCCGAGTGCTGCAGGCGCAACACCTCCAAGGTATCCACACATGCAGGGAGGAAGCGTCGCAAGCCGGACTGCTAGATCCGCGAGTTGCAACAGGCGAGAGCGTGGAGGCGCGGCAGATGTGTTTCGCCAAAAAGGTGTAAACCCTAGGGCGCCCCCACCCCTCTATTTATAGAGGTTCCTGACGGGCCTCTGGGTCCGAGGCCTATTAGTACTTCTAAACCTAATCCAACTCGGATCAGATCCGAATTGGGCTTCCAGCCCCTTAAGTGTGTGACCCTATGGGTTCAGATACGTATAGACATGGCCCGAGTACCAATAGTCGGTAGCGGCCTCTAGCAAGACGTGCCAACTCCTATACGCACACGAAGATCATATCAGACGAACCATCACAACATAATATACATGCTATTCCCTTTGCCTCACAATATTTGGTCTAGCTTCAAGCCGACCGCTCTTTCTCGATCCTGTGATTCGGAATCCCTTTGTAGGTTAACTCTTAACCGTACGTAGCATGGCCATGCATTTTCGGATCCGATCACTCGAGGGGCCCAGAGATATCACTCTCAATCAGAGAGGGGCAAATCCCATCTTGATTGACCATGTCTCATAGCATGCTTTTTAACAAACCCGAAAGTTACCTTTATAACTACCCTGTTACGGCGTAGCATTTGATAGCCCCTAAGTAGGTCGATCCACATCTTGAATACATGCGACAATCTCAGGTCTATGGACAAAACGTATATGTTGTTTAAAGAAAGAACTACTTCTCGTGTTGGGTCAGTCCTAGCACATGTCTCCACATGTGTCCACATTATTAGTTCAACATCTCCATGTCCATGACTTGTGAAACATAGTCATCAACTAATACATGTGCTAGTCTAATATTCATGTGTGTCCTCACATGAACTCCGACTAGGGACAACTTTAGAATAACCATATAAGTAAAGAGTTTCACATACAATTCACATAATTGCAAATCAATTCAAGTAGCCTTTAATGGATATTCAATGAACACAATATACAAATCATGGATACAAATGGAATGTCATCATCTCTATGATTGCCTCTAGGGCATACCTCCAACACATCCGACCCCGACGATAGCCTCCGCTACATTTTGCCTTCTGTTGTTTCATTCATAACTTGTAAAACTCTGATTTTCAACCCGTGTGTCATGAAATGTAAATCAAATGGTGGATCTGTTGTATTCTCTAGAACCACTCACCTTCGTGTGAGCTATGCTAACTCGGTCCTGTTAAGTGGTTAAATCGGATGAAATCCGACGGCACATCGAGTTAACTTGATTAAGGCATGCGGATCGCGTGTTAAGCGACTTACCGTGCTTTAGTTAAGTTAATCCGAGGTGTTCCGCCACACCTTTCCTTTCCAGAATTTCATAAGGACCAATATATCTCAGTGCTAATTTTCCTTTAACTCCAAATCGGTGCATTCCTTTCATCGGAGATACTTTGAGACATACAAAGTCTCCAACACAAAACTCCAAAGATCTTCTTCTTTTATCCGAATAACTTTTCTGTCGGGACTGAGCTATTTCAAGATTCTTACGAATTTTCTGAACTTTTTCCTCAGCTTCAATGACTAGATCTGGTCCCAAATGTGCTCTTTCTCCTGGTTTTGACCAATTTAAAGGTGTTCTACACCTGTGGCCATATAATGCTTCATAAGGTGCCATTTGTATACTAGCTTGGTAACTATTGTTGTAGGAGAATTCTGCCAGAGGCAAACATTCATGCCATTTCTTCGAGAAGGTAAGAGCACAGGCTCGAAGCATATCTTCTAAGATTTGATTTACCCTTTCTGTCTGACCATCAGCCTGTGGATGGTAGGCGGAGCTCCTAATAAGGGTAGTCCCCATTGTTTCATGCAATTGTTCCCAAAATCTAGAGACAAATTGGGAACCTCGATCAAAGACAATTGTCTTGGGTACTCCATGTAAACATACTACCCGAGACATATAGAGTTGCACATAAGCTAGCATACGGTAAGTGGTCTTGACAGGAATAAAATGAGCCGACTTAGTGAGTCGATCTATGATAACCCATATGGAATCATACCCCTTTGAGGTAGTAGGCAATCCTACTATAAAATCCATGGAAATGTCTTCCTACGTCCATTTAGGAATGGTTAAGGGTTGCAATAAGCCAACTGATTTCTGATGTGTGGCTTTCACCCTTTGGCATGTATCACATTCAGATACATACTTGGCTATTTCCCTCTTCATTCTTGTCCACCGAAATCATTGCTTCAGGTCTTGATACATCTTAGTACTTCTAGGGTGGATAGAGAATCTTGACAAATGAGCTTCATCTAGGATCTTCTTTCTCAAGCCCATCTTCTTGGGTACTACTATTCGGTTTTTGAAATAGAGCACCCCTTTTTCATCCTGGGTAAAACAAGTAACATCACCTTGACTTACTCACTCCCGAAGTATTCTCATTCCTTTGTCCTTCTTCTGGGCTTGTTCTATCTCCTCCTTTAAGGTATCATACAAGATAAGATTATGCAAGGTACCTTGCATTATTATTCCTAAATTCAGATCTTCTAACTCTTCACACAATGTCTTAACATGTGGTTGAACTGTAACGCAGTGACATGGAGCTTTTCTGCTCAGAGCATCCGCTACTACATTAGCTTTACCCGGATGATAGTGATTCTCCAGCTTATAGTCTTTGATCAGTTCCAGCCATCTCCTCTGCCTCATATTCAGATATGACTGGGTAAATATGTACTTCAAACTCTTGTGATCAGTAAAAATATGACAATCACTACCCAAAAGATAATGTCGCCATATTTTCAATGCATGAACCACGGCAGCTAGTTCTAAATCATGGGTAGGATAATGTTCTTCATGATGCTTCGATTGTCGTGAAGCATAAGCAATGACTTTCCCTTCTTGCAGAAGAACACATCCTAGTCCAGTTCCTGAGGCATCAAAATAAACATCAAAGGGTTTCTCTAAATTGGGTTGGGCTAACACTGGTGCTGTGGTTAATAGCTTTTTCAACAATTGGAAGGATTCTTCACATTCAGAAGTCCATTCAAATTTCTTTTCTTTCTTTAGCAACTCGGTGATTGGCTTAGAGATCTTGGAGAAGCTTGGAATAAACCTTCGGTAATATCCGGCCATTCCAAGAAAACTTCTTACTTCATCAACAGTTGTTGGCGATTTCCAATCCAATATGTCCTTGACCTTTCCAGGATCCACTTCAATTCCTTTTTCGGACAAAACATGCCCAAGGAATGGAACCTTCTTTAGCCAAAACTCACACTTACTAAACTTGGCATATAGTCGGTGCTCCCAGAGTCTATCCAAGACAACACGCAGATGCCACGCATGTTCTTCCTCACTTTTTGAAAATACTAGGATATCATCAATAAAGACTACCACAAATTTATCCAGTTCTGGCATGAATACTGAGTTCATGAGATACATGAAGTGAGCTGGGGCATTTGTTAAACTGAAGGACATGACCAAGTATTCATACGACCCATACCTAGTCGAGAATGTTGTTTTAGGAATGTCCTCAGGTCTGATCTTAATCTGATGATATCCAGACTGAAGGTCAATCTTGGAAAAGACCTTGGCTCCAGCCAATTGGTCGAATAACAAATCAATCTGTGGTAACGGATACTTGTTCTTAATAGTTACAGCATTCAAATGATGGTAGTCCACACACAGTCTTAGAGTATTATCTTTCTTCTTGACAAAAAGTGCAGGGCAGCCCCAGGGTGAAGTACTAGGCCGAATAAAACCCTTATCCAACAATTCTTGTAATTGAGTTTTCAATTCTGCTAGTTCTTTAGGTGGCATCCGGTATGGCCTCCTAGAGATAGGAGCAGTGCCAGGTTCTAATTCAATGGTGAATTCTACCGCTCTATCAGGCGGCAAACCTAGAAGATCCTCAGGAAACACATCTGCATACTCATTAACTACGGGGATAGAGTCTAGAGTCACGGCTCTAGTTTTATTAACCATTTGGTCCAAACATGGATGAGTGGGTAATTGGAGTTTGAAAGGATGTCCTCGCGAATCTTTTAAGCTAATGGTTCGTCTGAACACATCAATCTGAACCTTATGCTGTTTCATCCAATTACCAAAATAATATCTATTTCCTGATCTTCCGAAATTAAAGGAGTTGCACCCACTTTCCATCCCTCTAAATTTAAGACCACATTGTGAGCAACTTGATTGGTATTTTGGGTGGCTCCAGTGGCTTGTATAGCATAATTAGTGTTGAAAGTGTATACTTCCATTTGGTGTCTCTTCACAAAGTTCTTACTTATAAAAGTATGCAAAGCGCCAGAATCAAATAAAACCATGGTAGGGTGATCGTTGATACAGAACATACTTTCTAGGATAAGCTCACCCTCTGGAATTTCCTCAACATTCATATAATGGACCCTTCCAGTCTTGGTATTCACAAACTTCTTCCGGGCAAATTTCTGACCCATACCTTGGCCCGAAGTCTGAGCCTTTACATTCGTGTTTCCTCCGGCCTTGGGAAAATGGCAATCATGGGCGAAGTGCCCTAGCTTTCCACAATTAAAGCAAACATGTTGATTTCCCAAAGGAGTGGGATCACGAAACCCGGAAGTTGGTGCACTCACTAGGCGAGGAGTATTTATGGGGCTCCTGGCAATCCAAGGTTGGGGTGGCCTCTGCTGGAATGAAGGCCAGTATGCTGGTCGAGGAGGACCTCGATAGATGACCTTCATCCTCTGTGAAGCACCTCCAGATGCCCCGAAAGGAATATCTTTCCTCTTTAGAGATTCTTCTTTCTTCATAGTCTCATCCAGGATTCTCATCTTCTCTTATACGGTAATGGCCACACTTACCACAGCACTATAACCAGCGAAGGTGCAGGTAGATAACTTCTCCTGCATCCTCGCATTAAGTCCTCGAAGATAGCAATCCCTTTTCTTAGATTCCATGTTCACATGCTCTGGGGCATATTGAGCCGAATGGTCAAACTCATGAGTGTACTCCAGTACGCTTCGACCTCCCTGTTGAAGCCTTAGAAATTGCTCTAGCTTCATCCTTAGGACTTCCTTAGGTATGAACTGGGTACGGAAAGCATTCTTGAAATCTTCCCATATGATCTCCCTTCCCACGGGTTGCCTTGCCAAATAACTGGTCCACCAAGTTCCGGCAGGACCTTGAAGTTGAAGTCCGGCAAACTCTGCCTTTTGTGCTTCTGTGCAATGCGGAATTACACGAAACTTTTGCTCCAGTGTCTGCAACCATTCATTTGCTTCCAGTGGGTGTTCAGCTTTTTGAAAGATAGGGGGACGAGTCTCCAAAAACTGGGTGTAGGTCACACCCCGCTCTGGATCCCTCCGACCACCTATATTTCCTATGTTCTAAGCAATCATTTGAAGCAGCCGGGCTTGCTCAGCCCCAAAGTTCACCAAACTGGCAATAGCATCGGCCAACGTTTGAGCTCGTGGTGGGATTTCATCATTAACCCTCATCCCGGAAGAATTGGGCTCCTTAGGATCCGACATTCCTGTCAAGAAATTGTACAGAAATCCATTAAACCTTTGCTCCCATCCACTTATATATGTCATATCTTCAAAGTTATATGTGCATATGTTAGAACAACATTTGAAACTAATTTCCTCAAACTTCATCATAAACTACCAAAATTTCAGGTATGCTTGAAATGATGTCCTTCCATAGCATCTTAGTGAAGCCGGTTGCATCAAAGGATTTAGATCTATTCACCTTCCTTAGTACTTTCTTCTTCGGTCCTCTGTTTGCACCGGTCCTGACTTCGTCTAATTTCTAGCGCATGGAACGTGTTTAGGTCTAACGACACTCCCCAAACCCAAAAGTTTTTAAAACATGCTATGCAATTATGATGCAGTGATTCCTATGTGCTTTCAGACTCATATACATACTCGTAGGAAAATTGGTGGCATCGTAATCTCTCCCTAATAATATGCTATCGAATACTAGCGACACACAGCAAACAGTTAGCATCTCCAAAACAATCAACCAATTAACACTATTGCCACCTAAGACTCAAGTTTTCTTTATTTCAAATAGAGTCTCAATTTTTAAACAGTAATATCTGTTGATTATCCCAACCTATGGCTTTGATACCAGCTGTGGTGGAACCGCCCAACTTAAACTGGCTTAAGTGCGTCTAATTGCTATCAGAACAACAATTATCCAAAATGCACTTAAAATAGTGTAAGTCCGGTAGTCCGTCAAGGGTTCTGTTCACAAAACTCCTTGAAAACTTCCACGGGTGTTCCATAGCCATACATCAGGATTGCTTCCGCGATGGGATAGCATCAACAAATATTACATTTTACATACATACTAGAGGTACGATTTATTACAAACTATAGATTGAAAGAAACTTAATAGTGCAAGTTAAACCATTGCTAAGAGTTTAAAATATAAACTAGTCCGGGGCAAGTAATTAAACATCTAAGTTTATTCTGGGGTATCATGAGACTCATAAGATACCCTAGTTCTTCAGAGCTTCCTCCTCAGTGGGTCCCTGCTGGGTTTTTGAAAACAACAACAAAGGATCCCCTGAGTACTCAGCAAGTCTGACCCATCTAACCAATATAAATACTTCCTGTATACTGTATGATAGCTTTATGGTGTATAGGCTGACTCACATTTTGCAGAAAGAGCTTACTATAAGTGAAACCTTAGTTTTATCTTTTACTTCAGTTGAGTTCGTTACCTGACCAGTCTAAATGACGAAAAATATTTTAGCAACCAGATAGAACTAAGTCATACAACATAATTATTCAAAGCAAATGGTTCCCTTCTCTTTGTTACACTACGATGCTCAAGCAATGATCAAGTGCATTCATATTCGAGAATTGCGGTGATCTGAACCGATTTACATCCTACAGGAGATACCCGACCACCAGCTAGGTACAACTGTCCGGGTTGCACATAACGACCTTTCGATTGGTTGTACCCAACGATCGAAAATATGACTACTCGAACCCAGGGACGCACCCCCACATGGGACCCCACGTCTGGCCTGATCTCCAATGTGAGTTTCAGGCTACGCCCCTGCCCTTCCACTGCACGCCAAGCACGGGTACGAAATATTTCCGATCAGAGAGCCAACTAACCTATCGGGCTTGCTAGTTCCCAGATGACAGTAAGTAACCAGGTAATATCACTTGATCACTGGTTAAAACAATGATCGGTCCTTAATCAAATTAACCGAGTAGACGGAACTACGGAACTCAAGACTCCTTTCTTGATTCCATCCAAGCTTCCGTCCACTATGTTCCAAAATAGGTCATTTCTTTGATCTACATATGTATGACAATGTTACCTTAGGTCGCTGAGTACCATGGGTACTTAGAAAGGATAAAGGTAGCATGATTATGCTTTGTTAAGCATGGGATACTTACTAACTATTTGGAATAGGTGGCAAAGATGTCCTTAATAACAAGGTTGGATTATGCATAAAAGTAAGTTTTCAATCAACTCCTAGACTTAATGCATTCATAACAAAATAACCAATAGTTGGACACATGAAATAATAACTCCAAAAGTAGATAGGCTTAAATGCACCAGGGCTTGCCTTGATCTATAAAAAGGTTAGTGTTGTCCGACGGTCCGACTTCACAGCGGATCAACTCAATAATCTCCTCAAACTCCGGAGGTTCTTCAGAAATTTCCAGAAATTCTGCTTCTGGAGATTCAGTGTCTACGATAAAGTGCATGCATGAGTCAGAGATGCAACTTTTTAAGCACAAGACTATACAACTTCCTTCATGATAAAGTTGCAAGCCAACAATGACTTAGACAAGTTAACTTCATGATAAAGTTGCAAGCCAACAAAATTCTACCCGTAACGACTAACCCACGATTCAAACCTCCTTTATTTAACCCATTTTTAGACTTTTCCTATTATTTTTGAAAAGCATTTGAATTAATTTCTAATGTAAAAGAAAATGTAAAACTATAGATTAACATTTGTTTGGAATTTATCAAAACATTATTCAGAATTTTATTTATTTATAAATCTTAAGCATTTACTTAAATATTGTAAGGAAAAGCATTAATAAATACTTAATCTTTATCCTTTTTATTTAAAAATGTAAGCCTTTTCTTTTTATTTTTGAAAAGCATCATAAATACTTTCTAACCTTAAACTCCTAATTACTATAGATTATGATTAATTTGTAATTACAAAAGCATTAGTTCATATTTTATGTATTTTGGAATTATTAAGTATTTATTTAATACATTTGATTAAAGGCACTAAATAAATACCCAAAATGTTTCTATAAACAAATAAGTTTTAACAATTTTAATGTGTAAAGGAGATAAAAACAAACCTATTAAAATTTATTTCACTATTTTTGGGTACTTATACCATTTACAATGAATTAAATGGGTTGGCAGTTATTTAAATCTATTTTAAAATTGAAAAACCAAACCTTATCCGAAAACCCCCCTGGAACTCTTTTTTTTTCTACCGGCCCTCTTTTACCCTACTCTCACAGATGCGTGGGCCAGCCGGCCAGGCTATCCTACCCGACGCCACAACAGGGTGCCAGGGCGGGCAAGGCTGGCGGCTCGCCGGCGACGGGGCCGTGCCAGGGAGCACCCCCAGGACCTGGCGCACCCGCGGGCGGTACTAGCCCACCCGGAGGTGTCCTGAGCCGGGCCCTCCACGGGCGGCGGCGGCCATGGCTGGTGGCCGGCTGGCTTTAAGTCCGGCGGCGGCGCAAAAACAACCGGCGGCGCACCCTACGGCTTCTACACGACTCCAGCACCTCTATACCTGAGCACAAGAACGGAGAAGTGGCAGCGCGGAGAGCTCACCGGAGGGACCGGTGGTGACGGTCGGCGGAAAGGAGATGCGGCGGTGTGGGCTCGCTGGCGGAAAAACTGGTGAACGGAGCTTTGGGCAGATGGAATCGAGGAGAGGAGTGGCGGCGCTACAAGGCTCTGCTTCGTGGTGGTGAAATGGCGAAAGAGGAAACGGATGAGGACGGGAGCGGTAAATATTCAAGCGTTCACCGCGTGCATGGAGGCCACCTCGACGACTTACAAGCGTGCGTGGCGCGGATGGGCCGTCGCGCTGGCCGGTGGGCAAAAGTGCTGGCGGCGGCACGGCTCTATTCCCTGCTCTGCTCGTTTTCCCCTCTTTCTTCTTCTTCTTTGCCTCTGAATTTTAGACCTCCCCATCGACCAAATTCAAATCCAAATGTCCAAATGTTCCTTAAGCAAACTTGTAGATTAATCCAAGAACTTTATTTGATAGATTGGCCTCCAACCGAATTGATCACTCTAAGACCGAGACTTTTCAGCCCAAAGTTCGAGCACAACCAATCTGTAACTGAATCCCTTCGATTCAGTTTCATCAGGTGTGGTACACGGTCATTTACTCCTCTTTAAGCTCAAGTTTTGTTAGTCAATCTTGTTCCATGCAGCTTGAACCTTGGCTATCCTTGTTCTACAACTAACAAAGATTCCATTTTGCACAAGAACCCATATAACTTTTACACTGGATTTTTCTGAAATTTACTCCAAACATTGCTAGTCAATGCTGTTTTCAGACTTAGGATTATCTCGGCGAGAAGGCTGAAATCTACTTATTTGCTGATTTTAGGCTTCATTTTAAATTCGAACCTTCCACTTTCTCTGGCCAACAACATTTCATTTTCCTTCTCCACAATACATATTTCACTAATGTCCAAAAACATCTGCTCACTTACAAGAAAAATTCTGCAGAAATTGGCTCCAAAGTTGTGTACTCAATATTATTTTCAGATTTGCGCGTTTTCGGACGATGCATAGTAACTTCATTGATTCCATCTTCGATTATATTTCTGAGAGGTTTATGACTTGATTGAGACCCCAAGCTTCACTCTCTTGAGTTCTAAATACTCTCAAGTCTCCATTTCATATGTTTGCCAAATTTATCCGAATTTGAAACTCCAAATTGCAAATTTGGTCGAATTCGGCTCAAATTCGAGTTTGGCTCAATTTACCTTCCTTTAACCCAAATTTCACCGTTAGCCTCTTAATGTCATACTTAAGTTGTCATTAACACTGGGTGTTACAAGTATCCTGGTCAGTAGGGACCTATGCGGTACCCATATCCCTCACAATTGCTTTTCAGATGTACAAGAAAAATCTGAACAAAGAGTACATAAAGAAGGGACTTACACCACATTTCACGAAGCACCTGAAGTTAAGAGACCACTGGGATTCATTTGTATAGTTTAAGAAGTCGCAAAAGAGTGCTAAGACAACTCAGACGAACATTGACAATGCTCAGAAGAAGAAATACTTACATCATCTTGGGCCAGGAGGTTACAAGAAGGGGATCGTGAAATGGCAGAGGATGGAAGATGACATAATTGCTAGGGGAATAGTACCGCAGACTCTTGAATGGCTGGAGTGAGCAAAAAATTGCTATTACGCTCATGGCAGCAAGCTCAATCCCGAAGATGGATCATTTGTGTTCGGCCAAGAATTAAGAGAAGCGGCTACGAGGCTTGTTGACTTAATAAAGGCAACAGCCGATGGATCTTTCGTGCCTAATCGAGAGAAGGACGAACTGACTATGGCACTGGGTAATCCCGAACACCCTGGATGTTGCTGAGGCAAAAGAGTAATTCCATGGAAGTTTACCTTTCATGAGCACATTGATTCATACAGAAGTCGCCAAAGAAGCAAGACCGAACACGCACGACAGCTGCGAGAGTTGCAAGAACACAAAGGTTTGACAGAGGCAAGAATGGAGGAAGCAATCGACCGGCGTATGGTTCTAGATCTTAGTAAACAAGCCAATGAACAAGAAGCTGTAGCATCAGGGGCACATGTTGACGTAAGCCCCTCTCCACATCGAAACAGTGTCGCTTCCACGGAAGCCCTAGCTGGAGGATCTACTAACATACTTGAGGACAACCAACGCCACCCCGTGGATGACATCACTAGGAGAGCTCCTTGTGAGCTTGTTACTCTCGTGAAAAACAAGCTCATCGTGGTGGCTTATGGTGTGGCTAAGCAACCGACGCAAGGCCAAACACTTCATGCCGTGGAGATTCCTGCTTGCAGTTACGCCAAAGTTCGGGTGGACCGAGTGGTCAACGGTTGGGATGATTTGGAACTAGAGATCCCTGGAGGTGACGGGGAAAAGAATCTAGGAGAAGCCATCCATGGTTGGATCCTATGGCCCAAGCACTACATAACGATTATGCAGCCGAATCCGCTGACCTTGGAATCATCTCCCCAAGGCTCAAGGGCATTATCACCTACGCCATCTGTTAGGGCACCCTCTCCACTACTATACAGGGATCCTAGCATGAGTCCACTACCAGACAGGGATCCTAGCATGAGTCCACCTCCCTCTACTACAAGCATAGCTACACGGCGAAAGATGCCTTCAGTTCCGCCGAAGGAGAAGCAGAAAAAGACGAAGGAGAAGGAACAAGAGCCCAAGTACCCATGTGATATGACAGATAAGGAACTCCGCGCAGTAGTGGATGCTGAGGTTAAAGCTTTCTTCGCAAGGGAGAAGCCAAAGAAAGATCCACCACTTGATAAGGGGCAAATTCGAGCTTTCATCAGAAGCATGGAGGTGGAGCGAAGGAAATAGCCAGAGAAACCATCGCTATCTGACTACGACAGACAAATAACAAAGGCTTTTCAGAAGAGGAAGAAAAGTGGGTCAACTATTCCTCAACTCGGAACACAATCCAACCAATCAATTGCCACACTCAAGGTGCTTTCGGAGTTTGATCAGAACTTGCTACAATTCGCCAAAGATACAAATCTCACCCCAGCTCAACTTTGAGGGGAGGATCACATCCCAAAGCACCCTAGGGCTGCTAAATGGAAATATGAGTACGGGAAACCGCTTGTGTAGCCGCAGTTGGTGGACCATCTTCCAATGAAGATGTACAAGTTGCACCAATGATACATGGAGGCTTGAGCCGATGGTTTTTTCGTGCTCCAAGTTCGGATTGGAGATCAACATTATTTTCATGGGGAAGATATTATAAATGTGCTACTGGAGGAACTATATTACCTTTACAATCAAGACACACTTGACAAGTCACTCATCAGTTCCTGGGTTGTGTAACTCTTTAATTTGCTCTAACTTAAAAATCCCCGCTCTAATCATTATGCGATGTCTTAACTCCTATTCGAATTTGTATCATGCAGGATGGAGATTCAAACTTATTGGAGGAATGATACTATGACGTAGGCTTCATGGATCCCGATGTTGTAAATGAGTCAACTCTAAGAGATAAACCAAACCGGATATTGAAGAATATATATAAGTTCCTCGACAAGCAAAATGACAAGAAGTACATACTACTACCGTACAACTTCAAGTGAACGTGTTTCCCATCTCTTTCATTTTCGAACTAGTAGTTAAATATAAGACTAACTAGCTTTGGCTGTACAGTTTCCACTGGATACTCATTGTTGTCGTGCCTGATATGAGTGCGCTCTATATCTTCGACTCTTTGAGGAAACCAAGAGATGAATACAAAGATCTCATAGACATTCTGAACAAAGCATGGGCTCGATTCCGTCGAAATCACGTGGGTGAATTCAAGGAGGAACTTTATTAGAAGCCTGAATTCCCGGTATCTGTTGAATTTTCACATCTCGTGACACTTCCTTGAACACAACAAATATTTCATAACTTTTTTTTGCCATATATATATAGTTTGAGATAGGAGCCGGGGAATAATTTATGCGGATACTACGTATGTGAGTTCATCCATGGCATTGTAGGTCTGAAGCATATGACCGACCATGAATTAAGTGTACGTATACAAAATTCTTAATAATAAATTAGTTCTAATTGTGCAAACCCATTAATCTACTATATAATAACCTTTGCTAATGACACAGATGATGTACAAGAAAGAAAGAGTCCTCGACACGGACTGCATCAGGGCAATTCAAGAACAACTCTCTGGATTTTTTCTGGACCAGGTAATAAATCCAGTGCAGGAGTTTCATAATGATGGATCAAATTTACATTACTGTCAGGACTTGGGTTCAGAATAATTGATATGAAATGTTGAACTTGGAAAGTTGAGGCAATGTAATATTATTCATATATGTGTATGCATAATATGTCTATATATATAATAGTATCTCAAATGTAATATTAAAGATAAATACAAATGTATATATATTAGCATATTAGAACTAGTATACGTAAATGAAACAAATACGAAATACGAATATAGAATAAAGAAACAGAAAAGAAAATGATAAAAGAAAAAAATAAATTAGTAGCGGTTGGGGAGAACAATCTATACTAATTTGGCAGGTGTCTTGCGCGACATGGTAGGCCCTCTAGTACTGGTTAGTCTCCCCAACCAGTACTAAAAGGACCTCTTTAGTACCAATTATTTCAACTAGTACTAAAGACCCCTTTAGTACCAAACTAATAATACTGGTTGCGAAACCGTACTAAATGGTTTCAATCGGTACTGATGACCCTTTCCCTAGAAGTGGGAAAAACAACCTAGACAGCAAAGATCAGGGGTGGGATATGCGTTCGTGTGTGTGTAAGTATATGTATTTTCATGGGGGAAAAGTCATTTACTTGACAGATATTTAGAGCTTTGTACTCCCTTCAAATAGTAGGTCAATTTTTTCATTTTGCAAAAATTATATATTAAAAAGTTAAAATGATCTACAATTTGGAAGGGAGAGAGTAGTCAATAAAAATACTATTTTCTTGTTCAAACACTATATTTACTTGTCACAAATGCGCTTTCAAACACAACTAGAGGCTGGGCAGAAAAAGTTAGGATAAAACTCGCTTTATGTCTCGGAACCATATTTATTTCGTGGAGTGGCACTCCATTTTTATCCGAATATATCATGGTGTCCAAGTGCTGCCACGTGCATTGGGCCTGTTCGCTTCAGCTTATTCAGCTGGCTTATCAGGCACCAAATAGTATTTTCCTCTCACAACTCGATGTGATAGAGAGAGAAAGAGAGAGAGATTATTTCAAATAGAAAGAAAGAGAGAGGTGCGGCAGATATTTGCTTCTCTTTCTTTTGGACGAATCACGTAGCTGGTAGCCCTCCCTTTTTATAATGAAAAGGAAAACTAGGGAAGGGAGCTGAGGCCTCGCGAGCGTGCGATCACTACGAGCCGGTTTGGTTTGAGTTGCTTATGCATAAGCAACTAAAAATAAGTAACTTATTTGCTTATGAAACTAATCACCCTTGCTTATTGGGTTGCTTATGGGGCTGCTTATTTTTAGCCCATGGGTTGCTTATGAGGACTAAAAGATGATCTTTACCCCCCTACCCTCATTTATGGCCGGGTAACTCCTCCTTTCTCTCTCTCGGTCTCTCCCCCAGATCTCTTTCCCCTGCGTCCCTACACCATCCCTGGCGGCAACGCCCCTGCGCCATCCCACCGCCGGCACCCCTGTGCCTCCCTCCTCTGGTCGAAGCACTCCCTCCGCCCCTACGCCATCCCTCCGTCTCACCGGCGACAACCCTGCCACAGCACCATACCCGCCGCCGCCCTCCCCTGCATAGTCCCCGCCACCGCCACCCCTCACTATTCATCTCCGCCTACCGCCGCCCCCCTTGCGCACCCACACCACCGTCGGGCCCTGTGCATCCAAGCTGACGACGGCCCCTTGCGCATCCAAGCCGCCGCCCCCTTGCACATCCGAGCCACCGACGGGCCCTACGCATCCAACCCGCCCCACCCCCTGTTCAATCCCGATCCAAGTGAATCTCCATCCACCGCCGGTCGTGGTCCTCCAGCCACATCTCGATCCGCCACCGTCCCTGTTCCGCAACCCAACCCCAAACCCCAAATCATGGACGGTTACCATGATTTTTTTTCGCAGGGGGCCTCATCCTCGGCAGCTCCATCCTTCCCTCAACCCGCTATCGTCCCCGACCCCGATGAGTTGGAGCTCCTGTCCCAATGGCCGCCTCACGCACAGACAGCTCCTAGTGTATCATTGGGGAGGGTTGGGATGGAGAATCTTGATCTCAACTCGCAGCAAGAGGAATTCCCCTACATCGATGAGTACTCGGCATTACTCGATTGTGGAAAAGGGCATGGCGATGGCGGGATACTAGGCTCGTTTCAACCTCCCCGTCAAAGCGCAGGTGGTGTTCCGATCGGCCGGGGAAGGAGTGCTACACGTGGTAGTCGTCGTGCCCGTGGAAAGAGTGTCGGTGCTTCACATTCGCCGCCCGCAGGTTCACATTCTTTCCTGATTGCATCACTGAATATCCTTCATTATGATCATGGTATGGTTCGTATGTATGGGAGACTTGTAGATATGTTGTAGATGTGTTGTACAATTCTAATGTTGGGAGACTTGAAACAATTTAGTTCTAAACCTGTGTCTAGCTTATGTGGATGGAGTTATAGCCAAGCACTCTGTTGAAAAATAGACATCAGCACCAAATCTGTGTTGAAAAGCTATCATTCATGGTTGAAGCAGATCTAATTTAATGATAGAATCAACAGCCCTTATTTAACATCATATGTACTGTGCTCAGTCCTGTATTAATTTTCTTTTCATGAAGCCTTTGATTTCATATAGTTATTTGAACATGGGTGCTACTGACATATTGAAATCAGAGATTTTAATCCTTCAGATGGGCATAAAGTGTGTGCAAAAATTATTTTTTTCATCTTGGATCAATAAGCTGCTTCCTAATAAAGTGTAGGGACCTGTATGGATCATCTTTTATCGACCTTGTTTATGTGCTAATGAGCCACTGTTAACTGCAAGTGCAAGTCCTCCCCTACGTCTACCAGTACGGGGGAGGTTATCTCAAGGGGGTGGCTGTAGACGTGGCGCATCTTCTTCAGGTGGTGCGGCCTTTTCATCGTTCACGAACATGGTGGATGAAGAAGAGATGGATGATGAAGATGAGGACTCCGAACCTTCTGTAAACATCCTAAGCATAGATATCTTTCCATGCTCATGTGTGTTAGAACAGAACAATGTGAGAACTATTTATCTTCCCATGTTGTGTGTTAGAACAAGTATGACAAGACAAATTGGAGCAAAACAAACACCGGTATATTTTGTGAACTAGCTGTCGAGCAAATGAGGCTAGGGAATTGCCCAAGTGGAAAGATGAATACAAGGGGTTACAAAGAAATGGTACAAAAATTTAAAGAAAGGACAAACCTGAACCATGCCCCCAAACAATTCAGAAATAGATGGACACAATGCAAGAAACTTTATACTTTTTATAAGTTCACAATGTCACAGTCAGGATTAGGTAGAAAACCAAATGGTGCGATTAGAGCTTTGGAGAAGTGGTGGAAAAAAACATTAAGGTATTCTGGTTTCCTCAAGAAATTTCAGCTAGATGTATAAATGTTTATGAAAGACCTTACTTGCTATTTTCTTTTGTATTTTAGAGTTCAGAGTGCATGAAATTTTCAAAATTCATACCACACTATATTGATGAGTTACATGAAATGTACCACAATGTAGTTGTGGATGGAACTTCGTCAACCATAGCTGGAGATGTCAATGAGGAAGAGGAATATGAAGAAGAAGATGAACTTGAGGCTGAGGAAGATGGAAATGATGTTGATGCAAGCCCATTGAGTAATAGCAGTCGCAAGAGGAGTTCTAGCACAAAAGATACAACATCTAGTCTATCAAAGAAGGGGAAAAATCATATGCTAAACATATTCAAGGGCCTTGTCCACAACATGCAAGCTGAAAGCTCTGAAGAAACAAACACAATAAGAGTTAAGATGGAGTTAAAGATGAAGCAAAAAGAAATGAAGATAGAACAAATGAAGTAGCAGAGGGAAATGAAGATGGAAGTAAAGATGAAGCAAAAGAAAATGGAGATGGAATACAGGAGGAAGGAAAAGGAAATGGAGATGGAAGAAAGATGAAAAATTCAAGAAGGAGAAGATAATGAGATAGAACAAAGCCTCAAGTTGGCGAGGGAATGTGGAGCAACAGATGGTACAGAAGAGTTTTTCATGGCCATTGAATTGTTTGCCACAAGATACAACCGAACTGTTTTTGCCAACATAAATAAAAATGAAGCTAGGTTGACGTGGCTGAAAATGAAGTGCATCGGGAACAAATCAAGCTACTGAACATGTAGATTGAAGTTGCTTGGGTCGACCCCAAAATAATGTTTGAGCTATTTGACTTGTGAATCCTTGTTATGTTTGAACTATCTGGTTTTGTGAACCCATTTATGTGTCATCTGTTCTATCTGTGAACCCATGTATGTGTCACCTGTTCTGTTTGTGAACCCATTAATATGTCATCTATTGTATTTGTGAACCTATTTACGCTTGTGTTTTTTGTACATGAAGTCTGATCATTTTTGTTATGTTTGTACAGATTCTAACGGCTCATTCATCATCGTCATCTGATTCTGATGAAGAATGGCTGAAAAGAAGGAAGAGGAGGAGGAGAACACTTTCTATTGTTTGTGCAGCTGTCGGTATGTACTATTACGACACATACCTAGACAAAGCTAAATATAGGGTTGCTTCAGAAACTAGTTATGAATGGGTTATTAAAACACTAGGAAATAGGACATCTTGCTACAACATGTTCAGGATGAGTAGGGATGTGTTTGATAGGCTACACAATATCCTAGTCCAATCTTATGGGTTAAAGTCAACAAGGAGGATGACATCAGTAGAGTCTTTAGCTATGTTTGTGTGGATTTGTGGTGCCCCTCAAAGCATGAGGCAAGATCGTTTTGTTAGGTCAACTGAAACATGCAGTAGAAATTTGATAAAGTATTGCGTAGTGTTTGCAAGCTAGCAGGTGATATCATTAGACCAGTGGACCCAACATTTAGTACCGTGCATCATAGACTGCAATCACCACGGTTCTCTCCCTACTTTGATAATTGCATTGGGGTAATAGATGGAACACATATGCCTGTTGTTGTGCCAATTGATAAGGTTGTCCAACATACGGGACGACATGGGTACACTAGCCAGAATGTGTTAGCAATATGTGATGTCGATATGAGATTTACTTTTGTTGTTGCGGGATGGCCTGGGTCGGTCCATGACATGAGAGTCTTCAAAGATGCATTGACCAAGTATGGCGACAAGTTTCCTCATCCGCCTGAAGGTGCTTCCCGATTCTATGATCCAATACTTGACACAATAGCAATCCATTGCTTGAATACAACACGAATTAAATGATTGTGCAGGAAAATTTTATCTTGTGGACTCTGGGTACCCAAACAGACTGAGTTATCTTGCACCATACAAGGGTACAAAATATCATATCCCAGAGTTTCGACAAGGACCACTCCCAAGAGGTAAAAAAGAGCTTTTCAATTATGCCCATTCATCACTAAGGAATGTGATTGAGAGGTCTTTTGGAGTTTTGAAGAACAAATGGCGTATTTTGCGTGATTTACCGGTATATCCAATGGCAAAGCAAAGCAACATAATTATCGCTTGCATGGCTATTCATAACTTCATTAGAGAGAGTGCACTTGCTGATGTGGACTTTGAGAGGGCGGATCATGATGAATGCTATGTGGCACTTTCGGAAGCATCGTCGTCACAAACCATTGTGGGTACTACTCAACACGAGGACGAAGATCAGAACATGAACCGGTTTAGGGATTGGATTGCCGATAGACTGTTCAATAGATCGTAGCTTTATTGCTTTGTAACGATGACATTTGTGGAATGTTGAACAACATTTGCTTTGAATAAAAAAAATAGCTGCCAGCACCGTGGCAGCCAAAAAAAAGAATGGCGAAAAAAAGGGCGTTGGGCACCAGCTCCTGGATTTGGCGCTAACATCAACTGGCACCAACAGCCCTGATATGATGATGTTAGGGGTAAAGATCAAGAGTGAGAAATGGGATGGTATGTAATTATTAGGAGCAAACATGTCAAAAGCAACCTCATTCAATGCAGTTTAGCAACTCAAACTGAATAGCTATATCTAAAAATAAGCAACTACAAGCAACTTTAGTTGCTTATAATAAGCAACTTTAGTTGCTTATAATAAGCAACCCAAACAAACAGGCCCGGATGCGTGTAGCAAATCGAGGACTGGGTTGCATGGGCGCAGTTTGCAGCCTGCACCGATTTTTTTTTTTCATTTAGGCCTGGTTTGGTTCACTTGCTTAAATTTAAGCACCTGTCACATCGAATGTTTAGATACTAATTAGGAGTATTAAACGTAGACTATTTACAAAACCGATTATATAAGTGGAGGCTAAACGGCGAGATGAATCTATTAAGCCTAATTAGTCCATGATTTGACAATGTGTTGCTACAGTAAACATTTGCTAATGATGGATTAATTAGGCTTAATAGATTCATCTCGTTGTTTAGCCTCCACTTATGTAATGAGTTTTGTAAATAGTCTACGTTTAATACTCCTAATTAGTATCTAAACATTGATGTAACACTTACTTAAAAATGAGTAAAGGGAACCAAACGGACCCTTTCACACAGAGCCACGGAGCAGACGTGCGCGGTGACGGCATGAGACAGGCCGCCCGCGGCGTCCACTGGGTCCGCGCTCTCCCGTTGACCAGCGATTCTACAGACGCAGGCACCGCCCTACCCACCTACACCAACCCTCCTCCGCGCCGCGCACCCACGGGCCAGGGCCACGGTCGCTGCGACCCCACGGTTCCGGGCCCCACATCTCAGCACGCGATCTAGACAGCTAGAACGCGTCCGGCCTCTCCCCGTCCCTGGCTGGATCCACCCTCCCTCCCATTGCGTGTTTCGTGACGCCACTACCTGTATTTATCGACCTCCGTTCCCATCGGGAGTCTTCCGTTCCGTCGATTCCGTCAAGAGCTCCCCGATCCCGCCGTGTTCCCTCCGCTCCCCCCTCTCCGGAGAGATCAGCCCACTTTTCCCCTCGCGCGATGGCCCAGGTAAGCAGTGCTATCCCCCCTGTGAAATTTCCATGTCGAATTTCAGGCACCGCCCTTCGCTTAAAGATTGGAACGATGTTTCGGAGTACCAAATGATCCGGTTTCCCCACAATTTTCGACAATTTCTCTACGGGTAGCAAAGACCCTGCACTGCAGGTTGATGGCGCCAGAGATGAATGCGTCCGCTTGACTTGCTATTTAGGGCCTGATCTGTAGGTGCGAGATCAACTAGTTAAACCTACATAGATCTAAGGTTGATTTTTTCTTAATTCGCACACATGTTTTCCGTCGATGCTGAAAAAAAATGCCCTTTGTCCAGACAATTTTGGGCCTCGGTTATGCCAGATGAGATGACTTTATGGCATGATAGTACGCCAATTATTTGTTTGAGGGACTGGCCACCGAGCTTCAATAATTTAATTATCAGTGTTTATGTTTTAAATTGCTCGTTGGAAAGTACTTTTAACGCAGTATGTTTATCTAGTGAGTATAAATTATATTGGGCTTTGATTATAAACCTTAGAGGACTCTCTCTCTTGTAACTCTAAAAAAGCTTGAAACTTTTATATATGTGAACTAATTATTTTGTGTCTTGCTGTGCAACATGGTCAACTAGTTTCCACCTTTTCATATCGGAAGATGTTAACTGCTTACTTTGTTAGGATTATGCGGTCATGGTAGAACATACATGCTATGCAATTATATAATATGAGTATATTGGTCTTCAAATAAAAGGGTTGGGGAAAAACTATGTCACCATATTGATTTGGAGGCAACAACACACAGAAGTCTTAGCAATGGAATTGCTAAAGTTATATCTACGGAATCTGGAGAAGCACGTCCATTTTTTTCTCTTCTATTAAGCAGAAAGTATTAATTCCTCCAAAAATTTTGTTCTGTGATGCAGACTGTTGTACTCAGGGTTGGCATGTCCTGTGAAGGCTGTGTTGGAGCTGTTAAGCGGGTTCTAGGCAAAATGGAAGGTTGATCGGTTTCTCTTGCTTAATATTTTCTATGTTTTCTGATTGTTAGTTATTTCAATTTGTAAGTGTAAGTCTGGAATTGGATACAACATTCTGTTGCGCTTGTTCTGAACTTATACTAAATCCCAACTCCTCTAGCAATCCTGCCACCCTGCTATGCAGCTGGTGCTGGATTAGGCTCTGGTAAAATGGCCTATAGAATCTTTAGAACAAACTTGGCATGCTTTTGCAAAAGTTCTTCATTACACGTACCAAGTAGATGAGCCAATTCAGTGAATCTGTCGTTAACAACTTGTATGTGGTTAGAGAAGGTAGGATGTTGTTCAGTTTTCCTTGAACTTCCTGTTTCAAAGGATGGAAACATTTACTCGCTCTGTTCCAAATTATAAGTCGTTTGACTGTATCCTAAATCAAACTTATCTAATTTTGACTAAGTTTATCAAAAAAAAATTAACATCTACAATATCAAATAAATGCACTATGAAAATACATGACATGGTCCATCTAATGAAACTAGTTTGATGTTTTAGATATTTATACATTTTTCTATAACTTGGTCAAAAGTAAGAACTTAAACTTAGGAGAAAGTTAAAACAACTCATAATTTGGAACGAAGGGAGTAGTTTCTACAGTTTCTGCAATGCAATTTTATCGCCAATGCTACTCTGAACTTCAACTTTTAACCTGCTGGCTAGTGCTACTCTGAATATATCTGTCTGTGAATAATTGTAATGGAATCACAATGCTATAGCATTATCATATGTTATTGGTCCAACTTGTAAGCCAGTTGCTTTCTAGCCTTAAATGACCGACTTAAGTGGAAGAAGCAGTTTAACGCTGAGCATATTGCACAATTAAATATGCTTGTATCTAGTTCGATTGAACCTTTTGCAGTTTAACGCTTAACATATTGCGCAATTTAATATGCTTGTATCTACTTCTTACAATGTCTTACGGTTTAAACTCCTCGGTCATTTTAATTTATAGCAGTATGTTGCAATCTAAACATATGCATTGGTCATGTGGTTGTATCAGGTGTTGAGTCTTACGAAGTAGACATCAAGGAGCAGAAGGTCACAGTGAAGGGTAACGTAACACCGGATGCAGTTCTGCAGACTGTTTCGAAAACTGGCAAAAAGACTTCGTTCTGGGAGACTGAACCTGCGGCGCCAGCTGATGCTACTGCTTGACAAGTTGGATGTAACAAATTCCAGTGTTATTGTCCGGTAAAGCTAAAAATGGGTTTGGTCTGATGGCATTTAGTATGTTACAAATAATGCCAAACAGCTACTGCAATTTGTACATTCTGTATGCTCGCTATGATGTACTCCGTAATGGTTTGGCCGGTTCGGTAAGATAATTGATAATTGCTTGTATGATGTTTGACGCGTTTGGATCCTCGGCAAATATAGCTCCTGCGTCGTTAAACTAGGGTAGGTCTTTAGATCCGTAAAAAAATTCTTGCTTCTCGAGCCTTGCAGGGCCAAAAAAGTTCACCTTCGAAGGAGAGCCGATTTCGCTCGCCTCTTACAGCAAAATCGGCGTTGCGTTGAACAAATGAGCACGAAACCAGCTCCATCCGCAACAAACTCCACCCTTTCGGCTGACTTTCTGCTTTCTCGCGCTCCACGCAGCCCTATCCCTCCGCCTTCTCGAGCGATTTTTACTCCATTACTGGCCGACGCCATAAGATTAGACTGCTACAAGACCGTCGATTCGATCTCTGGGTTGTTCTCCGGCAGCAGGCGGAATCGATCTCTACGGCTGTTCGTCGGCAGCAGGCGGAATCGATCTGCGGCTGTTCTTCAGCAGCAGGCGGAATCGATCTATGCGGCTGTTCGGCAGCAGGTGAACTCGTGAGGGAAGTTGAGTACTTCGTCTTCCGTTTGCAAGGTCTGCACTTGTTCCCCAATCTTAAGCGCAAACGAGGCGTTCGGTTTCTCGAGCTAAAGTTTAATACGTGTCACATCAAATATTCGGAGACTAATTAGAATAATTAAATATAAGTTAATTATAAAACTAATTGCACGTATAGAGGCTAAACGACAAGACGAATCTATTAAGCCTAATTAATCCATCATTAGCAAATGTTTACTGTAGCAACACATTGTCAAATCATGGACTAATTAGACTTAATAGAGTCGTCTCGCCGTTTAGCCTCCACTTATGTAACGGGTTTAGTAAATAGTCTACGCTTAATACTTCTAATTAGTATCTAAACATTCGATGTGACGGGAGCTAAAGTTTAGGGGAGGAACCAAACACCCTCAAAGTTGTGATTTGTCATACTAAAATTCCATTTTTGCTAATCATTTGTCAATACACTATGCTCTACATACGTACTATACGTACTGGTGATCTGTCTATCGAATCTCTATTTTCTTTGCATCGTGTGTTAGCTACTGTAACTAATTGATTATAGATGGACGACCATGCCTAGCTAATAGAAAGATTGCATTCACCAGCGCTTCTATATTGGCATGCTGGACATTGCTGATATAAATGCAATACCAATAATCCTATGACATACTCTTCGTTAGAGAGGAACAAAGAAAGGATGAAATATCTGCAGAAACTCTAATGTGGTGAGGAGAAACACTGTATCGCGGAATTGCGGATGGAAAAATCAATGTTTTTCAAACTGTGTCACATACTACGTGCTACGGGAACACTTAGCGAGTGTTTGGTTACAAGAACTAAAGTTTAGTCGCTATCACATCGAATGTTAAGATACTAATTAGGAGGACTAAACATGAGCTAATTATAAAACCAATTACACAAACGAAGGCTAATTCCTGTGGCGGAACACCTTGGATTAACTCAACTAAAGCACGGCTAAGTCGCTTAACACGCGATCCTCATGCCTTAATCAAGTTAACTCGATGTGCCGTCGGATTACATCCGATTTAACCACTTAACAGGACCGAGTTAGCATAGCTCACACGAAGGTGAGTGGTTCCAGAGAATACAACAATCCCCAATGGGTTTAACAATTCATTACACACTGGTTGAAATCAGAGTTTAACAAGGGTTGAAAGGAACATCAGAACATAAAAACATAGCGGAAGCTAATCATCGGGGTCGGATGTCCCTGGTGAGGCCAGCCAGGACATCATTGATCCCAATCCCCGCCGTCCGGGGAAGGATCCCACTCGACCGTCCACCCAGGAGGCAACTGGGGCAGCCAAGTGCCAGCAGCAAGCTCTGAAGCGGGCACATGCTGCTCAGGCGCGTCTGCCTCGAGAGAACCGGGGAAAGATTGCGGGTCCACCAGTCAGTCTCGTTTTCTCCACTGCTCCAAAATTGGAAGGAACACTGCCTTTGGACTTAGAAAGAATCGGCAGTTTTGGGTTGGGTTTTTAGGGGTCGGGACTGAGAATCGGACCTTGAGCGCTTAAGCTCCAGAAAACTAAGTCAGCGGGATTAGGGACTTCGGTTGAAGATTAACTCGGCTGATTGTCCAAGGTCGTTACAGCCTACCCCCCTTAAAAAGAATCTCGTCCCGAGATTCAGGTGTAAGGGTAACCAGTGGGGTGTACAGTCCTTACCTCCTTGGTTGGAAAGAAAACCTCGAAAGTGTTTGTTCAGATACTCTTCTATTTCCCATGTTGCTTCTTCCTCTGTGTGGTTGTTCCATAGTATCTTGTACATTTTCACAATCTGTCGTCGGGTATGTCTCTCTTTTCGGTTGAGGACCTTGGTTGGATACTCGGTGTAAGTCAGGTCGGGCTCGATTTGAAGTTGCTCCTGTTCCAAGACCTCAGTTGGAACTTGGACACACTTCTTCAGTTGGGATACATGGAAAACATCATGTATGGCTGAGAGCTGTTCCGGTAGGTTATCCAGTAAGCAACGGGTCCACAAATTTCCACAATCTCATAAGGACCAATGTAACGGGGAGCCAATTTTCCCTTTATTCCAAACCGTTGCACTCCTTTGGTCGAGGAGACTCGAAGGTATACGTGATCACCAATGTCAAACTGCAAGGGTCTCCTTCTCCTGTCGGAGTAACTCTTCTGTCGAGATTGGGCGGCCTTGAGATTGGCTTGGATTATCCTCACTTGCTTTTCTGCTTCTACTACTAAATCAGGGCCATAGGTCTATCTTTCTCCAACTTGTGACCAATTCAAAGGTGTCCGACATCTCCGACCATATAGGGCTTCAAACGGTGCCATCTTCAAGCTAGTCTGGTAGCTGTTGTTATAGGAAAACTCTGCCAAGGGTAAGCACTTATCCCAATTTTTGTCATAATGAATGACACAAGCTCTTAACATATCTTTAAGGATCTGATTTACTCTTTCGGTCTGACCATCGGTTTGAGGATGATAGGTAGAGCTACGAATGAGCTTGGTGCCAAATTATGCTTGCAGCTGTTCCCAAAAACGCGCTACAAACTGAACACCTCGATCAGATATGATCGTCCTAGGCACACCATGCAAGGAAACAATGCGGTTAAGATACAACTCCGCATATTTCTTGGTCAGGTAGGTGGTGTGAACAGGAAGAAAGTGGGCGGACTTGGTAAGACGATCCACAATAACCCAAATGGAGTCATGTCGCTGTGATATAAGGGGAAGTCCAACAATGAAGTCCATGCTGATGTCTTCCCATTTCCAAGAGGGAATAGGTAGTGGTTGTAGGGTACCTGCTACCTTTAAATGACTAGCCTTGACACGTTGGCAAGTGTCACATTCCGAAACATAGCGTGCAATCTCTGGCTTCATTCCACTCCACCAGAAAGTTTGACGGAGATCATGATACATCTTATTGCTGCTAGGATGGATCGGGAACTTGGAGAGATGAGCTTCATCTAGGATTTGCGTTTTCAGATTGGGGTCGGATGGTACAACGAGTCAATTTCCATAGTACACTCTCCCATTCTCATCCTATCGGAATTGCTTGTACCCTTCATCCTTCCATGAAATCTTCCTTTTGATTCGCCTTACTTCCTCATCCTCTAACTGTGCTGACCCAATTTGGTCCTCTAAAACAGACTCAAGGGGTATATGGCCGAGGGTTCCATGGGAAACAATTTCCAAACTGAGCTTTCCCATTTCCTGGCACAGGGTCTCTGTGAAGTTGGTTGCCATCAAGCAATTGCAATGAGTCTTGCGGCTTAGAGCATCGGCCACAACGTTGGCTTTGCCGGGGTGATAATGCACTTCCAACTCATAATCCTTTATCAACTCCAACCAGCTTCTCTGGCGCATATTGAGGTTGGCCAGAGTGAAGATGTACTTGAGACTCTTGTGATCGGTGTAGATGTTGCAATGGGTGCCCATTAGATAGTGTCTCCATATCTTTAAGGCATGAATCACTGCTGCCAACTCAAGATCATGGGTCGGATAGTTTAGCTCATGAGGTCGTAACGCCCGCGAGGCATAGGCAATGACTCGGTGGTCTTGCATAAGAACACACCCAAGTTTAGTGCCAGAGGCGTCGCAATATACGTCAAACGGCCTGGAAGGGTCGGGTTGAGCTAAAACTAGGGCTGAGGTCATGTAACGCCCGTAAAATACACCCAGTTAAATCACCCGTTAAAAATACTTTCCAAAATTTTTCCGACCGCCGAGCTCCGTCAAAACCTTTCCCTTCCGTCGGACCCGCCGTCCTGGCCCCGGCTCGTCAATTCCCTTTTTTTTCGCTCCCCGTAATTTTCGCCGCGTGCCCGTCAAGTCCATCACCGCGCGCAGTCGAATCCCGCAATTTCCGCCATCTTATTCCCCTCCCTTCCCTCTCCTTCTCTTCCTTCTTTCTTTTTCCTTCTCTTTCTTTCCCTTCTCCTTTTTCCTTCTCTTTCTTCCTCCTCTCCCTTTCCCTTTTCTTCTCTCTCTTCCTTTACTTCCCTGGCACCCCCACCCACCTGCGCTGCCCCTTCCCCCTGCCTAGCACGTGCGCCGAGGCGCCGGGCCGCGCACGCTCGCGCCTTGGCATCTAGCGCTTGGCTCGGTGCGTCGCGTCGTGTCGCCGGTCACCGGTCGCTGCCCCTGTGGCCTCGTCGACCATGCCGCCACGCCGTCCACGAGCTTCACCACCCCGGCACGCCACCGGCCAAAAGTCCGGCCGCCATCATTGCCTCGGCCCTCGCCCGCCCGTGCGCCGCCTATAAAAGGGGGAGCCGAGCCTTGCACCTCCACACCCTCACCACGAGCACCTTGCCTTCCTCCACTCCCACCACCAGAGCGCCGACGGCCATCTCTTCCTCCTGTTGCCTCCAGGAAGAAGAAGGGGTAAATCCCTCTCCTCGCGATCCAACCCACCAATTTCCCTGATTCGCGAACAAGTCCTCCCACCATTCCAAAAATAATTACAGATAGGCCCCTGATCTCGCGGTTCAGTCCTAAACCCCGTTTTAAAGCCCCTAATACTCCTTTAACCCGTCATTTCATGCGCCAAATTTCCTCCAATCCACCCCAAATTCGACCACAGCCTCCTCTCATATATTTCCGCCGAGGCATATCAAAATTTCATGAAAATACCTTGCCTAACTATTTTCCGTTCATGTTTCCTGTTCGGAGCTCAGCGGGTAAAATCTTTTTCCTTTTTATTTATTGTGTGCTCGTTTGTGTGTGCCGTAGATCGCGGAGTACCCGAGGAGGAGCGCGAGGAGGAGTTCGACCGCGAGCCCGAGCCTGAGGACCAGTACCGCGAGCAGGAGCTCCCGGAAGGCTTTGAGAACGGCAAGTCCAATCTCACCCTTTGATGCATATTTAATACCCAGTTTTCCAGACACAACCTATTGACCTGTTTTATAAAATGCATATTGTTTTATCGCAAGACATGGTTGGATAGCCACCCCTTGATTGTTATGACTATTCCTTGTTGTCCCATATTTATCTCTAAATATGAGTTGCTCTGTTTAGATGATAAATACTGCTAGAATGCTTAGGAATTCATTATCCAAATTCAAACATGACTACACCTGTTTACTCGGAAAATAATGTGTGAGTATGTTTAACTGAGGAGTTGGGTTTTCGGGTGTAAAGAGAGGTGGTGGATGAGATGGATGGGTGTTTCTTGTGTGGAACGCCGGGTTGTTGGGCTCGTACCTCAGTGGTTGAGCAAAGTGGGAGATATCCATCTTGTCATGGCTAAGGACCGAGTTGATGTGTCATCCCGCCTAATTCCATCATCGTACAACCACTCGACCGTTGTATGGGCAACGGCTTAGCATAAATCCCACTAGCTAAACTGCTAGGCTTCAGGCGTGCTGGTGAGCAACGGGAGGCCTTGGAAAAGGGCTAAGCTCTTGGTGACTTAGATCCCGGTTTCGGCCCCGTGGATGGGTTGCTAACCCCTTGAGCGCTTCCGTGTTGACTAGTCAGTGTTGGCTAAGGTGGGTAATGGCTTTGTTAGGATCCGTACCGACACTAAGGTGATCGCGATACGGTACCCTACTTGTGGGAAAAGTGTACAACCTCTGTAGAGTTAAAACCTATCCGGGTAGCCGTGTCCACGGCATTGGACGAGTTACGGCTCGGTCACACAACTAGCTTTTGGGGATGACTGGTATTTTACTGCGTGTGTAGGTATGTGGAATTTTGGAAGTGTCCGGCAGGTGTGCCGTGCGCTACGGCGGACGGGGAGTCCGGTAGCGATAAAACTTGGATCCTTTGTGTAGGATCAACCCCACTTGATATGTTGTTTACTAAAATGTTTTTCATTAAACCGCTTTGAAATGGAACCCCGCATGTGTCTAAAAATTCAGCTTTACTGCAAATAAACCATAGCTTATTCCTTGATTATTCTTATGCATATTCTTGTTGTATCCCCCTCCGTGGATGGGGTTAGACTTGCTGAGTACTTTTGTACTCACCCTTGTGTTGTTACTTCAGAGGAGGATCCGGACTTCGTCGCCGAGGACTTCGAGTAGGAGGTTGCGTCTGCACCCAACACTGCCTGTGGTGTTGGCTCTTTTGCAGGATGCTTCCGCTGATGCTTAGCTCCGATTGCAACCCGGAGTCCGACTGGACTGCAACTTGGATTTGTGTTGTTATCGCTTTAGTCTTGCTTTGGGTGTGGCTTGCCCGCCCGCTCCTTCGGGAGCTGTACGGTTTCTGAACTATCTGTTGAATAAATGTGTTATCAGCCTCCTGGGACTGATAATTTGGATCACATTTAGTCTCTACTTATGTGGGGACGCTTTAGGTGGTATCAGAGCCGTCATTGGCCGTAGGACGTAACCATTAGGACCGGAAAAGCCTTTTTGACCAAATTAAATGATTTACAAAATTTCTTGCTACCCCTGCTCAATTGCAAAACTGATTTACACCTCGATTCTTTCCAGATGGCCGAAGAAGGATGGACCAACAGCCACTGCCTGGAGGAGCCCGGTTTTCCCAGGTTGCTGTTCGCCTGCATGGACCTCCTCGGGATTTACGAGCGCCCGGAGTACTCCAGCAGGGAGTATGAGGGATTTACGTGCTTGTTGTTTGTTAGTCTGTGTGCTTGTCGACAGGAGGTGGATTCTGTCTCTTCGAAAATTCGAAATAATTAACTAAACATCACCTTAATATCCAAATCCAAGTCTTATGAAAGTTCACTCAATCTGCAGATGCCTCCCAAGCGTGCCACCAGGACCTCCCCGAGTCAAGCACGTGCCACTCCTAGTGCAGAAAGGCAATAGGAAAGGCAGGGACCCCCACCAATAGTGCACCATGAGGAGCAGGAGGTGAATCAGCCCGAGGGCAGGGGAGAGAGTCAAGTGGGAGTACAGGAGCCACCGCCCCCACCGGTCATTGATCTGGTACAAGTCATGAACAACCAGACCCTTCTGCTGGAAGCCTTGGCCAATGCCATCACTCGCCAGAGGCCCCGCGGACAGGGTATGAATGAGAAACTGACAGACTTCCTCCGCACCAAGCCACCCACCTTTGGCGGGTCCATCAACCCCCTGGACGCAGATGACTGGCTGCGGGTCATTCAGAGGAAGCTAGAGCCATTCGGCTGTGAGAGCCGGGATAAGGTTCTCCTGGCTGCACACCAGCTCACTGGGACTGCTTTAGCTTGGTGGGAGAACTACTGCACGGCCGCCCAGGATGCCTCCACTATCACCTGGGATGAGTTTGTTATAGAGTTCCACCGCTATCACATTCCTGCAGCTACCATGAAGCGCAAGGCGGATGAATTCCGTGAACTGCGCCAGGGCAACAAGTCCGTGGAGGAGTACACCTATCAGTTCATGGAATTGGCTCGCTATGCTCCAGAAGAAGTAGACAAGGATGAAAAGAAGCAAGATATGTTCAAGAAGGGCTTGAACGCAGAATTGAGGACCTGCTTACTCCTCAGATCTACCCTGACTTCAACACCCTGATGAACATGGCCATTCTGACTGAGAGAGCCAAGGCAGATGAAAGGAGGGACAACAAGCACCGGTTCCTGGACAGCAAGGCCCACCAGCAAGACAGGTTCCAGAAACCAAGAAGCTTTGGTTACCCCATGCCCAGGTCCCAAGCTCCCATGCAGTACCGGACCCAGTCTCAAGCCTCCGGTTCCCATCAGACCAATGCCCCATTCAGAGGCCAGAACCCTGTCAAGGCCCCGCAGAACAGCGCCAGTCAAGTCACTAACAACGGCAGGGCATGCTTCAACTGCCGTGAGCCAGGGCACTTCATTGCCAACTGCCCCTACGCCAACAAGCCAGCTGCATCAGCCTTCTCCAACGCAGTGACTGGGCCAAGGGCAGCAGTGTCAGGAGCCAACCGTGTTCCCGTCCGCAGCAACAACCCCGGCAACAACAACAACAACAGCCAGCAGATGAGGCAGCCCCAGCAGTCGTTTGGACGCGCCCGCGTCAACCACATCAGCGCGCAAGAGGCTCAGGAAGCTCAGGGCGTTGTACTCGGTGAGTTTCTAGTCAGCTCAGTATTGGCAACAATACTCTTCGATTCTGGAGCATCACATTCATTTATATCATCAAGCTTTGTGGATAAGCACCACATACCTACAAAACTACTAAAGGTACCCCTAATAACCCGGACGCCTGGAGCCGACATCCAGTGTCGACTAGGTTGTTCCCGGGTAAGGATCAATTTAAGTGGGGTAGAATTCCTAGCAGATCTAGTAGTACTTAAGTCTAAAGGAATAGATGTGATCCTTGGAATGGATTGGTTAAGCCTACATGATGGACACATAGGATGTGCTGATAAGGTAGTGCGCCTAATTAATCAGGATGGCGTACAAGTAACCTGCCACACCCGGGGAAGTGGGCCCGACCCAATGGTTTTTAGCATGGAAGTCAAAGTCATAGAAGGAGTCCTGGTAGTGAGTGAATACCCGGATGTTTTTCCGGAAGAACTACCTGGAATGCCCCCGGATAGGGATATAGAGTTTGTGATCGACCTTATCCCTGGAACCTCCCCTATAGCCAAGAGGCCCTATAGAATGGCAGCATCTGAGTTAGCAGAGCTGAAGAAACAGCTAGGTGAACTACAGCAGAGTGGCTTTATTAGACCTAGCTCATCCCCGTGGGGAGCCCCAGTGCTATTTGTCAAGAAGAAAGATGGAAGCATGAGGATGTGCGTGGATTATCGCGCACTAAATGAGGTCACCATCAAGAATAAATACCCCCTTCCCAGAATAGATGACCTATTTGACCAGTTAAAAGGAGCCAAGTACTTCTCCAAAATAGATTTGAGATCAGGGTACCACCAGCTCAAGATTAAGGAAAGTGATATCCCGAAGACAGCTTTTGTTACCCGGTATGGCCAGTTTGAATTCACAGTGATGTCCTTTGGACTGACCAATGCCCCTGCTTATTTCATGAATCTCATGAACAAGGTGTTTATGGAGGAGTTAGACAAGTTTGTCGTGGTCTTTATCGACGACATACTTATTTACTCCAAGAGTGTCCAAGAGCATGAGCAACATCTGCGAGTAGTGCTGGAGAAATTGAGAGCCCACCGACTTTATGCTAAATTCAGTAAATGTGAATTTTGGCTAGAAAAGGTGGCATTTCTTGGTCACATCTTGACCGCAGAGGGAGTAGCAGTCGACCCCGAGAAGGTGGAAGCCGTCTCCAACTGGCAGCAGCCCACCAATGTTAGTGAAATCAGGAGTTTTCTTGGTTTAGCTGGGTATTATCGGAGGTTCATTGAGGGATTCTCCAAGATAGCCCGACCTATGACAGAGCTACTCAGGAAGGACAAGAAATTCAATTGGACTGAGGCATGTGAGAGGAGTTTTCAGGAACTGAACAGAAGATTAACGACCGCCCCAGTGTTAACCCTACCGGATATCCAGAGGGACTTCGTCATTTATTGTGACGCTTCTCGACAAGGGTTAGGGTGTGTCCTGATGCAAGATGGAAAGGTAGTAGCATATGCCTCCCGTCAACTTAAGCCCCATGAACAAAATTACCCCACCCATGACTTGGAATTTGCAGCTGTAGTGCATGCCCTCAAGATTTGGAGGCATTACTTGATCGGGAATAAGTGTGAGATTTACACTGACCACAAGAGCCTAAAATATATCTTCACCCAACCAGATCTGAATTTAAGGCAAAGAAGATGGTTAGAGCTGGTCAAGGATTATAATCTGGAAATTCACTACCACCCCGGTAAGGCCAATGTGGTGGCGGATGCCTTGAGCAGGAAATCCTATGGGCAGATCGGACCTAGGGATCCCCACTTACAGGAGGAAATGGCCCGATTAAATGTGCATATCATTCCTCAGGGTACCAGCCGCAAGCTAAGTGTTCAGCCCACCCTGGAAGAAAGAATCCGAGAGGCCCAAGGCTCGGACCCGGACCTGGTGAGGATCCGCAGGCAAACCGGAGAAAATAAGGCCCCAGACTTCAGACTGGATGAAAAGGGAACCTTGTGGTACAAGGATAGGATTTGTGTACCCAAGGAAGGTGAATTCCGGCAAACCATCATGGATGAGGCCCATAACTCAGCATATTCCATCCACCCGGGATCCACAAAGATGTACATGGACTTAAAGTAGAAGTACTGGTGGAACGGGATGAAAGCGGACATAGCCCAGTTCGTCGCTCACTGCGATATTTGCCAAAGAGTTAAGGCCGAACATCAGAAGCCAGCCGGGTTACTGCAACCACTACCCATTCCAGTGTGGAAATGGGACGAGATTGGCATGGATTTTGTAGTGGGATTACCCAAGACCCAAAAAGGGAATGACTCCATATGGGTGATAGTGGATCGACTCACTAAAGTTGCCCACTACTTACCCGTACGGACCACCTATGGAGGAGAAAAGCTAGCTCGGCTCTATGTGGACAACATAGTGAAGTTGCATGGTGTACCTAGCAGAATTGTTTCGGATAGAGGGACCCAATTCACCTCTAGATTCTGGAGGAGTCTTCATAAGGCTATGGGCACCAAACTGGACTTTAGTTCGGCTTATCACCCCCAGACAGATGGCCAAACAGAGAGAGTAAATCAGATCATGGAAGACATGTTGAGGACATATGTCCTTACTTATGGCAAGGATTGGGAGCAGAGCCTACCATATGCAGAGTTCTCATACAACAACAGTTACCAAGCCAGCTTAGGTATGTCACCGTTTGAGGCCCTCTATGGAAGAAAATGCAGGACCCCGTTGACGTGGTCAGAAGTGGGAGAGCGCACCCTGGTAGGACCTGCCTTTATCAAGGAAGCAGAAGAGCGAGTAGCGGAAATACGAGAGAAGTTGAAAGCAGCACAGTCTAGACAGAAGAGCTACTCAAACAAAAGGAGACGAGAGTTGATTTTCAGTGAGGGGGACTTCGTGTACCTTAAGGTCTCTCCGATTCGAGGTACCCGAAGGTTCCAAGTGCAAGGAAAGCTGGCCCCTCGGTATATCGGACCATACAAGGTGCTAAAGAGAATTGGAGCGGTAGCCTACCGTATTCAGTTGCCCGAAGAAATGTTGGACATCCACCCGGTATTTCATGTGTCCCAGCTAAGAAAATGCCTGAGAGTATCAGAGGAGCAAGTACCGGTGGAAACCATAGATTTGCAGAAGGATCTGCGATATCAGGAGGTACCCGTCAAGATTCTGGACACCGTCACCAGGAGAACAAGGAATTCAGCAGTACGGATTTGCAGAGTTCAATGGAGTAGGCATGGTGAGGAAGAAGCCACTTGGGAACGCGAGGATGCGTTAAAGAAGGAATTTCCCCATCTGTTTAGGACTCAGCCGAATCTCGAGGACGAGATTCAATTTAAGTGGGGTAGGTTTGTAACGCCCGTAAAATACACCCAGTTAAATCACCCGTTAAAAATACTTTCCAAAATTTTTCCGACCGCAGAGCTCCGTCAAAACCTTTCCCTTCCGTCGGACCCGCCGTCCTGGCCCCGGCTCGTCAATTCCCTTTTTTTCCGCTCCCCGTAATTTTCGCCGCGTGCCCGTCAAGTCCATCACCGCGCGCAGTCGAATCCCGCAATTTCCGCCATCTTTTTCCCCTCCCTTCCCTCTCCTTCTCTTCCTTCTTTCTTTTTCCTTCTCTTTCTTTCCCTTCTCCTTTTTCCTTCTCTTTCTTCCTCCTCTCCCTTTACCTTTTCTTCTCTCTCTTCCTTCACTTCCCTGGCACCCCCACCCACCTGCGCGCCCCTTCCCCCTTCCCTGGCACCAACGCCGCCGCGCCGCCGCCGCGCCCACGCCGCGCCGCGCCGCACCCGCGCCGCGTCACGTCGCCCGTGCCACGCCCGCTCGCGCCTTGGCATCTAGCGCTTGGCTCGGTGCGTCGCGTCGTGTCGCCGGTCACCGGTCGCCGCCCCTGTGGCCTCGTCGACCACGCCGCCACGCCGTCCACGAGCTTCACCACCCCGGCACGCCACCGGCCAAAAGTCCGGCCGCCATCATTGCCTCGGCCCTCGCCCGCCCGTGCGCCGCCTATAAAAGGGGGAGCCGAGCCTTGCACCTCCACACCCTCACCACGAGCACCTTGCCTTCCTCCACTCCCACCACCAGAGCGCCGACGGCCATCTCTTCCTCCTGTTGCCTCCAGGAAGAAGAAGGGGTAAATCCCTCTCCTCGCGATCCAACCCACCAATTTCCCTGATTCGCGAACAAGTCCTCCCACTATTCCAAAAATAATTACAGATAGGCCCCTGCTCTCGCGGTTCAGTCCTAAACCCCGTTTTAAAGCCCCTAATACTCCTTTAACCCGTCATTTCATGCGCCAAATTTCCTCCAATCCACCCCAAATTCGACCACAGCCTCCTCTCATATATTTCCGCCGAGGCATATCAAAATTTCATGAAAATACCCTGCCTAACTATTTTTCGTTCATGTTTCCTGTTCGGAGCTCAGCGGGTAAAATCTTTTTCCTTTTTATTTATTGTGTGCTCATTTGTGTGTGCCGTAGATCGCGGAGTACCCGAGGAGGAGCGCGAGGAGGAGTTCGACTGCGAGCCCGAGCCCGAGGACTAGTACCGCGAGCAGGAGCTCCCGGAAGGCTTTGAGAACGGCAAGTCCAATCTCACCCTTTGATGCATATTTAATACCCAGTTTTCCAGACACAACCTATTGACCTGTTTTATAAAATGCATATTGTTTTATCGCAAGACATGGTTGGATAGCCACCCCTTGATTGTTATGACTATTCCTTGTTGTCCCATATTTATCTCTAAATATGAGTTGCTCTGTTTAGATGATAAATACTGCTAGAATGCTTAGGAATTCATTATCCAAATTCAAACATGACTACACCTGTTTACTCGGAAAATAATGTGTGAGTATGTTTAACTGAGGAGTTGGGTTTTCGGGTGTAAAGAGAGGTGGTGGATGAGATGGATGGGTGTTTCTTGTGTGGAACGCCGGGTTGTTGGGCTTGTACCTCAGTGGTTAAGCAAAGTGGGAGATATCCATCTTGTCATGGCTAAGGACCGAGTTGATGTGTCATCCCGCCTAATTCCATCATCGTACAACCACTCGACCGTTGTATGGGCAACGGCTTAGCATAAATCCCACTAGCTAAACTGCTAGGCTTTAGGCGTGCTGGTGAGCAACGGGAGGCCTTGGAAAAGGGCTAAGCTCTTGGTGACTTAGGTCCCGGTTTCGGCCCCGTGGATGGGTTGCTAACCCCTTGAGCGCTTCCGTGTTGACTAGTCAGTGTTGGCTAAGGTGGGTAATGGCTTTGCTAGGATCCGTACCGACACTAAGGTGATCGCGATACGGTACCCTACTTGTGGGAAAAGTGTACAACCTCTGCAGAGTTAAAACCTATCCGGGTAGCCGTGTCCACGGCATTGGACGAGTTAAGGCTCGGTCACACAACTAGCTTTTGGGGATGACTGGTATTTTACTGCGTGTGTAGGTATGTGGAATTTTGGAAGTGTCCGGCAGGTGTGCCGTGCGCTACGGCGGACGGGGAGTCCGGTAGTGATAAAACTTGGATCCTTTGTGTAGGATCAACCCCACTTGATATGTTGTTTACTAAAATGTTTTTCATTAAACCGCTTTGAAATGGAACCCCGCATGTGTCTAAAAATTCAGCTTTACTGCAAATAAACCATAGCTTATTCCTTGATTATTCTTATGCATATTCTTGTTGTATCCCCCTCCGTGGATGGGGTTAGACTTGCTGAGTACTTTTGTACTCACCCTTGTGTTGTTACTTCAGAGGAGGATCCGGACTTCGTCGCCGAGGACTTCGAGTAGGAGGTTGCGTCTGCACCCAACACTGCCTGTGGTGTTGGCTCTTTTGCAGGATGCTTCCGCTGACGCTTAGCTCCGATTGCAACCCGGAGTCCGACTGGACTGCAACTTGGATTTGTGTTGTTATCGCTTTAGTCTTTCTTTGGGTGTGGCTTGCCCGCCCGCTCCTTCGGGAGCTGTACGGTTTCTGAACTTTCTGTTGAATAAATGTGTTATCAGCCTCCTAGGACTGATAATTTGGATCACATTTAGTCTCTACTTATGTGGGGACGCTTCAGGTCAGCAGGTGTTTCAAGGTGTGGAAGGCTTCTTCACACTTGTTGTTCCACACAAATTTGACCTCCTTTTTCAGCAGTTCAGTCATCGGCTTAGCTATCTTGGAGAAATCTGGGATGAAAAGCCGATAGTAGCCTGCTAGTCCAAGAAAACTTCGGATCTGGTGAACTGAAGTGGGTGGCTTCCAGTCCATGACTTCCTGCACCTTGCTGGGGTCAACTGCTATGCCATTCCGAGAGATGGTGTGTCCCAAGAACATGACACTCTCTAACCAGAATTCACACTTGGAGAATTTGGCATAGAGCTGATGATCTCTCAACCGTTGAAGAACCACATGAAGATGTTTGGCATGTTCTTCTTCATCCTTCGAGTACACCAAAATATCATCAATGAACACCACCCCGAACTTATCCAACTCGGGCATGAACACCGAATTCATGAGGTACATGAACTAGGCGGGTGCATTGGTGAGTCCAAAAGACATAACCAGGTACTCGTAGAGTCCATATCTTGTGGAGAAAGCAGTTTTGGGAATGTCACAGGGTCTGATCTTGATTTGGTGGTAACCAGAACGAAGATCAATCTTGGAGAACACTCTGGCTCCAGCTAATTGATCAAACAGAACATCAATGCGGGGAAGTGGATACTTGTTCTTGATAGTCACCGCATTGAGGGGTCGGTAGTCCACACACATGCGTAGACTATCATCCTTCTTCTTCACGAACAGGGCTGGGCAACCCCAGGGTGAAGTACTGGGTCAGATAAAGCCTTTCTCCAACAGACCATGTAGTTGGGTTTTCAACTCGGCCAGCTTGGTGGGTGGCATCCGATAGGGTCTCTTTGATATCAGAGCAGTGCCGGGCTGCAGTTCAATGGCGAACTCGATATCTCTATCTGGTGGCATGCCGGGTAAGTCATCTGGAAACACATTCGGGTACTCACGGACAACAGGAAGCTTTTCTATCTAGGCTTCTGATACAGGATACGCACAAGGAGTTGCGTACTCAGGGCAGGTCAAGGATAGGGTAGAGCTGCCATGCAAGGGGGAGTTGATGTGGAGAGCTCAGGCAGCTACATCTAGAACCACTTGGTGTCGGGTCATCCAATCCATCCCCAAGATGATATCTATTCCTTCCAGGTCAAGGATGATGAGATTCTCCCTAAAAAGAGTTTGGCCTAGCTGGATAGGTACAAGGTTATCTATCTTGTCTGAGGCTATCTTCCCTCCCGGGGTAGAGATCACATATGACCCTTTAGTGCGGCCAACGCTCAGCTTACATCTCTCACCAGTCTTATTTCCGATGAAGCTATGGGATGCTCCCGGATCAAACAAAACAACAACAGTTTGATTATGGACAAGGAAGGTACCCGTCATCACTGGCGCACCTTCAGGGAGCTCGGTCAGGCTGGTGTAGTTGAGCCGACCTTGGCGAACCTTCACCTTGGGCCTTCTTCCTCTGCTGGCCGTGGGGTTTTGGCCAGGTCGCTGATTCTTGTTTCTGGGGCAGTCCTTGGCAAAGTGTCCTTCATTGCCGCAGGTGAAACAACGGTTGCCATTCACAGGCATGGCGGCGGTAAGGTCGGCTGGGGCGCCTGCGGTTGGAAACCGGGGAAACGAGGTACCGCGGGCGGTGGAGGGCGAGCAATCCATCATCCCGACTGCTGTGGCCGGTGGGGCACCTGAGGGGGAACCATCCTGAATCGTCGAGCGGGCGGGCTCGGTAATGCCACGGAGGCTTGTTGGAGGTATGCCCTAGAGGCAATCATAGAGATGATGATATTCCATTTGTATCCATGATTTGTATATTGTGTTCATTGAATATCCATTAAAGGCTACTTGAATTGATTTGCAATTATGAGAATTGTATGTGAAACTCTTTACTTGTATGGTTATTCTAAAGTTGTCCCTAGTCGGAGTTCATGTGAGGACACACATGAATATTAGACTAGCACATGTATTAGTTGATGACTATGTTTCACAAGTCATGGACATGGAGATGTTGCACTAATAATGTGGACACATGTGGAGACATGTGCTAGGACTGACCCAACACGAGAAGTAGTTCTCTCTTTAAACAACATATACGCTTTGTCCTTAGACCTGAGATTGTCGCATGTATTCTAGATGTGGATCGACCTACTTAGGGGCTATCAAACGCTATGCCGTAACAGGATAGTTATAAAGGTAGCTTTTAGGTTTGTCAAGAAGCATGCTATGAGACTGTTGGGATACGAGGTAGGCTACACTAGCGCAAAACAAAATTTCTACCGCGTATAACCAGGAAGAACTGCCGTATAAGGATCACGGGATTACCACTCGACGCACTACTGGTGCGGAAGATGTAGATATGCGTCGATGCAGTGAAGACGATCACGTAGTCGTACGTAGTCGATCAACGTCACGTCCAGCAGCTCCTCAGCAGATCGTCCACGTGCAGCAAGATCGCCTCTGGTGCCGTGGCTCGTCGTCGGCTCGTCGTGGCTCGTCGGCGGCTCGTCGATGGCTCGTCCAAGTGCTGCAGGCACAACACCTCCAAGGTATCCACACGTGCAGGGAGGAAGCGTCACAAGCCGGACTGCTAGATCCGCGAGTTGCAACAGGCGAGGGCGTGGGAGGCGCGGCAGATGTGTTTCGCCAAAAGGTGTAAACCCTAGGGCGCCCCCACCCCTCTATTTATAGAGGTTCCTGATGGGCCTCTGGATCCGAGGCCCATTAGTACTCCTAAACCTAATCCAACTCGAATCAGATCCGAATTGGGCTTCCAGCCCCTTAAGTGTGTGACCCTATGGGTTCGGATACGTATAGACATGGCCCGAGTACTCCTACTCGGCCCAATAGTCGGTAGCGGCCTCTAGCAAGACGTGCCAACTCCTATACGCACACGAAGATCATATCAGACGAACCATCACTGATAGAGTCGGAGTGCCCGATCTTTCGGTGAGTGGAGATAAATTCGACTTGGTGGAAGTAGACCCTCACGATCCGACTACGACGAGCGAACCCGAAGCGCCAATGCAATCGCTGAACCAACTCCCGATGGTTACCAACCTCGCCGGTGCGAGATCAGCCTGATCACGAAGATCGATTCCTGTCCGCAATCGAAGAACGAACAGGAAAAAGAGGCGAGCAATCCAAATATCACTCGAAGGTGGAGTTCTGAATCAACAAGGACAGCGCGTATTTGCGCGTGTTCAAGAGTAGCTAAAGCTAGATGTAAAACAAAACTCAAGTCATAAACAAAAAGGACTCGGACTAAATAAAGGGGGCGCAGCCCCTGGAGTCCGAAGGGGTCACGCGCGCCCAACCCTAGGCACCCCACCTGGGCTGCCTTGTTGGGCCATCTTCCTATTCCGATGGGCCTTCGTTCCTTAACACCATGATGAAGTTTAAGTCTCTCGCACGGGCCCGAGTGATTGGCCCAACTGGATGATCAACTGTAGGTGCCTGAAGTGGAGGAGCAACTGGAGGCGCCTGAGGTGCTGCTGGTGTAGATGTACTTGTGGTGTCCTCATCATCCTCCCCTTCTTGAACTGAAGTCGTCCTCGACGGCAACTCCTCATCTTCGCCCACATACGGTTTCAAATCTGCAACATTAAAACTCGTGAAAACACCAAACTCCGCAGGCAGGTCAAGGATATAAGCATTATCATTAATCTTGGTTAGCACTTTAAAAGGACCAGCAGCACGTGGCATCAATTTAGAACGACGTAAGGTAGGAAAACGATCCTTTCTCAAATGCAACCAAACCCGATCACCCGGTGCAAAAGTAACATGTTTTCTCCCTTTACTACCCGCAACCTGATATTTAGCATTAGCAGCAGCAATGTTTTGTTGAGTTTGCTCATGCAAGCTAATCATTTGATCAACATGTGCAGCGGCATCTATGTGTGGGGCGTCCTCGGCATCAAGTGCAAACAAATCAATAGGCGCTCGAGGAATATACCCATAAACAACTTGAAAAGGACACATCTTTGTAGAAGAATGCGTTGCATGATTATAAGAAAACTCAACATGAGGCAAGCAATCTTCCCAACGTTTCAAGTGTTTATCTAAAACAGCCCTAAGCATAGTGGACAAGGTGCGATTAACCACCTCAGTTTGTCCATCAGTCTGAGGGTGACAAGTGGTGCTAAACAGCAATTTAGTTCCCATTTTATTCCACAGTGATCTCCAAAAATGACTGAGAAACTTAGCATCACGATCAGAGACTATGGTATTTGGAATACCATGCAAACGAATAATCTCGCGAAAGAACAATTCAGCAACATTGCTAGCATCATCAGTCTTATGACAAGGTATAAAATGAGCCATTTTGGAGAAACGATCAACAACTACAAAAATACTGTCCCTCCCCTTCTTAGTTCTAGGCAATCCCAAAACAAAGTCCATAGAAATATCAAGCCAAGGGGAAGTAGGAACAGGCAAAGGCATGTACAAACCATGGTTGTTCAATCGTTACTTAGCTTTCTGGCAAGTAGTGCAGCGTGCAACAAGGCGCTCAACATCAGCGCGCATCTGGGGCCAAAAGAAGTGGGCAGCCAGCACTTCATGCGTCTTGTAGACGCCAAAGTGCCCCATGAGACCGCCTCCATGCGCTTCCTGTAACAACAAACGACGAACCGAGCTAGCTGGAACACACAGCTTGTTAGCGCGAAACAGGAACCCGTCCTGTATGTGAAATTTGCCCCATGGTTTGCCATGAATACAGTGGGCGAAAGCATCTTTAAAATCAGCATCATCCACATATTGATCCTTCACAGTTTGCAAGCCAAAGATTTTAAAATCTAACTGTGACAGCATGGTATAGCGACGAGACAAAGCATCAGCAATGATATTTTCCTTCCCGCTCTTGTGTTTAATAATGTAAGGGAAAGACTCAATGAATTCTACCCATTTAGCATGACGACGGTTCAGGTTTGTTTGGGTACGAATATGTTTTAAAGCCTCATGATCAGAATGAATGATAAACTCGCGATGCCAAAGGTAGTGCTGCCAAGTATGCAAAGTGCGCACTAAAGCATAAAGCTCCTTATCATAAGTAGAATAATTCAAGCTAGCACCACTTAATTTCTCGCTAAAGTAAGCAACAGGTTTTCCTTCTTGTAACAAAACAGCACCTAGCCCAATACCGCTAGCATCGCATTCAAGCTCAAACACTTTAGTAAAATCAGGCAACTGCAAGAGAGGAGCATTGGTTAACTTATCTTTCAAGGTGCTGAACGCAACCTCTTGCGAATCACTCCAAGCAAAGGGAACATCCTTCTTTGTAAGCTCATGTAGAGGCGCTGCAATGGAGCTAAAATCACGAACAAACCGGCAGTAGAAACCTGCAAGGCCAAGAAAGCTTCGAATTTGTGTGACCGTCGTCGGTGTAGGCCACTCCCGAATGGCATCAATCTTGCTGCTATCCACCTCAATGCCCTGTGGAGTAACAACATAGCCAAGAAACGAGACACGTTGTGTGCAAAACATGCATTTTTCAAGGTTAGCAAATAAATGGGCTGCACGCAACGCATCAAAAACAGCACGCAAATGTTCTAAATGCTCTTCCATAGACTTGCTGTAAATGAGGATATCATCAAAATAGACAACTACAAACAATCCTATGAAGGGCCTCAGAACTTCATTCATCAAACGCATAAATGTGCTGGGCGCATTAGTCAAACCAAACGGCATAACCAACCATTCATATAACCCAAATTTCGTTTTAAAAGCCGTTTTCCATTCATCACCTAACTTCATGCGAATCTGATGGTAGCCACTACGCAAATCAATCTTAGTGAAAATAATGGCACCACTAAGCTCATCTAGCATATCATCAAGGCGTGGTATAGGGTATCGGTAGCGAATGGTAATGTTATTAATAGCACGACAGTCTACACACATACGCCATGAGCCATCTTTCTTTGGAACAAGTAACACGGGAACGGAGCAAGGGCTAAGAGACTCACGAATATAACCCTTGTCAAGCAACGCCTGTACCTGGCGCTGGATTTCCTTCGTCTCATCCGGATTTGTACGGTATGGTGCGCGGTTCGGAAGCTATGCGCCGGGAATGAGGTCGATCTGGTGCTCAATGCCACGAAGTGGTGGGAGTCCTGGTGGCAAATCTTTTGGAAAGACATCAGCGTACTCCTGCAAAATGTTAGCAACCGCAGGGGGAATATCCAAAGATGGTGCATCATCAAGTGAAACGAGCACACTAGAGCATATAAGGGCATAGCATGGCAAAGGAGCATCGCGTAACTCATCAAAATCAGCACGTGTGGCAAGCAAAACAGGAGCATTCAACTTGATTTCAGAATTAATAGATGTCGATGGTTCAAGTTGTTTAACAGGTTTAGCAGCTCTAGCAAGATCATCTTTAAGAATTTGTTCAGGTGTCATTGGATGTATAATTATTTTCTGACCCTTAAACATGAAAGAATAGTGATTTGAACGACCATGATGCAAGCTATCAGTATCATATTGCCAAGGTCGCCCAAGTAATAGAGAGCATGCTTCCATGGGAATAACATCACAATCGACAAAATCAGAATAAGCACCCATGGAGAAAGGAACACGGACTGATCGAGTAATTCTAATTTTCCCACCATCATTAAGCCATTGAATGTGATATGGATGTGGATGCTTACGAGTGGGTAAAGACAACTTTTCAACCAGCGTGGTACTCGCCAAATTGTTGCAGCTGCCGCTGTCGATGATGATGCGAATCGACCGCTCCTACACAACGCCCTTGGTATGGAAAAGAGTGTGTCGCTGATTCCTCTCGGACGGGGCGACCTGTGTACTAAGAACACGCTGCACAACAAGACTTTCATACCTATCGGCGTCGCCCGGGTTGACATGTACCTCCATAGCTGCATGGTCAGTGGCAAGCATCGCATGTCGAGTATCTTCATAATCACTAGCGGAAGAGTACTCACCATCGTCACGAAGAAGCAAAGTGCGCTTGTTCGGACAGTCCCGAATCACATGGCCAAATCCTTTGCAACGATGACACTGAATATCCCGTGTACGGCCTGTGGGAGGGGCGGCGCCTGTGGAAGGGGCAGCGTTGGCAGGTTTGGCCGTGCGCTCGCGCGGTGTAGTGGTGGGTGTGGGTGGTGCAGGGAGAGCGGGTGCGGAGTTGGATGTCGAGCTTCTTCCTGCAAAAGAGTTAGAATATGTCTTCGAGCGGCGTCCCTGCACTTCACGTTCAGCTTTGCAAGCATATTCAAATAATGTTGTCATATCTGTGTAGTCCTTATAATCAAGTATATCCTGAATTTCGCGGTTCAAACCACCACGAAAACGTGCCATAGCAGCGTCATTTTCCTCCAATAACCCACAACGAATCATGCCTATTTGTAATTCCTGGAAATATTCCTCAACAGATTTGGAACCTTGCTGAAAACGTTGCATTTTATTAAGCAAATCTCGGGCATAATAAGAAGGCACAAATCTATGGCGCATAGCAGTTTTTAATTGCTCCCAAGTGGTTGGAATGGTATTGGGATGTTTGTGTTTATATTCACGCCACCAAATTAAAGCAAAATCAGTAAATTCACTAATAGCAGCTTTAACTTGAGAATTAGCAAGAATATCATGGCATGAAAATTTCTGTTCAACTTCTAATTCCCAATCAAGATATGCAGCAGGATCATATTTGCCATTAAAAGGTGGAATTTTAAATTTAATCTTGGCAAAGGAATCATTACCGGGACGGCGTGGCACGCGGCGGGCACGGCCTCGGCGGTCGCCATCGTCCTGGTCCGAGTCACCACCATAACCCTGCTGCAACTCGGCGACTGTTGTGTGCAATGCATCGAGTCTTGCCACAACTGAGTCGAGTGTGGCCTTAGCGGCCGTCTGTGCAAGGTCGAGCTGATCACACCGCTCGGTCGATGAGGAGATCGTCGAGTCCAGCCGTTCATGAATCGTCTGAATGTCGGTGACAAGCCCTTCAACTTGTGCCTGTATGCCCTGCAGCTGGTTAGCCCCCGTGTCGACATCATCTGCCATGGTTAGCGCAAATACAAGAACCAAAGCGACGACAAAACAGGGGTGTAACGGCTCACAAGGCGCTCACACTAGTGCTGTTATCAAATTCTTATCCGTTCTTACCACGCACACAGGGGCGAACTGCAACCAACCGGTAGAACTCACGAAAGATTGGAGGAGCGATTGCCTGGAGAAACAAAATATGCTCGTCGTAGAACTATGTGGAGTTCTGGGAAGGCTGCACTCAAATGAAGGATTAGCACAATCAAACAATAATGCAAAGTTGAAAGATAGTGCCAAACACGTAACAAAAGTTGCTGGAACAAGGGAAATCGAAAGAACAGAGGCAAAGGTGGAGAGGGCGCACCTCTTTTGTTTTTTTTTTGTTTTTTTTTCACAGAGGGTGCCCCAAAACTGATAATATGAACACAGAGGATCACAAACATCAAATTATGGCACACACTTTTTTCGGAAAGTACAGGGGTATTCCCTCTCTCTCTCTCTCTCTAGAGTAAGGCGGACCTCAGAATAAAAAAGGACCAAGAAAGAGAGATACGGATATGAAAGGCTGGCACGGAATGCGTGGGGGGGGGGGAATTTGCCCCAGAGAGTCGTGACCCAGGGGGAGTCACGGCGCGCGCAAAGGGAGTTTCCACCGAAACAAATCCGAATCACCTTCCTTCTCCCTGTTGGATTCTTCTTCTTTTTTTTTGTTTCTTTCCCTTTTTTTTTGATTGCTTTCTATCTTTTTTTTTTGACAGGGGAGGGGCGATCGGAGTAGTGGGATGGCGCGGCGCGGTTGTCGCGGGGGGAGGTGCGGTGGGCGCGGCTGGTAGGGTCGGCGAGCAGCGGAACGGCGGCGGCGGCGAAAACTAGGGTTAGATGAAAAACGAGAAACAAGAGATTAAACACAAGGAACCAGCAACAATTGAACGAGTAGGCACACAAATTCAACAAAGACACTTATTGAAAGAATGTGCGAGGCTAAACGGTTGCTGGGACAAAGGATCTAACCTGAAAAAATTTGTTTTGGTGTTTGTGGACTGTAGGAAGGGAAAAACACTCGGTAAGACTCACCGATCAACCTGGAAAGCTGATACCACTTGATAGAGTCGGAGTGCACGATCTTTCGGTGAGTGGAGATAAATTCGACTTGGTGGAAGTAGACCCTCACGATCCGACTACGACGAGCGAACCCGAAGCGCCAATGCAATCGCTGAACCAACTCCCGATGGTTACCAACCTCGCCGGTGCGAGATCAGCCTGATCACGAAGATCGATTCCTGTCCGCAATCGAAGAACGAACAAGAAAAAGAGGCGAGCAATCTAAATATCACTCGAAGGTGGAGTTCTGAATCAACAAGGACAGCGCATATTTGCGCGTGTTCAAGAGTAGCTAAAGCTAGATGTAAAACAAAACTCAAGTCGTAAACAAAAAGGACTCGGACTAAATAAAGGGGGCACAGCCCCTGGAATCCGAAGGGGTCACGCGCGCCCAACCCTAGGCGCCCCACCTGGGCTGCCTTGTTGGGCCATCTTCCTATTCCGATGGGCCTTCGTTCCTTAACACCATGATGAAGTTTAAGTCTCTCGCACGGGCTCGAGTGATTGGCCCAACTGGATGATCAACTGTAGGTGCCTGAAGTGGAGGAGCAACTGGAGGCGCCTGAGGTGCTGCTGGTGTAGATGTACTTGTGGTGTCCTCATCAATCACAACATAATATACATGCTATTCCCTTTGCCTCACGATATTTGGTCTAGCTTCAAGCCGACCGCTCTTTCTCGATCCTGTGATTCGGAATCCCTTTGTAGGTTAACTCTTAACCGTACGTAGCATGGCCATGCATTTTCGTATTCGATCACTCGAGGGGCCCAGAGATATCACTCTCAATCAGAGAGGGGCAAATCTCATCTTGACTGACCATGTCTCATAGCATGCTTCTTGACAAACCCGAAAGCTACCTTTATAACTACCCTGTTACGGCGTAGCGTTTGATAGCCCCTAAGTAGGTCGATCCACATCTAGAATACATGCGACAATCTCAGGTCTAAGGACAAAGCGTATATGTTGTTTAAAGAGAGAACTACTTCTCATGTTGGGTCAGTCCTAGCACATGTCTCCACATGTGTCCACATTATTAGTTCAACATCTCCATGTCCATGACTTGTGAAACATAGTCATCAACTAATACATGTGCTAGTCTAATATTCATGTGTGTCCTCACATGAACTCCGACTAGGGACAACATTAGAATAACCATACAAGTAAAGAGTTTCACATACAATTCACATAATTGCAAATCAATTCAAGTAGCCTTCAATGGATATTCAATGAACACAACATACAAATCATGGATACAAATGGAATATCATCATCTCTATGATTGCCTCTAGGGCATACCTCCAACAGTCTCCCACTTGCACTAGAGTCAATCGAGAAGGTACCTAATACCCATAGCTCTTACATGCGCATCATGCTTAGCCTGCGGGAGTGGTTTTGTCAACGGATCAGAAATGTTCAGATCCGTGTGTATTTTGCATATCTTGATCTCACCCCGGTTAACGAAGTCTCGAATGAGATGAAATCGCCGCATTACGTGTTTGTTCTTCTGGTGGTTCCTTGGCTCCTTTGCTTGCGCAATTGCCCTATTGTTATCATAGTAGAGATTCAATGGGCTGGACGCATTCGGGACACACCAAGCTCAATGAGGAAATTCCTTATCCAAACACCTGTCTCCTGCTTGGAACTCTTCCAACTAACAGCACCACCATTCAGCGTGAACACAAATCCTGATTGTGACTTTGAATCATCTCTGTCGGTTTGGAAACTAGCATCGGTGTAACCTGTTACAACGAGCTCCTCCTCACCTCCATAGACGAGGAACATATCTTTAGTCCTTCTCAAGTACTTAAGAATGTTTTTCACCGCTGTCCAGTGACTCTCACCTGGATCAGATTGGTGTCTGCTTGTCATACTTAGTGCATATGAAACATCTGGGCGAGTACTTATCATTGCATACATGATAGATCCAATAGCCGAGGCATATGGCACTCTACTCATGCGATCCCGCTCATCAGCAGTCGAAGGACACTGAGTCTTGCTGAGATGTATGCCATGTGACATAGGCAAGAACCCTTTCTTTGCCTCTTCCATGCTGAACTGCTTCAACACTTTGTCAATGTAAGTATCTTGGCTTAAACCTATAAGCCTTCTCGATCTATCTCTATAGATCTTAATGCCCAGAATATATGCCGCTTCCCCTAAGTCCTTCATCGAAAAACTTTTTTTCAGTGAAGTCTTTACGGACTCAAGCATAGGAATGTTATTTCCAATCAGTAATATGTCATCCACATATAAGATTAGAAATACTACAGAGCTCCCACTAACCTTCTTGTAAACACAAGACTCTTCTTCGTTCTTGGTGAAGTCAAACCCTTTGACCACTTCATCAAAACGAATGTTCCAACTCCTAGATGCTTGCCTCAATCCATAAATGGATCTCTGAAGCTTGCATACCTTTCTAGCATTTTTCGGATCGACAAAACCCTCGGGCTGTATCATATACACGTCCTCAGCTAGGTTTCCATTCAGGAAAGCTGTCTTGACATCCATCTGCCATATCTCATAATCGAAATATGCAGCTATAGCTAGAATACTCCGAATGGACTTAAGCATCACTACGGGTGAGAAGGTCTCATCGTAGTCAACTCCTTGAACTTGTCGAAAACCTTTTGCGACAAGTCGTGCTTTATAGATGTGAACATTTCCATCCATGTCCTTTTTCTTCTTATATATCCACTTGCACTCTATGGCTTTAACACCATCAGGCGGGTCAACCAAGTTCCAAACTTGATTGTCTCCCATGGACTCTATTTCGGATTGCATGGCACTCTGCCATTTTTCGGAGTCTGGGTCCATCATTGCTTCTGCATATGTCGCAGGCTCATCATTGTCCAACAATAATATTTCTCGCATTTCGCGGAGCCTTGCTGACCTTCGTGGTTGTGGTGGTGCTTCTATTGCCATGGGTATCTCAACTTGTTCTGCTACGTTAGCATCACTCATTGATTCTTGCCCGATTGGCTCATCTTGAACTTCTTCAAGATGCACTGTCTTTCCACTCTTTTCTCCTTTGAGAAACTCTTTCTCTAGGAAAACCCCGTTTCGAGCGACAAACACTTTGCCTTCTGATCGGTTGTAGAAATAATATCCCAAAGTTTCCTTTGGATATCCCACGAAAATGCACTTATCCGACTTGGGTGTGATCTTGTCCGACTGAAGTCGCTTGACAAACACTTCACATCCCCAAATCTTTAGAAAAGACAAACTGGGAACCTTTCCAGTCCATATCTTATATGGTGTCTTAACTACGGATTTAGATGGTACCCTATTTAGTGTGAAAGCTGCTGTTTCTAGAGCGTATCCCCAAAATGACAACGGTAGGTCCGACTGGCTCATCATTGATCGAACCATGTCTAACAAAGTTCGATTACGTCGCTCGGACACACCGTTTCTCTAAGAAGTTCCAGGCGGCGTAAGTTGTGGAACAATTCCGCAACTCTTTAGATGATTGCTAAACTCGTGGCTCAAATACTCGCCTCCACGATCAGATCGTAAGGCCTTAATTTTCTTGCCACGCTGATTTTCAACTTCATTCTGAAATTCCTTGAACTTTTCAAAGGTTTCAGACTTGTGCCTCATTAAGTAGACATAGCCATATCTACTAAAATCATCAGTGAAAGTTATGAAGTATTGGAATCCTCCTCTAGCCGTCGTGCTCATTGGTCCGCATACATCACTATGTACGAGTTCCAACAAGTCTACTGCTCTCTCAGGAAATCCTGTGAAAGGCGTCTTGGTCATCTTGCTTAGCAAGCAAGCCTCGCATGTCTCGTATGATTCAAAATCAAACGAAGTTAGAAGTCCATCAGAATGGAGCTTCTTCATGCGCTTTTCACTTATATGACCCAAACGACAATGCCACAAGTAGGTAGGACTCAAATCATTAGGCCGAGGCCTTTTAGCACTTACATTACAGACAGGTGAACCATCAAGATTTAAAACAAACAATCCATTCACAATGGGTGCAAAAGCCATAAACATATTATTCTTAGAGATCACACAACCATTGTTTTCACTCGCAAATGAATAACCATCCTTCATCAAGCATGAAGGAGACAAAATGTTTCGACTTAAACTAGGAATGAAATAACAATTATTCAACTCCATAATAAATCCTGACGGGAGGTGGAGTTGCATCGTCCCGACGGTCAAAGCAGCAACTCTTGCATTATTGCCCACGCGGAAATCAACTTCTCCTCTTTCCACGCTTCTACTTCTTATCATTCCCTGCATCGAATTGCAAATATGAGCAACCGATCCGGTATCAAATACCCAAGAATTAATAATTGTATCAGTGAGAAATATGTTGTCTATAACATTAACAACAAGCGTACATGAGGTAGAAGTACTCTTACTTCTGCCGTTCTTCAACGAAGCTAGGTACTGCTTGCAGTTTCTCTTCCAGTGACCAAGTTCATGACAGTAAATGCACTCTTTATCTGGAGCAGGTCCAGCTTTAGCCTTGGGCGCTGGGTTTGGCTTGGACACTCCAGCCTTACCCTTCTTCTTCCAAGAATTGCCCTTCTTCTTGAAGGTAGGCTTGTTCTGTACAGCCATCACATGGCTGGTACTAGCGCTTTTCTTAATGTCTACCTCTGCTGTCTTGAGCATACCACACAGTTCATTCAGACCCTTCTCCGTCCCATGCATATGGTAGTTCGAGATGAAGTTCCCATAGCTAGGCGGAAGAGATGAAAGAATGAAGTCAGTGGCCAACTCTTTGCCCATTGGGAAGCCCAGCTTCTCCAATCGCTGAGTGTAACCAACCATCTTGATTACATGTGGTCCTACTGCTGCACCTTCTGCTAACTTGCACTCCAGAAAGGCTTTGGACACATTGAACCTTTCGGTCCTAGCCTGTGTCTGGAACATGTCCTTGAGCGCCACGATCATATCGTGTGCCTCGTGATTTGTTTCGAACTGCATCTGCAGCTCGGGTTCCATGCAAGCGAGCATAAGGCAGCTTACCTCAAGATTAGCATCAAATACCTTCTTGTAAGCAGCCTTAACGGCAGCAGATGCATCATCAGCAGGTACTGGTGGTAGTGGGGTGTCTAGAACATCTTCCTTTTTCTCAGCCCTGAGAACAATTCTCAGGTTACGGATCCAATCCGAGTAGTTTGTTCCATTCAACTTGTCCTTCTCAAGGACCGAACGCAAAGCAAACAATGCGGTGGTGTTGCTAGGTGCCATTTAATCTACAACAAAAGTAATGCAAAATACACTAAGACAAACGTATCCATGATAGAGCAAATTACATTAAACTATTTTAACAGAATCTACTCCCACTAAAATCAGTATCCCTCTATTGAAACTGAGTGATTCAGGATCCACAACTAACAAGTCTACTAGTGAGCTTTAGCATCACCGCTAGCAAACGAGGTAGATCGGTAAGCAACTTTTGCTAATCATATCACATATGACTCCTGTTGTTGGGTGACATCTCTATGTCTCGGCGCCCAACCTTTATGCCCCAAGGTCCTTAACCGTTAAGATAACCTCGTTAAGCAAACCAACCCTTATGCGTGTAAGTGTCCGACACAAACCCGTCTAGTCAAGGAAAACTAGTGGCACCCTAATATCATAGACCCACCACTAATTGTACAAGACATGGGACGGTGCAAGTTTTAGTTGGGAGGGCATACTAACTTAAACTTTGTGAGGGATCGTTCTACTTCTAACATCACAGCATGCAGAAAGTAAAACATAAGCAGAATAGCATTCACACAGTTGTGACACAGTATGGCCCGTTTTCATATGGTGATCTCCATCTCCATAGAACCTGTTCACCATGGTGATCTCCATCTCCATGTTCCATGTGCGCCATCCTCCTTGTGATGTGTCCTCCAAGAACTAGAGCATGCTATTACGCCTAATAGCTAGTAAAGAAGCTAGTAATGAAGATTACATAGTTGCTTGGATCATCATAGATTGGTACGCAGACCATTAAATACAATAAAGTGACAACACATATGGCTCCTGCTGTGTTGCCGTACGCGTGACACGCAAGTCACGAATGAGTTACACACATGCATCACATACACAAGGGGGCCATACTGATCACAAGATACATACATACATCCTGCAAAAGAGAGTTAGGCGTCCTAACGTTCCAAACTTCGGAGGCCCGAAACTCCATCTTCCAAGCCGGCTTGGAAGATGGAGTTTCGGGCCTCCGAAGTTAGCAACTATGTAATCTTCATTACTAGCTTCTTTACTAGCTATTAGGCGTAATAGCATGCTCTAGTTCTTGGAGGACTCATCACCAAGAGGATGGCGCACATGGAACATGGAGATGGAGATCACCATGGTGAACAGGTTCTATGGAGATGGAGATCACCATATGAAAACGGGCCATACTGTGTCACAACTGTGTGAATGCTATTCTATTTATGTTTTACTTTCTGCATGCTGTGATGTTAGAAGTAGAACGATCCCTCACAAAGTTTAAGTTAGTATGCCCTTCCAACTAAAACTTGCACCGTCCCATGTCTTGTACAATTAGTGGTGGGTCTATGAAATTAGGGTACCACTAGTTTTCCTTGACTAGACGGGTTTGTGTCGGACACTTACACGCATAAGGGTTGGTTTGCTTAACAAGGTTATCTTAACGGTTAAGGACCTTGGGGCATAAAGGTTGGACGCCGAGACATAGAGATGTCACCCAACAACAGGAGTCATATGTGATATGATTAGCAAAAGTTGCTTACCGATCTACCTCGTTTGCTAGCGGTGATGCTAAAGCTCACTAGTCGACTTGTTAGTTGTGGATCCTGAATCACTAAGTTTCAATAGAGGGATATTGATTTTAGTGGGAGTAGATTCTGTTAAAATAGTTTAATGTGATTTGCTCTATCATGGATACGTTTGTCTTAGTGTATTTTGCATTATTTTGTTGTAGATTAAATGGCACCTAGCAGCACTACACCGTTTGCTTTGCGTTCGGTCCTTGAGAAGGACAAGTTGAATGGAACAAATTACTCGGATTGGATCCGTAACCTGAGAATTGTTCTCAGGGCTGAGAAAAAGGAAGATGTTCTAGACAACCCACTACCAGAAAAACCTGCTGATGATGCACCCGCTGCTGCTAAGAATGCTTACAAGAAAGCATGTGATGCTAACCTCGAAGTAAGCTGCCTTATGCTTGCTTGCATGGAACCCGAGCTGCAGATGCAGTTTGAAACAAACCATGAGGCGCACGATATGATCGTGGTGCTTAGAGACATGTTCCAAACACAGGCTAGGACTGAAAGGTTCAATGTGTCTAAGGCCTTTGTTGAGAGCAAGCTAGCAGAAGGCGCAGCAGTAGGACCACACGTAATCAAGATGGTTGGTTACACTCAACGGTTGGAGAAGCTGGGCTTCCCACTGGGCCAAGAGTTGGCCACTGATTTTATTCTTTCGTCTCTTCCGCCTAGCTATGGGAACTTCATATCGAACTACCATATGCATGGGACGGAGAAGGGTCTGAATGAGCTGTGTGGCATGCTTAAAACAGCAGAGGCTGACATCAAGAAAAGCGCTAGTACCAGCCATGTGATGGCTATACAAAACAAGCCTATCTTTAAGAAGAAGGGCAATTCTTGGAAGAAGAAAGGCAAGGCTGGAACGTCCAAGCCAAACCCAGAGCCCAAGGTTAAAGCTGGACCTGGACCTGCTCCAGACAAAGAGTGCTTTTACTGTCATGAACTTGGTCCCTGGAAGAGAAACTGCAAGCAGTACCTAGCTTCCTTGAAGAATGGCAGAAGTAAGAGTACTTCTACCTCAGGTACGCTTGTTGTTAATGTTATAGACAACATTTTTCTCGCTGATACAATTATTAATTCTTGGGTATTTGATACCGGATCGGTTGCTCATATTTGCAATTCGATGCAAGGAATGATAAGAAGTAGAAGCGTGGAAAGAGGAGAAGTTGATTTCCGCGTGGGCAATAATGCAAGAGTTGCTGCGTTGACCGTCGAGATGATGCAACTCCACCTCCCGTCAGGATTTATTATGGAGTTGAATAATTGTTATTTCGTTCGTAGTTTAAGTCGAAACATTTTGTCTCCTTCATGCATGATGAAGGATGGTTATTCATTTGTGAGTGAAAACAATGGTTGTGTGATCTCTAAGAATGATATGTTTATGGCTTTCGCACCCATTGTGAATGGATTATTTGTTTTAAATCTTGATGGTTCACCTGTCTGTAACGTAAGTGCTAAAAGGCCTCGGCCTAATGATTTGAGTCCTACCTACTTGTGGCATTGTCGTTTGGGTCATATAAGTGAAAAGCGCATGAAGAAGCTCCATTCTGATGGACTTCTAACTTCGTTTGATTTTGAATCATACGAGACATGTGAGGCTTGCTTGCTAGGCAAGATGACCAAGACGCCTTTCACAGGATTTCCTGAGAGAGCAGTAGACTTGTTGGAACTCATACATAGTGATGTATGCGGACCAATGAGCACGACGGCTAGAGGAGGATTCCAATACTTCATAACTTTCACTGATGATTTTAGTAGATATGGCTATGTCTACTTGATGAGGCACAAGTCTGAAACCTTTCAAAAGTTCAAGGAATTTCAGAATGAAGTTGAAAATCAGCATGGCAAGAAAATTAAGGCCTTACGATCTGATCATGGAGGCGAGTATTTGAGCCACGAGTTTAGCAATCATCTAAAGAGTTGCGGAATTGTTCCACAGCTTACGCCGCCTGGAACACCTCAGAGAAACGGTGTATCCGAGTGACGTAATCGAACTTTGTTAGACATGGTTCGATCAATGATGAGCTAGTCGGACCTACCGTTGTCATTTTGGGGATACGCTCTAGAAATAGCAGCTTTCACACTTAATATGGTACCATCTAAATCTGTAGTTAAGACACCATATGAGATATGGACTGGAAAGGTTCCTAGTTTGTCTTTTCTAAAGATTTGGGGATGTGAAGTGTTTGTCAAGCGACTTCAGTCGGACAAGATCACACCCAAGTTGGATAAGTGCATTTTCGTGGGATATCCAAAGGAAACTTTGGGATATTATTTCTACAACCGATCAGAAGGCAAAGTGTTTGTTGCTCGGAACGGGGTTTTCCTAGAGAAAGAGTTTCTCAAATGAGAAAAGAGTGGAAAGACAGTGCATCTTGAAGAAGTTTGAGATGAGCCGATCGGGCCAGAATCAATGAGTGATGCTAACGTAGCAGAACAAGTTGAGATACCCATGGCAAGAGAAGCACCGCCACAACCACGAAGGTCGGCAAGGCTCCGCGAAATGCGGGAGATATTAGTGTTGGACAATGATGAGCCTGCGACATATGCAGAAGCAATGATGGACCCAGACTCCGAAAAATGGTAGAGTGCCATGCAATCCGAAATAGAGTCCATGAGAGACAATCAAGTTTGGAACTTGGTTGACCCGCCTGATGGTGTTAAAGCCATAGAGTGCAAGTGGATCTATAAGAAGAAAAAAGGACATGGATGGAAATGTTCACATCTATAAAGCACGACTTGTCGCAAAAGGTTTTCGACAAGTTCAAGGAGTTGACTATGACGAGACCTTCTCGCCCGTAGTGATGCTTAAGTCCATTCGGATTATTCTAGCTATAGCTGCATATTTCGACTATGAGATATGGCAGATGGATGTCAAGAAAGCTTTCCTGAATGGAAACCTAGCTGAGGACGTGTATATGATACAGCCCGAGGGTTTTGTCGATCCGAAAAATGCTGGAAAGGTATGCAAGCTTCAGAGATCCATTTATGGATTGAAGCAAGCATCTAGGAGTTGGAACATTCGTTTTGATGAAGTGGTCAAAGGGTTTGACTTCACCAAGAACGAAGAAGAGTCTTGTGTTTACAAGAAGGTTAGTGAGAGCTCTGTAGTATTTCTAATCTTATATGTGGATGACATATTACTGATTGGAAATAATATTCCTATGCTTGAGTCCGTAAAGACTTCACTGAAAAATAGTTTTTCGATGAAGGACTTAGGGGAAGCAACATATATTCTGGGCATTAAGATCTATAGAGATAGATCGAGAAGGCTTATAGGTTTAAGCCAAGATACTTACATTGACAAAGTGTTGAAGCGGTTCAGCATGGAAGAGGCAAAGAAAGGGTTCTTGCCTATGTCACATGGCATACATCTCAGCAAGACTCAGTGTCCTTCGACTGCTGATGAGCGGGATCGCATGAGTAGAGTGCCATATGCCTCGGCTATTGGATCTATCATGTATGCAATGATAAGTACTCGTCCAGATGTTTCATATGCACTAAGTATGACAAGCAGACACCAATCTGATCCAGGTGGGAGTCACTGGACAACGGTGAAAAACATTCTTAAGTACTTGAGAAGGACTAAAGATATGTTCCTCGTCTAGGGAGGTGAGGAGGAGCTCGTTGTAACAGGTTACACCGATGCTAGTTTCCAAACCGACAGAGATGATTCAAAGTCACAATCAGGATTTGTGTTCACGCTAAATGGTGGTGCTGTTAGTTGGAAGAGTTCCAAATAGGAGACGATGGCCGATTCTACGACAGAAGCCGAGTACATCGCGGCTTCGGAAGCCGCGAAGGAAGGTGTCTGGATAAGGAATTTCCTCATTGAGCTTGGTGTGTTCCCGAATGCGTCCAGCCCATTGAATCTCTACTGTAATAATAATGGGGCAATTGCGCAAGCAAAGGAGCCAAGGAACCACCAGAAGAACAAACACGTAATGCGGTGATTTCATCTCATTCGAGACTTCGTTAACCGGGGTGAGATCAAGATATGCAAAATACACACGAATCTGAACATTTCTGATCCGTTGACAAAACCACTCCCGCAGGCTAAGCATGATGCGCATGTAAGAGCTATGGGTATTAGGTACCTTCTAGATTGACTCTAGTGCAAGTGGGAGACTGTTGGAGGTATGACCTAGAGGCAATCATAGAGATGATGATATTCCATTTGTATCCATGATTTGTATATTGTGTTCATTGAATATCCATTAAATGCTACTTGAATTGATTTGCAATTATGTGAATTGTATGTGAAACTCTTTACTTGTATGGTTATTCTAAAGTAGTCCCTAGTCGGAGTTCATGTGAGGACACACATGAATATTAGACTAGAACATGTATTAGTTGATGACTATGTTTCACAAGTCATGGACATGGAGATGTTGAACTAATAATGTGGACACATGTGGAGACATGTGCTAGGACTGACCCAACACGAGAAGTATTTCTCTCTTTAAACAACATATACGCTTTGTCCTTAGACCTGAGATTGTCGCATGTATTCAAGATGTGGATCGACCTACTTAGGGGCTATCAAATGCTACGCCGTAACAGGGTAGTTATAAAGGTAGCTTTCAGGTTTTTCAAGAAGCATGCTATGAGACATGGTCAATCAAGATGGGATTTGCCCCTCTCTGATTGAGAGTGATATCTCTGGGCCCCTCGAGTGATCGGATCCGAAAATGCATGGCCATGCTACGTACGGTTAAGAGTTAACCTACAAAGGGATTCCGAATCACAGGATCGAGAAAGAGCGGTCGGCTTGAAGCTAGACCAAATATCGTGAGGCAAAGGGAATAGCATGTATATTCTGTTGTGCCGGTTCGTCTGATATGATCTTCGTGTGTGTATAGGAGTTGGCACGTCTTGCTAGAGGCCGCTACCGACTATTGGGCCGAGTAGAAGTACTCGGGCCATGTCTATACGTATCCGAACCCATAGGGTCACACACTTAAGGGGCTGGAAGCCCAATTCGGATCTGATCCGAGTTGGATTAGGTTTAGAAGTACTAATGGGCCTCGAACCCAGAGGCCCGTCAGGAACCTCTATAAATAGAGGGGTGGGGGCGCCCTAGGGTTTACACCTTTTTTTGGAGAAACACATCTGCCGCGCCTCCACGCCCTCGCCTGTTGTAACTCGCGGATCTAGCAGTCCGGCTTGCGACGCTTTCTCCCTGCACGTGTGGATACCTTGGAGGTGTTGCGCCTGCAGCACTCGGACGAGCCATGACGAGCCACGACGAGCCGCCGACGAGCCACGACGAGCCAACGACAAGCCGCGACACGGGGGGCGATCTTGCTGCACGTGGACGAGCTGCTGAGGAGCTGCTGGATGTTGACGTGATCGACTACGTACGACTACGTTGATCGACTACGTACGACTACGTGATCGTCTTCACTGCATCGACGCATATCTACATCTTCCGCACCAGTAGTGCGTCGAGTGGTAATCCCGTGATCCTTATACGGCAGTTCTTCCTGGTTTTACGCGGTAGAAATTTTGATTTGCGCTAGTGTAGCCTACCTCGTATCCCAACATCATCCTCCATGTCTTTCACTTCTTCTTCCAGCTCAGAAATTCTAGCCTGCATGTCATGGATATGTATGCCCCTCTAGATGAGCTGGTATGACCGCTCCACCAAGTCTCTCTTGGCAGCATTGAAATGCCCTTGGGTATCCACGGCTATCCGAGCTAAGACAGCCATAGCCTAGCCTTGAAGCTCAATCAGCCGGTACAAGGCTGACATGCACCTAGTGGTGGTGGAGAGGGTGACCAACGAGTGGGAGGTTGCCAACACCTCAATGTTGTTGATGCGGTCAAGCCAGGCTGGGTCTAGCCGATACCTAGCGGGAAACAAGCCGATTGGGTCCAAAGTGACCTCAAGCGGGTGTAGCCGGCAAAACTGGGTGAGGGCCTGCAGGGTAGCCGACTCCCAGGTGTCCTCCAGAGCATGACCATAGGTCAAGACCTCGAGCGGGGGCCACTCGGGCTGTACAAGGGGTGGAGGTACAACCACCTGCACGTTGCATCTCTGCACTCCGTGCTCCTGGTACTCCCGTCCCACGTACATGTTGGGATACGAGGTAGGCTACGCTAGCGCAAATCAAAATTTCTACCGCGTAAAACTAGGAATAACTGTCGTATAAGGATCACGGGATTACCACTCGACGCACTACTGGTGCGGAAGATGTAGATATGCGTCGATGCAGTGAAGACGATCACGTAGTCGTACGTAGTCGATCACGTCCAGCAGCTCCTCAGCACCTCGTCCACGTGCAGCAATATCGCCTTCGGTGCCGCGGCTCGTCGTCGGCTCGTCGTGGCTCGTCGGCGGCTCGTCGGTGGCTCGTCCAAGTGCTGCACACGCAACACCTCCAAGGTATCCACACGTGCAGGAAGGAAGCGTCGCAAGCCGGACTGCTAGATCCGCGAGTTGCAACAGGCGAGGGCGTGGGAGGCGCGGCAGGTGTGTTTCGCCAAAAGGTGTGAACCCTAGGGCGCCCCCACCCCTCTATTTATAGAGGTTCCTGATGGGCCTCTGGATCCGAGGCCCATTAGTACTTCTAAACCTAATCCAACTCGGATCAGATCCGAATTGGGCTTCCAGCCCCTTAAGTGTGTGACCCTATGGGTTCGGATACGTATAGACATGGCCCGAGTACTCCTGCTCGGCCCAATAGTCGGTAGCGGCCTCTAGCAAGACGTGCCAACTCCTATACGCACACGAAGATCATATCAGACGAACCATCACAGCATAATATACATGCTATTCCCTTTGCCTCACGATATTTGGTCTAGCTTCAAGCCGACCGCTCTTTCTCGATCCTGTGATTCGGAATCCCTTTGTAGGTTAACTCTTAACCGTACGTAGCATGGCCATGCATTTTCGGATCCGATCACTCGAGGGCCCCAGAGATATCACTCTCAATCAGAGAGGGGCGAATCCCATCTTGATTGACCATGTCTCATAGCATGCTTCTTGACAAACCCGAAAACTACCTTTATAACTACCCTGTTACGGCGTAGCGTTTGATAGCCCCTAAGTAGGTCGATCCACATCTAGAATACATGCGACAATCTCAGGTCTAAGGACAAAGCGTATATGTTGTTTTAAAGAGAGAACTACTTCTCGTGTTGGGTTAGTCCTAACACATGTCTCCACATGTGTCCACATTATTAGTTCAACATCTCCATGTCCATGACTTGTGAAACATAGTCATCAACTAATACATGTGCTAGTCTAATATTCATGTGTGTCCTCACATGAACTCCGACTAGGGACAACTTTAGAATAACCATACAAGTAAAGAGTTTCACATACAATTCACATAATTGCAAATCAATTCAAGTAGCCTTTAATGGATATTCAATGAACACAATATACAAATCATGGATACAAATGGAATATCATCATCTCTATGATTGCCTCTAGGGCATACCTCCAACAGTACAAAGGCGGGGATTGGTACCCAAACCACCTTAAGGTATCCCACAAAATAGCAGGAAAACCCTCAAAGTGTAGGCACGTAGAGTGAGAAGTGCCATCAGCGCCGTAAAACACGTGTCCGGGAGTAGCCATCTAGAATTAAGAACCGAAACAAGCGTGAGATAGAAACCCCAAAAGAAGAACAGATCGGGCAGGAAAAGCACTCGGACTTTCACCAGAGCGCAAACTGGAAAGGTAGCTTGAAATTCTTAAAGCGAAGAGGAGCTTTTACCAAGGCAAGGTCATTTTAGGGAGGTAGTTTCACAGATTTTAGTTTATGATGCATGCACGACCTACTTCGTCCTCTTAACCAAAACAACTGCCAAAACTTTGGTCTTACGCAGTCAGTGCCGGTGGCAAGGCAACCAGTACGTCTCTTCCTATAGTAGCTAGTCGATTTCTAACAGCGTCTCCCTAAGCGAACGCGGTTAGTGTACCTGCAGAAAACGCAGCCACCTGAACCTTTCGTGCCAGCACCCACGAAAGCGTCCCCAAGCATTACCGTTCACTATAGAAACGACACTCATGCGTTTAATGCTGCATGGACAGCACAACAATCGCGGAAATAGGTCCCCTTTGAATGGAACCATATAACCCTTTGCATACTCGGGATGCGGAATTAGCGCACGTATAAAAGACGTGGGCGAACAACCATGATGATAGGCTCGTTGGAATTGAACCATACCACCCTTCGTATGAATTAACATACGGAACCTGCGCACGTATGATAAACGTGGGCGAAACAACCGCGATGATAGGGTCCTTTGAATAGAATTCCCTATCAACCCTCGCATACTCGTGATGCGGAACTCGACACACGTATGATACACGTGGCGAAGTGCTGGGGGTTAGCAAAATAACCAAATAGTAATAGCCACCTAAAATAACCCCAAAATCCCCTAGGGCCCCTCGTACTAAAAACATCCTTAATGATCGTACGAGATTTTTCAACATTTTTCTTGCATATTTTATTCAAAAGACGTGTTTTGGGACCCATTATTTTCTCTATCCTGCTAAACCTGCTCTGGTACCAGCTTTGGCGGAACACCTCGGATTAACTCAACTAAAGCACGGTTAAGTCGCTTAACACGCGATCCTCATACCTTAATCAAGTTAACTCGATGTGCTGTTGGATTACATCCGATTTAACCACTTAACATGACCGAGTTAGCATAGCTCACACGAAGGTGAGTGGTTTCAGAGAATACAACAAATCCCCAATGGGTTTAACAATTCATTACACACTGGTTGAAATCAGAGTTTTACAAGGGTTGAAAGGAACATCAGAAGATAAAAACATAGCGGAAGCTAATCGTCGGGGTCGGATGTCCCTGGTGAGGCCAGCCAGGACATCATTGATCCTAATCCTCGCCGTCCGGGGAAGGATCCCACTCGACTGCCCACCCAGGAGGCAACTGGGGCGGCCAAGTGCCAGCAGCAAGCTCTGAAGTGGGCGCATGCTGCTCAGGCGTGTCTGCCTCGAGAGAACCGGGGAAGGATTGCGGGTCCACCAGTTAGTCTCGTTTTCTCCACTGCTCCAAGATTGGAAGGAACACTGCCTTTGGACTTAGAAAGAACCGGTGGTTTTGGGTTGGGTTTTCAGGGGTCGGGACTGAGAACCGGACCTTGAGCACTTAAGCTCCGGAAAGCTGAGTCAACGGGATTAGGGACTTCGGTTGAAGATTAACTCGGCTGATTATCCAAGGTCGTTACAATTCCACTACTAGAGAAATGGTCTTTTGACCTAATACTGGTTGCATCTTGACCCGATCCTCCCACTACCGTCTCACATCTCTCTCTCTCTCTCTCACATCTCTCGCACCTTATCCGCCTCACATCTCCCTCTCATACACATCTCCCGTCTCTTCCTCTCCTCGATCACATCTCCTCCTCACATCCTGACAACACCATTGCTTCCATGACTAACTCAGGGAAGAAGGGATCCCGCAAAAACGATGATGGACCAAGCTTCACCGAACTACTCAAAAAATAGTGCCCATGGCACCCAACTAGCAAACACTCAGCAATAGACTGCTACAGCATGTGCCGAGTAATGCAAGATTTGCCCGCAGCACCACCTACCGAGGAGTATAACAAGAAAAAAGATAAAGGCAAAAACAAAGTCCATAAAGACAAAGAAGGAGAAGGCGACTTCCAGACCGCCTCCAAAATAGTCAGCGTCATCTTTGGCGCAATCCCGGGTACCGCATCCAAGCGATCCAATAAACTGGTACTCAGGGAAAGCATGGCCATCGAACCAACAGATCCAACACCGCTAAAATGGTCAGAGGTACCCATAACGTTCAGCAGAAGGGACCAATGGACAAATTTCTCAGAACCAGGCCGATTTCCCCTAGTACTCGATCCTGTCATTGCAGGCTCAAAATTGACAAAAGTACTCATCGATGGCGGAAGCGGACTCAATGTCATTTTCGCCAGAACACTAAGGAAAATGTGTCTTGACGTCACAGACATGCTCACTCCAACAGACTCACCCTTCTACGGAATTGTACCAGAAAACGCAGCCATACCACTAGAACAAGTCGTCGTGCCAATTACTTTCAGAACCAAGGAACACTACCGAACCGAGTACATTAGATTTGAAGTCGCCGACTTCGAGAACTCTTACCACACCATACTCGGGAGACCAGCTCTGGATAAGTTCATGGCCATACCACACTACGTTTACTTGGTACTCAAAATGCTAGGGCCCAAGGGGGAACTAATGCTACGAGGAGATTTACAGCAATCCTACGAGTGCGACACCGAAGTCGTGGAGATTGCCGCAATCTCTCAAGCACCCAGCCCTATGCAACAAGTTTTCTCAGCTTCAAAGAAACTTTACCCAACAGAACTTGAATTACCAGAAAACAAGTCAGGGTCAGCAAAGGTGAAGCCAACAAATGGGAAAGACTTCAAAACAGTTGATCTCCAGACCGGTCATTCTTCTAAGACAACTCTGATTGGAACAGGGCTAGACCCTAAATAGGAAACCATGCTCATCAGTTCTTCAGGCTAACCACAATATCTTCACCTGGAAACCAGCTGACATGCCTGGTGTTCCCAAGGAACTGATTGAGCACTCTCTAAATGTTGACCCCAAAGCTACCCCAAAGCGACAGCGCCTCCGCAGGTTCATCCAAGATAGGCGAGAAGCAATCAAAAAAGAGCTAGCCAAACTACTCACAGCAAGGTTCATCAAAGAAGTCTTTCACCTTGACTGGCTAGCCAATCCTGTACTCGTTCGCAAGAAAAACAATGAATGGAGAATGTGCGTTGATTACACGAACCTCAACAAACATTGTACAAAGGACCCCTTTGGACTACCCAAGATCGACCAAGTAGTCGACTCTATAGCTGGGTGCGATTTGCTATGCTTTCTCGACTATTACTCGGGTTACCATCAGATAAGCCTCAAAAAAGAAGATCAAGCTAAGACAGCCTTCATCACTCCATTTGGGCCTTTTGCTACAAAACAATATCATTTGGATTAAAAAACGCGGGAGCAACTTACCAACGTGCTATACAGATGTGCTTCGAAAAGTAATTGCATCGCAACATAGAAGCTTACGTGGACGACGTAGTTGTCAAAATAAGAAATCAGGAGGATCTAATTGTCGATTTGGAGGAAACCTTTTCAAGCCTACGAGCTTTCCGATGGAAGCTTAACCCTACCAAATGTGTTTTTGGAGTACCTTCCGGCAAACTACTCGGGTTCATCATTAGCCATCGCGGTATTGAGGCCAACCCAGAGAAAATATCTGCCATCACAAATATGCACGCACCAGCTAGCATCAAGGATGTGCAGAAACTCACGGGCTGCATGGCAGCCCTTAATCGATTCATCTCGAAACTTGGAGAATGAGGACTACCCTTCTTCAAGCTTCTCAAATGACATGACAAGTTTAAATGGACAGAAGTGGCAGACAAAGCATTGACGCAACTCAAAGACTTTCTATCAAAACCACCAATTCTCACTGCTCCATCTCTAAATGAGGACTTGCTCCTATACATAGCGGCTACTACTCATGTCATTAGTGAAGCGTCCCCACATAAGTAGAGACTAAATGTGATGCAAATATCAGTCCCAGGAGGCTGATAACACATTTATTCGACAGATAATTCAGTTACCGTACAACTCCCGAGGGAGTGGGCGTGAAAGCCATGCAGTGATAAGAAGTAAATAAACAACAGCGGCTAACCAAGCGACTGCCAAAAGACAGCACTCGGGACTACACGGCAGCAGCAGCATCTTGGAAAGGCCAACACCACAGGCAGCGTTGGGTGCGGACACAACCTCTACTCAAAGTCCTCGGTGATGAAGTCCGGGTCTTCCTCTGTAGCAACAAAGCAAGGGTGAGTACAAACGTACTCAACAAGTCCAACCCCATCCACGAAGGGGGATACAAGCAAGTATATGCACAGGTTATAACAAGGATAGGCTAGGGTTCATTTGCGATAAAGCTAGATTTTCAACACATGCATGGGCTCATTTTCAAAAGAGTTTTTGTAGAGCTTTTCGTTAGTAACCGAAACATTGAGTGGGGTTGATCCTACACAAAGGATCCAAATTTTATCGCTATCGGACTCCCAATCCACCATAGCTCACGGCACAACTGCCGGATACTTCCAAAATCCAACACACACACACCTGTAACCATCCATCCCCAAGTGCTAGTTATGTGACCAAGCCGTAACTCGTCCAATGTCGTGGACACGGCTACCCGGAGAGGTTTTAACTCTACAGAGGTTGTACACTTTTCCCACAAGTACGGTACCACAACACGATCACCTTAGTGCTGGTGCGGATCCTATCAAAGCCATTACCCACCTTAGCTAAGACTGACTAATCCACACGGAAGCACCCAAGGGGTTAACGACTCATCCATGAGACCATAACCGGGACCTAAGTCACCAAGATCTTACTCCTTTTCCATGGGCTCCGTTGCTCACCAGCACACCTGAAGACTAACAGTTTGGCTAGTGGGATTTATGCTAAGCCGTTGCCCATACAACGGTCGAGTGGTTGCACAATGGTTGAATTAGGCAAGATGACACATCAACTTGGTCCTTAACCATGAAAAGATGGACATCTCCCGACATTGCTCAACCACTAAGGTACGAGCACAACATCCTGGCATTTCACACAAGAAACACCCATCCATCTCATCTACACACCCTTTGTCTTTGAAACTCATTTTCCCATTTTGCACACACACACGCATTTATTTTCCAAATAAACCATTGTAATAATGATTGAAGTTGTGTAACAAATTCCTAAGCGTTCTAGCAGTAGTTATCATCTAAACAGAGCAAGTCATATTTAGAGATAAACATAGGACAACAAGGAATATTCATAACAATCAAGGGGTGGCTATCCAACCATGTCTTGCAATAAAACAATACACATTTTATAAAACAGGCCAATAGGTTGTGTTTGAAAAACTAGGTATTAAGTATGCATCAAAGGGTGAGATTGGACTTGCCGTCTTCAAAGCCTTTTGGGAGTTCCGGCTTGTGCTACTGGTCCTCGGGCTCAGGCTCGCAGTTAAACTCCTCCTCGGGCTCCTCCTCGGGTAATCCGTGATCTACGGCACACACAAACGGGCACACAAATAAATAAAACAAAATCGGTTTTTATCCGTTGAGTTCCGAACAAAAAATGCGAACGGAAAATAAGTAGAAAGAGTATTTTTGGGAAATTTGGATATGGATCGGCGGAAGTATACTGGAGGATGACGTGGCTGAATTTGGGATTAATTGGAGGAAGTTTGGCGCATGAAATGACAAGTTAAACATGGGTTAGGGGCTTAAAAAGGAGGTTTAGGACTGATTTGCGATAAACTAGGGACCTATTTGTGAATACTGGACCTATTTGTAAATACTTTTGGAGGTGGAGGGGCTTATCTGCGAATAGGTTTATGAGAGTGGTGGAAGGACCTATGTGCAATTTGGGAAAACTTGGGGGTCAGATTGAAAATCTGGGGCACCTTATCTTCTTCTCCCTAGGAACAGAGAGAGGAAGAGAGGTGGGGTTGGGGGCCGACGGTGGCCGGCGGGCCGGACCTCGCCGACGGCGAGCCAAGGGCCAGGGGCGGCGGAGAAAGGGGAGTGGGCTCCATTTTGCCCCTTACCTCGGGCACTTGGAGATAGGAGAGGGGCGGCCAGCGGTGCTCAAGATGGCGGCAGCGCTCGGGCGGCGCTCGGGTGGCGGCGGCGGTGGTTGGCGCAAGGGGTGGAGGACGGTGAGCTTGGAGGAGATTGGGTGGTGAGGGAGGCCGGTCGTGGCCCCTTTTATAGGCCGACAAGAGGGGGGTGGCCGGCGGTAGGGGGCCGGTTGATGAGAGTGGTGGTGTGCCGGGGCGGGGAGGTAGGGGCCCGCGGGGCGGCGCGGAGCGGGCGCGGAGGCGGGGCCGGCGCAGGGGAGGTGGGCGCGCGGGGCCGAGGCGGCCGGGTGCCGGAGCGGGGCAGCGCGGGTGGCCGGGGCCGGGTCGGGCGCGCGGCCCGAGGGGAGGTGCCGGCGCCGGGCCGGGCGGCACGGGTCTTGGGCGTGCAGGGGGGTGGCCGGGCCGCCGGCGGTATGGCACCAGGGGAGGTGGGTGCCGGGGGAGATTAATGGCGTTGGGGCCGGGTGTGCGGGCGCCAGGAAGAAGAAGGAGGAGGAGAGAGAAGAAGGAAGGAGGAAGAAGAAAGAAGAAGAAAAACGGAAGAAGGAAAAGAAAAAGAAAAAGGGAGGGGAAAAAGAGAAAGAAGAGAGGGAGACCGGCGGCGTTCATGGCACGCGGTTGGAGCACGCGCGTGGCGTCTGACGACGGCACGCGGTGGAAATTACGGGCACGGATAAAATGATGGCTGTCGGCTTGGGTGCCGGGACGGCGAAATCGCCGGGAAGATTTTAGAATTCCGGGAGCTCAGCGGTAAAAATATTTTGAAAGGATTTTTAACGGGTGATTTTAGTTGGTGATTTCTACGGATGTTACAAACCTACCCCACTTAAATTGAATCTCGTCCTCGAGATTCGATTGAGTTCTGAAAAGGTGGGGAAATTCCTTCTTTAACGCGTCCTCGCGTTCCCACGTGACTTCTTCTTCGCCATGCCTACTCCATTGTACTCTGCAAATCCGGACTGCTGTATTTCTTGTCCTTCTGGTGACGGTGTCTAGAATCTTGATGGGCACTTCTTGATACTGAAGGTCCTTTTGCAAATCTATTGTCTCCACTGGTACTTGTTCCTCCGGTACTCTCAAACACCTTCTCAGCTGGGAGACATGAAATACCGGGTGTATATCCAACATTTCCTCGGGCAGTTGGATACGGTATGCTATGGCTCCAACTCTTTTTAACACCTGGTAAGGTCCAATATACCGAGGGGCTAGTTTTCCTTGCACTTGAAACCTTCGAGTACCCCGAATCGGGGAAACCTTGAGGTAGACAAAATCTCCCTCATTGAAGCACAATTCCCGTCTCCTCTTGTCCGAGTAGCTCTTCTACCTGGATTGTGCGGCCTTCAGCTTCTCTCGGATTTCTGCCACACGGTCTTCTGCTTCTTTGATGAAAGCAGGCCCGACTAGGAAGCGTTCTCCTACTTCTGACCACATCAAAGGGGTCCTGCACTTTCGACCATAAAGGGCCTCAAACGGTGACATGCCTAGACAGGCTTGGTAGCTATTGTTGTATGAGAACTCTGCATAGGGTAAACTTTGTTCCCAATCTTTGACATAGGTGAGGACACATGCTCTCAACATATCTTCCATGATTTGATTGACCCGCTCTGTTTGGCCATCAGTCTGAGGGTGATAGGCTGAACTGAAGTCCAATTTAGTGCCCATGGCTTTATGCAAACTTCTCCAAAACCTAGAGGTGAATTGAGTCCCTTTATCCGAGACGATCCTGCTAGGCACACCATGCAGCTTCACTATGTTGTCAACGTAGAGTCGGGCTAGTCTTTCTCCACCATAAGTGGTCCGTACGGGTAGATAGTGAGCAACTTTAGTGAGTCGGTCCACTATTACCCTTATGGAGTCATTTCCCTTCTAAGTTCTAGGCAAGCCTACTACAAAATCCATGCCGATCTCATCCCACTTCCAAACCGGGATAGGCAATGGTTGCAGCAAGCCGGCTGGCTTATGATGCTCGGCCTTAACCCTTTGGCAAATATCACAACGGGCGACAAACTGAGCTATGTCCACTTTCATTCCATTCCACCAGTATCTCTGTTTTAAGTCCATATACATTTTGGTGGATCCGGGGTGAATGGAGTATGCCGAGTTATGGGCTTCATCCATGATGGTTTGCCTGAATTCTCTGTCCTTGGGGACACAAATTCTGTCCTTGTACCACAAGGTTCCTTTGTCATCCACTCTGAAATCCGGGTCTTTATTTTCTCCGGTTTGCTTGCGGATTTTTACTAAGTCCTGATCTGAACCCTGGGCTTCTCGGATTTCATCCTCCAAGGTAGGCTGGACACTTAGCTTGCGGCTAGTATTCTGGGGAACTATGTGCACATTCAACCGGGCTATTTCTTCTTGTAGGTGGGCATTCTCGGATCCGGGCTGTCCATAGGATTTCCGGCTTAAGGCATCAGCCACAACATTAGATTTGTTGGGGTGGTAGTATATTTCTAGGTTGTAGTCCTTCACCAGTTCTAACCACCTCCTTTGCCTTCGATTCAGAGTGGGTTGGGTGAAGATGTACTTTAAGCTCTTATGGTCGGTGTAGATCTCACACTTATTCCCAATCAGATAATGCCTCCAAATCTTGAGGGCATGCACTACGGCTGCAAACTCTAAGTCATGGGTTGGGTAGTTCTGCTCATGGGGCTTGAGTTGGCGGGAAGCATATGCCACAACCTTCCCATCTTGCATGAGGACACATCCTAATCCTTGTCGGGATGCATCACAATAAATGACGAAGTCTCGCTGGATATCAGGCAAGGTCAATACTGGGGCTGTCGTCAACCTCTTCTTCAGCTCTTGGAAGCTCCTCTCACATGACTTTGTCCATGTGAACTTCTTATCCTTCCTGAGCAGCTCTGTCATGGGGCGGGCTATCTTGGAAAATCCCTCAATAAATCCTCTATAATACCCAGCTAAACCCAGAAAGCTTCTGATCTCGCTAACATTGGTGGGTTGTTGCCAGTTGGAGACAGCTTCAACTTTCTCCGGATCTATTGCGACTCCTTCTGCGGTCAGGATATGACCAAGGAATGCCACTTTCTCAAGCCAAAATTCACACTTGCTGAATTTAGCATAGAGTCGGTGGGCTCTCAACTTCTCTAACACCACCCGTATATGTTGTTCATGTTCCTGAACACTCTTGGAGTAGATAAGTATGTCATCAATAAAGACTACGACAAACTTATCTAACTCATCTATAAACACCTTGTTCATGAGGTTCATGAAATAAGCAGGTGCATTGGTCAATCCAAAAGACATCACAGTGAACTCAAATTGACCATAACGGGTGACAAAGGCCATCTTCGGGATGTCGCTCTCCTTGATCTTGAGCTGATGGTACCCTGACCTCAGATCTATCTTGGAAAAATACTTGGCTCCTTTCAGTTGGTCGAATAGGTCATCTATTCTGGGGAGTGGATACTTATTCTTAATGGTGACCTCATTCAGTGCGCGATAATCCACGCACATCCTCATGCTCCCATCTTTCTTCTTGACAAAAAGCACGGGGGCTCCCCACGGGGATGAGCTAGGCCTGATAAAGCCACTCTGCTGCAATTCTCCCAACTGTTTCTTTAGTTCGGCCAACTCTGAGGCTGCCATCCTATAGGGTCACTTGGCTATAGGAGAGGTTCCAGGGACAAGGTCAATTACAAACTCTATATCCCTATCTGGGGGCATTCCAGGTAGTTCCTCAGGAAAGACATCTGGGTATTCACTCACTACCAGGACTTGCTTTATGGTCTTGGTCTCCATGCTAAACACCATGGGGTCTGGGCCACTTCCTCGAGTGTGATAGGTCACTTGTACACCATCCCGATTGGTCAGGTGCACTACCTTATCAACACACCCTATATGACCGTCATGCAGGCTTAACCAGTCCATTCCAAGAATCACATCTATCCCCTTAGACTTAAGTACTACTAGATCCGCTAGAAATTCTACCCCACTTAAATTAATTCTTACCCGGGAACAACCTAGTTGACACCGAATGTCAGCTCCAGGAGTCCTGGTTAATAGGGGTAACTTTAGTAGTACTGCGAGTATATTGTGTTCTTCCACAAAACTTGAGGATATGAAGGAATGTGATGCTCCAGAATCAAAAAGTATTGTTGCCAAGATTGAGGTGACTAGAAACTCACCAAGTACCACGCCCTGAACTTCGCGAGCCTCTTGCGCGCTGATGTGGTTGACGCGGGCTCGTCCAAATGATTGCTGGGGCAGCCTCATCTGCTGGCTGTTGTTGTTGCTGCGGACTGCCACACGGTTGGCTCCTGACAATGCTGTCCTGGGCCCAGCTACTGAGTTCGAGAAGGCTGATGTTGCTAGCTTGTTGGCATAGGGGTAGTTGGCGATGAAATGCCCTGGTTCTCGGTAGTTGAAGCATGCCCTACTGTTGCATGTGACTTGGCTGGCACTGCTCTGTGGGGTCTTGGTAGAGTTCTGGCTCCTGAATGGGGCAGCAGTCTGGTGTGAACCGGGTGCTTGGGACTGGGTCTGGTAATGCATGGGAGCTTGGGATCTGGGCAAGGGATGATTGAAGCTCCTTGGCTTCTGGAATCGGTCCTACTGGTGCGTCTTGCTCTCTAGGAACCGGTGCTTGTTGTCCCTCCGTTCTTCTGCCTTGGCCCTCTTAATCAAGATGGCCATGTTCATCAGGGTGTTGAAGTCAGGGTAGATCTGGGGGGTGAGCAGGGTCCTCAGTTTCGTGTTCAAGCCTTTCTTGAACATGTCCTGCTTCTTCTCATCCTTGTCCACCTCCTCTGGAGCATAATGGGCCAGCTCCATGAACTAGAAGGTGTACTCCTCCACAGATCTGTTGCCTTGGCGAAGTTCACGGAACTCATCCGCCTTGCGCTTCATTGTAGCTGCGGGGATATGGTAGCGACGGAATTCCATCACGAACTCATCCCAGGTGATAGTGGAGGCATCCTGGGCGGCAGAGCAGTAGTTCTCCCACCAAGCTAGGGCAGTTCCAGTGAGCTGGTGAGCAGCCAAGAGAACTTTATCCCTACCCTTGCAACCAAATGGTTCCAGCTTCCTCTGGATGACGTGCAGCTAGTCATCAGCGTCCAGAGGGTTGACAGATCCGCCAAAAGTGAGTGGCTTGGTCCGGAGGAAGTCTGTCAACTTTTCATTCATGTTCTGCCCGTGGGGCCTCTGGCAGGTGACGGCATTGGCCAGAGCTTCCAGCAGAAGGGTCTGGTTGTTCATCACTTGAACCAGATCAATGACTAGTGGGGGCGGTGGCTGTTGTGCTCCCACTTGGCTTTCTCCCCTTCCTTCGGGCTGACTCACTTCCTGCTCCTCAGGAAGTACTGCCGGAGGCGGTTCTTGCCCTTCTGGCTGCCTCTCAGCACTGGGGGTGGCATGGGCCTGACTCAGGGAGGTCCTGGTGGCACACTTGGGCGGCATTTGCAGATTGAGTGGGACTTTATGAGAGTGGGATTTGGGTTTTAGTGATTTTTAAGGTAATTATTTCGTATTTTCGAAGAGACAGAATCCACCTCCTGTCGACAAGCACACAGACTAACAAACAACAAGCACAAACGGTTTTATGTATTTTGCCACGGGGTGGGGGGGGGTTACAACACTTCTGGGGGTAAGGCCAAAACACGTACTACACGACTGGTTACAACAACACAACTGGAGGGGGTACAACTCTAGACTGCGGACCATGACGGCTTCATTCCCTTGGGCAACTCTGGGCTGGGCATACTACTTGCGGGGCGAGTCTTCTCCTTGGACGGAGTGATCTTCTAACGGGATGAGAAGGGCCAGCACTTCATCCTTTAGAGTCCCACCCGCTGGAGGGGGTTCTGGCACCTCTCCATCGGACACCTCGGAGTTCCTTTCCGAAGGCGGTGGTGCTGGGGTGGCATCCGGGCTCTTCCGCTTGCCGGACCCTGGGGCGATGGGAATTCCCTCAAGGATCGGAGCCTCTTCGTCCTCAATGGCCACCATTCTCCTTCTGGGCACGAATGGTGAGGTGGGCGTCCTTTAGCTCCTTGGAGTGCCGGTCCTCGGCCTCCTTGAGGGCCTCAATGGCAACAGCCTCATTGCTTTGGGCGGCTGCAGCTCGAGCTTCAGTGGCGGCTAGCTTCACCTGAAGCCTCCTCACCATAACCTCTGCGTCCTTGGCCCTACGAGTCTGCTGCTTCAACTTAGTAGCCTACTCGTCGTAGAGCTCGTCCAAGGTGAGAAGGTAGGCAGCCATGTGGAGTACGGTGGGGTCGTCCTCGCGCTGTCCACGTCCTTCCAAAGTTCTCACCCGGGCCAGCCAAACTGATGCAAAACAAATAGTCCAAAAATGCCAAGGCTATCAATTCTTCGCTAAACAGCAACACGTCCCTGCCTACAAACTAGTCACAATCCCTCCAACATGGCCTTTCGCTTGCTAGGGGCAAGACATGATAGGACTACTACCAACTGCGCCAGGAGGTTTCAACCGAGTACTCGTGGCCGTCGACAAATTCACCAAATGGATCGAGGTCAAACCAGTCACTTGCCCCAAGGCAGACCGAGTCCTCAGCTTCTTGGACAAAATCGTACACCGTTACGGTTTTCCAAACAGAATCATCACAGACCTGGGATCCAACTTCAACAACCACGACTTCTGGGAATACTGCAAGAATAGTCGAATTGATGTCTGCTACATCTCAGTTGCTCACCCACGAGCCAGCAGACAAGTCGAGTGTGCCAATGGCATGATACTCGAAGCTCTCAAGAAAAGGCTACACGATATCGGCAATACAAAAGGAGGCAAATGGCTCAAAGAGCTACCTAATGCTCTGTGGGGACTACGAACCCAACCATGCAAGACTACCGGGTTCTCCCCCTATTTTTTGGTATATGGCTCAGAAGCTATCTTACCCGTGGACGTCATGTGGCAGTCTCCTCCAGTTGAACAATATGACGAAGGAATGGCAGAAGAAACAAGACGCACGGATCTGGACAGTCTAGAAGAAACGAGATGCGCAGCATTAGTTCAATCAGCCAGATACCTCGACGGGTTAATATGATACTACGACCGCACTATTAAGGAGCAATCCTTCAACTTAGGCGACATGGTCCTCAAACGAATACAGGACATGTCAGGGTTGCATAAACTCAATTCACCATGGGAAGGTCCCTACATCATATCCAAGGTCACAGGACCCGGATCTTACAGACTACAAGAAGTTTCAGGAGAACAAGTACCAAATTCCTGGAATATAGAACATCTCTGTCGCTACTACCCATAGTAGACAAACGTACTCGAGCCTTCGTCCCAAGCATCTCAAAACAAAACTCATTCCAGCTACTCAGAGTTGACAGCCCGACTACCGACTACAGATGCTCTACTCTTGACACACGACTTTATCAAAGGTTAGCAGGCACCACAGCCTTAGTACGAGTTCCAAAACCTCAAAGGGCAAAGCAATTTTTTACTCGAGACTGATTCAAGCAGAAAATTTGGAAGTTACATGTGATTACTCATAATAGAGTAAGGGTACTCAAAATACAACATAACAGCACAGCAAAGACTACAAGCAATTGCCTACTGGCAGTCTGCATTTAAGCCTCAAGCTTTTACAATATCACAAGGCCACACAGGCCTAACGACTACTAGAAAGGAAGGGCCCACACGCAAGGAAGCTGCGCAAAATGCAGCCATATCCAGGTCCTCCTCCCAAACAACACCAGGTACTCCTTCACCGCCGCTACCTCGATAGCGGCAGCGATGAATCCCGAGTGCTGCATAAGGGAGAAAAAACAAGGCTGCTCTCTTGCTAGCCTCGGCGAGCCGTCCCAAACTGCATGCCACACCTCCACCTCTAATAAGGGAGCTGGATAAAGACCGCGGCACTCATCACCCATCACTCGCGAGTTCCAGCACGGACTTAGCTGGATCACGAGCTGCAAGATGAGGCACGCGATGAACCCTCCTACGAGGATTCTTCTAGCATCGCGGCTATCCCTACGAGCACTAGAGTCTGTGGAGGGAAGGTGGCTCTAATCTACGAGGAATCTTCTAGCACCAGAGTACTCTTTGAAGCTTCTCTACAATCAAATAACAGCAGTCGAAAGCAGTCCATCACTACTCAAGCCTGATTTTGATCGACTTCCACGGCAATCTATTTATAGACAAATGCCACAACCACCACCTACTCGGTAGTTACTATTCGCTTGTGACAAGTACTGACGAGTCAGCAAGATGCCCTCTGACCCCATTCACATGAAGGCATTCACGCCACAAAAAGACAAAAAAAGTACAGTACACCCGTGCACCCCTCGAAGAGTAAAGGGACAGAGTACTTTTAAAATAGCAACGACAATAATTGACGACCGCACGACTACTCGGTTGGCACCCAGACTTGCTTCAAAACGACAAGAAGTTGACAAACAATCACTCAATAGACTTCAAACAAAATTCAGAAACTCTCTTGGGTAAAACAAAGTACTCAGCAGATTACAAGGCTATACAAGCCTAAGGATCTTCAAAAGATACAAACTCAGACATCTTGGAAGCGATTGGCTCAGCCTCCTCAAGATATTGCGCGTAAGCATCCTCCGTGCAATTCCGAGCAACACCGTCACCAGCCGCTGTTAAATCTGCCCTCGGGTAATATGACTTGACGACCGCAAGGACTTGTTTACAAACAGCCTTGCAGAGGCCAGCAACCTTACTCGGAGCAGTTTTTAGCCACTCGACTAATGAATGGGGCTCCACATCATCCTCAAGAGGAGCAATGACATTTACCACATCCCACACAGCATCAGTTAACTCTTGGAGCTCACCTCGAAGTCTTCCTATGGTCCGGCCATGATCTCTACAAGCCACCATGGCCATAGTGAGCCTAACTCCATTCTGATTCTTCCTATCCCTCTGATGCTCACATGCAGCCTGAGCTTCAGCTAGCGATGCACGGAGATGATTAGCCTCGTCAACTACTCGGTCATGCGCATTCCTCCAGTCAAGAAGTTGACTACTCGCAACAACCTCTTTCCTCTTGAGCTCTGCAACAAGGCAGCAGTTCAAAAAACCCTCGACTATAGTCGAAAATACTCAAAAATCATGAGTACTCACCTTGATACTTCTTATTCAAAAACTTATAGCGGCTCTCCAACTTCTCTTGCAATACCTCGTGATCCCTCCACTCAACGGCAAAAGACTTCGCAGCCTCCTCATGAACCTTTAAGGACTCAGTGAGATGGCTGCACTCTTGCTCCAATTGCGTTAGCCGCTGCATAGAATCATTTCGCTCCTGGAGGGCCTGGGCATTCCTTTGAGCTCTATCATATAGATCTTGCAAATAAAAGCAAATCATCAAGTTTTCAGCAAAAAATAGTTAGACAAAAGAGACAACACACCTGAAAAGCTCTGGATAGCTCTCCGAAACTCCGACTCTGATGGAAGCTCGAGTACTGGACCTTCATCATTCTTTACAACATGAGGCTCTAGAGCTGCACCCAAGGTTGTACCTAAAACGACACACATTAGTCATTTCAGGACACAATACAATGACTACAACACCTAAATCTCGACTATATATCTAGTGCACCTGCCTCATTGGCCTTAGCCACATCAACTAAAGCCAGAATACCACTGGTAGACGTCGAGGATGGTACACCACCAGAACCCGAAGGAACCGCAGGGTTCTCCATCGAGTGAAGTACTTCTTGAAGCATGGACATGGTGGCACCAAGACGACTAGTGTCAACTTCAGATACATCATCAATGGACAAATCAACCAAGGGAGCAGAAAGAGTAGTCGAAGGACAAGACTCCACTCCTGCATCTACAGGGATAGTGTCCTCCGCATCCCTACATCAAAACACAAATTCATCACACGCCTATCAGAAAAATTGACATTACGTTACAAAGAAAAGACTTAAAAACTCACCGGGATGAACACAGCGGCAGACGCACACATTTTTTCTCGGTGACCATCGGTCGAGTACTCGACACCACAGGGTTAGCTGAAGGTGCAATATTTTTGCCAAGTCCTGCAAAGACAAAGATAAGACTATGAAGAAAAAAACTCACCACTAGCGATAACATTGGACAACAAGGAGCCAGTGGCAATCACCGGCGATTCTGCCTTTGCAACATTTGCCACCCCAGCAGGCAAACCTAAAACTGCCTGGTCAGGGACTGGCAACTCGGTAGCCAATGGGGTTGGGACTGTTGGCTCGGGGGCTGCTCCAGAGTCCGCAAGCGGCACCCCTACCGGCAATTCTTCAACAGACGCAACACTAATATCATCGTTGGCGGTAGCGACTACCTCACTAGAAGTAGCCTCATCACCACCAAGAGTCACGTCGACAACCTTCTCAGTCAACTAAAATCATCAAAGGATTACAGGACAACTCTACCAAAAATTACCAATGAATGCACGACTACGTACCTTAGTACTCTGCGACCTCTCAAGGGTCAAACTCGAGGTGGAAACACACTTCGCAGCAGGCCTCTTCCGAACTACTCGCCGTTTTTTCGCAGGAGGAGAAGGCTCGTCTTCTGAGTCATCAACAACTAACTCCTCCTCAGAATGCACCAGATAGCCGAAGAGAACCCGGGACTGCAAACGAGTTGTTACTCAAAGATATCCCAACATCTCGAAAAATACAAGTCAAGCAAAAGAACATACCTCTTGTGGCCCATACCAACTGTCAAATTGGCGAAGGACTCCCGGAATAACCGGTACTCCCTTATACTTCCTGAAGAACTTTGGTAGCAGTGCCTCCACATCATCATCAGATATATCGTCAGGAGACATACGCGACAAGTCATCAAAGCCCGAGTACTCCGAACTCGAGTGAGCCCGCTGCTGCAAAGGCTGAACTCTCCTCTTGAGAAAACTGGCAGCCACATTAATGCCAGTCAAACCCAATGACTTCAATTCATCAATCTGGCTCAGTAGGTTGGAAATCTCAGGAGTATCCTCAGGCTCGCTCACCCAGTTCTCCGCATGCTTCGGGGCATGACCAGTGACTACTAGCAAACAAGGGTCATGATTCCCAATATAAAACCACCTCCTCTTCCAGTCACCGTGTGAGTCAGTCAAGTTGTAGTCAAGATAAGCGCCCGAGTTCCTAAGTTGGAACCCGGCGCCTCCAAAAACTTCTGTCCTAATCGTACTAGGCTGAGGCTTACAACGAAACAGTTTCCTAAAGAGCTCAAGACTAGGAGGAACACCCAGGTATACTTCACACAGGTGTACAAAGATGGACATATGAAGCACACCATTGGGGTTCAAGTGAACCAACTGAAGCTTATAGTACTCGAGGATACCTCTGAAGAAGTCGGAAGCAGGCACTGCCAATCCCCTCTCAACAAAGTGCGCAAGCATGACAGTCTCGTTTGGATGCTCCTCGAACTGCCACGCGTTGCCAAAGGCAGGCCTCCACTCGAGTTGAACCCTCAGCTGCAAAAGTTTAGCATCAACTAAAGCTTGAATAGCCGCCTCCCTCATCACATAATTCTGCCAGGTGATCCCAGGCGGCGGCGGTGCAGTCTGGTTCGTCGGACCGCACTTCAGCGCCGGTAGCACTAGCTCCTTCCCCTTCTTGGATTTAGATCTCAATTTACCTGCAGCCGCAGCCTGGCCGTGAGTCTTCTCGGGTTTCTTCCCCATCTTCTTGATGCACATCAGACGATCTCGGAGACAACAAAGAAGAGAGGAGTCAACATCTGATCTCTCTCAAAAAGCAAAGCAGCAATGGTGGTGGTGGCACTGGAAAGTGCGACGGCGCAACGAGGAACAGGAAAAAGGGGGGAAGGGACAAAATAGATTTGCTAAAAAAGAAATGGCCCCAAGGGGGCTCTCTTGTTATATCTCCATCACCTCCGGATTCCAAGCGTAAGTTATGCAACGATCAGATATAAACCAGATTTAATCCCATAATATCCAACGGCTACTCAAATCAAAGGGTTTGACCACTTCATCGACAACGAAGAAATTGCCTAAGTGCTCGGGGGCTGCAGATACTGTACCCGCTAGACAAAGTTTTCTTTTCTAGACTACTGAAAGAGAAATAGCCAGAACGCGGGATTGACCCTAAGCCTGACTCTTCGACTCAAACTAAGGCTCGAGGGCTACTCCATATGGAGTGCGATTATCATTGCACTACCATATAATTTCTCAAGACAGAAGCAACTCGAAGGAAAAGAAGAGTACCTTCCAGCCACGCGACAGTACTCAAGTACTTAAAGACACTACAACCATTACTGAGAACTAGTCGGATGGTGGTCTCAAAGTACTCGGAACTGTGACGCTCGACTACAAAGTACTTGGGGGCTTGTCAGGCATACATCCCAGACCCACGAGTAGGTCTTGTGCGGCCCACTAAGGGCACTCGGACATAATCAAGACTAGGGGGCTATGTAGCAAGAAGCGTATCCCACTCGGACTAGTTAGGTGTGCATATGGAAACTACTCGGTCTACATCGAGTAGAACTCTATAATCGTACCCGACTAGGATTCAAACTTGTAACCCTGCCCTCCCGAGTATATAAGGGCGGGTAGGGACCCCCTCAAGAACAACTCTCTCAACACATCTAAGTTCAATACAATCAACTCACAGGACCTAGGTTATTACGCGATCTAGCGGCCCGAACCTGTCTAAATCGTGTCCCTTGCGTCACCATTGACTCCTTGATTCTCGACGACACCCACGGCACAAAAGACCACCTAGGGTACCCCCTAGGCGGGTTGCCGGTCTAAAACACCGATAGGAGGGGGCGGGCGGCGGAGGGGGCAGGGCCGGCGGGCATTTGTTTTTTTTAATTTTAAACGGTACTAAAGGGCCCCCTTAGTACCGAATTACCAGTACTGGTTGCCGGTACTAAAGGGGGTTCCCAACTGGTACTAATAGCGTTTTTCCTAGTGGTGTTCGCGAGACGATCTATTAAGCCTAATTAGTCCATGATTTAACAATATGATGTACAGTAAATATATGTGCTAACCATGAATTAATTAGACTTAATAGATTGGTCTCGTGAATTATCCTCCATCTATGGAATTAGTTTTTGTAATTAGTCTATGTTTAATACACTAATTAGTATCAAACATTCGATACGATAGGAACTCACTTTAGTGCGTGGAACCAAAACAGCCCCTTAGAATACTCCGTGGAGAAACAAATTGTCATGTTTCTCACTACTGTAGGGCATCACAAGAAAAACAGTGACATAACAACCTTACCCGCATATCGCCCCACCGCCCAGGCCTCCGCACCGTCCTCACGGGCGACACGGGCGGCCCTCCCATGGCACCACTGTCAAGCGGCCGCCACCAGTCCATCCTATCCTGCCGCTGCCGGAGGGGCTAGCGGAAGTCCGGTAACCAGAAGGGCGGTGGAGGTGGGGCGATGCCTCCGCGGCCGGCGTGGCTTGGCACGGCCAGCATGGATCTGTCGAAGCGGTGACCGAATCCAGCCTCCCAACGTGTGGATCCATCAATCTCCAATTCAACATGGAGGGGCCACTGCAACGTTGGGGCATGGGAGGCAGGTGCAGCATCCCTGAAGATATATCAGGTTGATTTATTCACTGTGCCTCCTCGTGGATTGCTCAGGCGACCACCCGTTCCGTCTATTCGTCCCATCGGCAGCGCACACTTTCCGTCGATCAACACGTTCAGGACTCCGGCAGTGCTCATATTCGCGACCGATGACGGTCGAGAGCCTGATCTTGTGGTTCCTTCACCGAATATGGCGTCCACCTGTACAAATTGCCTGATGCGCTAGCAATGGCGGGCTGGGGTGGATTTCGATGTACAAGACCTGGTGGCCCCGTATGACATCCCCTGGGAATCTCCTGAAAGGTAGATTTGCACTTCGGAGACATTAATCCATAGGACGGATTCGATGCGCTAGGGATGGATGATGACACAGTTGGTATTGTGTTCTTCCTGGAGCTGTCATCGTGGAGATTTATATGGTGTTTGGGTATTTTCTGTTCGTGCTCGGCTGCCTATGGATGATCTTTGGGTTGAAGCTAGGGCGTCAAGGCATGGATAGTGACATGATTTCGAGCTGCATTTCTTCGTTGATTTGGAGGTGAACTTTGAGGGAACATATTGGCTGCGATTCATTATCGCGCGTGAGGAACTTTGGAGGTATTGGATATTTTTGTCAAGAGTAGATGGATAAGTTAAGCAATATTAGACCTAGCTTATGATTATTTTCTCTTGTTTGTGTACTCTTTCTCCTTTCATTTTTTTGTGATCAGCTATTGAGCTGTGTTTTTTTAAGAACTTGGCTGTGTGCAATTACCGTGGATGCCGCATGCCGGATGCATTTCCATTTCCTAAAAAATAGCTTTCATTTCAGAAGGTCAGGTGAAACTGTCTGTCGATACTTCGATGAAGTGTCGTATGCAATCGGACAACTTGGGCCAGAAATGCTTAGGCATCGCTCACTTGACATACCCTCAAAAATTCTAGGCAACCAACGGCTTGATCCATATTTTAAGGTATTGTCCTATCTTTTATCATATAATGTGTTACTGGGTTACTGGGTTGTGCTACGGCCTCATGTTTCATGAACTAGGATGCCCGCTCATGCACAATGTCCGGAATGGGACGTCACTACGGGAACCTCAAATTTGTCGAGTGTTTTTTCTATGCCGAGTGTTTTTTTGACACTCGACAAATAAGCTCTTTGCCGAGTGCCAAGCTAAAAACACTCAGCAAAGAAAAAACACTCGACAAATAAGGGGCTTTGCCGAGTGTTAAAAAAAACACTCGACAAACAAGGAGCTTTGTCTTGTGTCCAAAAAAGCACTCGGCAAACATGGGGCTTTGCATTTTTATCGTTTTTTATGATTTTATACGGATTTCCAAAGTTTTAGGTATTCTTATGCATTTTGTTCAAACTTGAACTTTCTCCTTTACAGAATGACCCTTAGACTTTTCAAGGTTTACAATGATGTCAATGCGTTTTGCACTAAGAACCCTGAAACCAAAACTTAAATAGCAATTGGGTCTTTAACCGACTCGAGCGGCCTATGTCACCGAGACTCTATTTTCGTGACCCTACACACTGCTCCAATCTTGTATCCAAAATTAACCATCATGTTCATTTGTTCAACAACATTAAATAACCTCATTACAAACGGAGTTGATTAACCTATAACCATTTCCCTTACCAAGTGATCATTCTATGACTAAGCATGGCTAAGCAATTGCAAGATTAAGTTATTATAACCCATACTAATCGAGCGACAAGGTATATGATAACAAAGCAAGGGAGCCCATAATAACAAAAACATAGGTTCCGATAATGCAATAAGATAACCCACATGCAACCTATAGCGATACATAGTAACAATTTCATTTCAAAAAGTAGGAGACAATTATGCTTCGTTGTTTGCCTTGGTTCTCTTCAGGCTCAAACTAGACATCTACACCAGCCTTGGCTTCGGGCTCAAGGGTCACGTTCTTCGGCAAATCACTTTCTAAAAGAATGAAATGCGTGCATGCATTAGAGATGATGCTATGAGTGCAAATGTTCATGAAATGCATGGAAAATAAAACAAACAATAAGAAATCAATTGCTAACAGAATAATCTTGCTAAAAAGAATATACAAAACTATTTTGCACTATAAGCCAAGCAAGCGTGAAATTGCAAGATTCAAATCATCTGTTCAGAAACAATTATGAAATGAATTGCACTTACAGGAGACAACAATATAAAATCATGAAAATTGGATTCACATAAAAAATCAATTTTTAATGTGCAGATATAAAATAAACAAGATAAACAACCATTAAGCACATGAAATCCAAAAAGGCTTGTGAATCCAGCATAAAAGCACCAACATCATTTTTCCGAGATTCTATGTGGAAAACAAAGGCTAATAGAAGTGGTTTCAATATTTTATCAATTTTCCATTAATTAATATGCAAATAACAATATTAAGACAATAATTAAGCATTTAGATTTGAAACAGTATGAAAACCATAGATTCCACTAACACAAGTTGCAAATCCGGAACATACATGGTAAATGGAAGCTAACAAAATTGGTTTCACAATTTTTTGGACCACCACATAATTTATATAGCATTAAATCATATCACCAGATATAGAACAGGAACATGCACATAAACATTTTTGAAATAAACTAGACATCATGAGGAACTCAACAAAATAAGATTCACATTTTAGCATTTTTCTACATATTTCTATGCATTTTCCATGTTTGCAGCTATTAAATCTAGGAAATAAAACAAAATCGAGATCATTGTGCATCTAAGCCCTTAGATCTATTGGCATCTTACACTTGTGTTCCTAAAAGTTCCCATAACCCCCCTCTTTTTCTTTCTTCTTCCCACAATGCATCCATACACACACAATCGAGCACACAATAAATAAAAGAAAAATAAAGTTTTACCCGTTGAGCTCGAAGGGGGGAAGCAAACTAAAATAGAAAGGAAGGAGTATTTTCATGGAATTGGTAGATGACTCGACTGAAATATATTGGAGGATGACGTGGTTGAATTTGGCATTTATTGGAGGAGGTTTAGCACATGAAATGACAAAAGCAAAGGTGTTTTTAGGGGCTAAACCGGGGATCGGGGACTTATTTGCGAGAAACTTGAGAGTGGGGGGGTTCTTGCAAAAAAGGGAAAGAGAGGTGGGAGGGGCTCTATGGAAAAAGAGAAAAGAGGAGGGCTTAAATCGATATGGGGCGAATCCCCTTTCTTCTTCCTCAGAACAGACACGCACCCAGGCAGAGAGGCATAGGCTCGGCCGGCGCTCGGCCGTGGCCTTGGTTGGCCGGCAACGGGGAAGACAGTGCAGCTTTAGGGAGTAGCAGGGCCGTGCCCTGGGGCCAAGGTTCTATTTGCAATCTAAGCAACTCAATAACTAGTCTTACGCTAAGAGATCGGAATATTGGATGAGGCCTAGAAAGCTCTAATACAGATAACGTAATGACTGGGTGACGGTACTTACAAGCTTGCCTGTGCACAAGAAGAAACTCGTCGGTTTCTACTGTACTCCTACTCCTAGGGTTTGATGGAGTGGCGCCAAAAGGTTTTATGGATTGATTGATCATTATTCATTGCAAAGGTCACAGGTTTATATTTATAGCTCGAAGCAAGCTCAAACTCCTAATCGATTATGATATGAACCGTTACAATGAATCTAGAAACTATTAAAGATAGATCTCCATGTTTTCCCTTATTTAGTGGAGTCAATTTCGCCTTGGATCAGATCATCCATGGTCTTTATTGGCTTCTATAATCCGGTCACCCACGGCTGGCCTTGGTCAACGTCGAGTCGTCAACTAGACTCTCTTGCAAGCTCATCGGCTATCAGAACCTTATCTTCTTTGATTGACTCTGGTCAAAAACTGGTGTGAACACATGCCCCTTGCCGCCCTTATATAGTCCTAGGGGTAGGGTTACAGATCCGATACGATCTAGTCCTAGTCAGTTAAAAGGAAATCTACTACCTTTTGGTACAAGTTATCTCTTTACATATTTGATCATCCCAATCCCTAACTATATCTCTTGATGGCGATCCTTCATATTGATTCGTACGCCTACCCCAAGTCCACCTTGTATGGGCCGTGGCACCCAATTTGGAGAACGGATAAGCCCATCTGAATGGTACCCGGGGGTCATATCCCCTACAACGTTCGTAGTGAAGAAATCCATTGAAACTTCATTACCCCGAAATAGTGCATTCGGGTACTGAAACACACTTGTTTCGCATCGTTTTTTGTGCAGTTGAAAAATGCTCCAAAACACTCCCAAACATCATCTAGTGTCTAATGTAGTAGATGTAGGGATACGAGGTAGGCTATGCTAGCGCAAAACAAAATTTTCTACTGCGTAAACACGGAATTACTACTCGATGCACTGGTGTGGAAGATGTAGATTCGCGTCGATGCAGCGAAGTCGATCAGCGTAGCGAACATGTAGTCGATCACGTCGACGTCCAGCAGCTCATCCATGTACAGCGAGATTGTCCTCGTGCCGCGGCTCGTCGTGGCTCGTCGGCGGCTCATCGTGGCTCGTCGGCAGCTCGTCCACGTGCTGCAGGTGCAACACCTCCAAGGTATCCACACGTGCAGGGAGGAAGCGTCACAAGCCGGACTGCTAGGTCCGCGAGTTGCAACAGGGCGAGGGCATGGGAGGCGCGGCAGATGTGTTTCAGCCAAAGGTGTAAACCCTAGGGTGCCCCAACCCCCTCTATTTATAGAGGTTCCCGACAGGCCTCTGGGTCCGAGGCCCATTAGTACTTCTAAATCTAATCCAACTCAGATCACATCTGAATTGGGCTTCCATCACCTTAAGTGTGTGACCCTATGGGTTTGGATACGTATAGACATGGCCCGAGTACTCCTACTCGGCCCAATAGTCGGTAGCGGCCTCTAGCAAGACGTGCCAACTGCTATACGCACACGGAGATCATATCAGACGAACCATCACAACATTATGTACATGCTGTTCCCTTTGCCTCACGATATTTTGTCTAGCTTCATGCCGACCGCTCTTTCTCGATCCTGTGATTCGGAATCCCTTTGTAGGTTAACTCTTAACTGTACGTAGCATGGCCATGCATTTTCGGATCCGATCACTTGAGGGGCCTAGAGATATCACTCTCAATCAGAGAGGGGAAAATCCCATCTTGATTGACCATGTCTCACAGCATGCTTCTTGACAACCCCGAAAGCTACCTTTTTAACTAACCTGTCACAGTGTAGCGTTTGATAGCCCCTAAGTAAATCGATCCAAATCTTGAGTACATACAACAATCTCAGGTCTAAGGACAAAGCGTACATGTTGTGTAAAGAGAGAACCACTTCTCGTGTTGGGTCAGTCCTAGCACATGTCTCCACATGTGCCCATATTATTAGTTTAACATCTCCATGTCCATGACTTGCATAACATAGTCATCAACTAATACATGTGCTAGCACATGTCTCCACATGTGGCACCCCCTTTGGAGAATGGATAAGCCCATCTAAACGGTACCCAAGGGTTATATCCCCTACAATGTTAGTAGTGAAAAATTTCGTCGAAAGTTCGTTACCTCGAAACAGTGCATTTGGTTACCGAAACACACCCGTTTCGTATCATTTTTCGTGCAGTTGCGAAAGGCTCCAAAACACTCCCAAACATCATCTAGTGTATAATGTAGTAGATTGGATGCACTACTAGCAAAAACATCCGTTGGAAGCTCGCTACCCCGAAACAGTGCATTAGGGTACCGAAACACACCCGTTTCACATCATTTTTCGTGCAGTAGTGAAATGCTCCAAAACACTCCCAAACATAGTCTAGGGTCTAATGGAGTAGATTGGATGCGTTCACAGCGAAAAAATCTGTCGGAAGTTCGCTACCCCGAAACAGTGCATTCGGGTACAGAAACCCACCTATTTCACATCATTTTTCGTGTAGTAGCAAAATTCTCGAAAACACTCCCAAACATTGTCTACGGTCTAATAGAGTAGATTGGTTGCATTCACAGCGAGAAGTTTGCTATCCCGAAATAGTGCATTCGGGTACAGAAACATACCCGTTTAGCATCGTTTTCCATGTAGTAGGTAGTGAAATGCTCCAAAACACTCCGAAACATCGTCTAGGATCTAATGTAGTATATTGGATGCACTAGTAGTGAAAAAATCCATCAGAAGTTCGTTATCACAAGACAATGCGTTAGGGTACCGAAACGCACATGTTTCGCATCGTTTTTTGTGCAGTAGCAAAATGTACTGAAACACTCCCAAACATCGTCTAGGGTCTAATGGAGTAGATTGATGCGTTCATAGATAAAAAATCCAGCAAAAGTTTGCTAAGCCGATAAAGTGCATTCGGGTACTTAAACACACCCGTTTTGCACCGTTTTTCATGCAGTAGGTAGCGAAATGCTCCAAAACACTCACGAACAACATCTAGGGTCTAATGGAGTAGATTGGATGCGTTTGTCGCGGGAATAGTGAAACAGACCTGAATTCCAATTTCTAAAAATTCAAGCCTAGGCACCTCCATGATAGTCCTAGGAAGGCTATCATGTGCGAATCTCTATCTCAGATAGTACAAATCCATATCAACACAGAAATATAGAGCTACAATAGAGTACAAATATCATAAGTATCGAGTACAACTCTTCGGCACAAGTCGGTACAAGCCCATCAAGTCTGAATCATGAAAGGTAGAACATCTACGTAGCGGAAACGTAAGCTATGGTGAACTCGTTCTCCAAAGGCGACTCGAGTGAAGGACCATCCCTAATCTTCCCATTCGTCGTTGTCGAAGTTGTATTCGGGCTCCGATCCTAAAAAGCCACCATCTACCCGAGAAGTGGGTAGGCCATGTCAACTCCCATTAGCAGCAAGCTAAGGAAACAAGGGAATTATACTATATGCATGAGTAAAACCTATATATGGCTGTAGAGGTTTATGCTGCAGCAGCGATCAAGGAAACAACACAGCATTACTATCTTCAAGGTCAACAGCTCAAACAAGGAAGTTGACACAAATCACCGGATCTTTCACCCAAGGGTCCAGCACCCAACACACTAGGTGTAGGGATACGAGGTAGGCTACACTAGCGCAAATCAAAATTTTCTACCACGTAAACTAGAAAAACTGCCGTATAAGGATCACGGGATTACCACTCGACGCACTGGTGCGGAAGATGTACATTCGCGTCGATGCAGCAAAGTCGATCAGCGTAGTCGTACGTAGTCGATCACGTCGACGTCCAGTAGCTCCTCAGCAGCTCGTCCACGTGCAGCAAGATCGCCCTCGTGCCGCGGCTCATCGTCGGCTCGTCGTGGCTCGTCGGCGGCTCGTCCAAGTGCTACAGGCGCAACACCTCCAAGCTATCCACACGTGCAGGGAGGAAGCGTCGCAAGCAGGACTACTAGGTCCACAAGTTGCAACAGGCGAGGGCGTGGGAGGCGCAACAGATGTGTTTCGCCAAAAGGTGTCAACTCCTAAACCCTAGGGCGCCCATTAGTACTCCTAAACCTAATCCAACTCGGATCACATCCGAATTGGGCTTCCAGCCCCTTAAGTGTGTGACCCTATGGGTTCGGATACGTATAGACATGGCCCGAGTACTCCTACTCGGCCCAATAGTTGGTAGCGGCCTCTAGCAAGACGTGCCAACTCCTATATGCACACGAAGATCATATCAGACGAACCATCACAACATTATATACATGCTATTCCCTTTGCCTCACGATATTTGGTCTAGCTTCAAGCCAACCGCTCTTTCTTGATCCTGTGATTCGAAATCCCTTTGTAGGTTAACTCTTAACCATACGTAGCATGGCCATGCATTTTCGGATCTGATCACTCGAGGGGCCCAGAGATATCACTCTCAATCAGAGAGGGGCAAATCCCATCTTGATTGACCATGTCTCATAGGATGCTTCTTGACAAACCCGAAAGCTACCTTTATAACTACCCTGTTACGGCATAGCGTTTGATAGCCCCTAAGTAGGTCGATCCACATCTTGAATACATGCGACAATCTCAGGTCTAAGGACAAAGCGTATATGTTGTTTAAAGAGAGAACTACTTCTCGTGTTGGGTTAGTCCTAGCACATGTCTCCACATGTGCCCACATTATTAGTTCAACATCTCCATGTTCATGACTTGCGAAACATAGTCATCAACTAATACATGTGCTAATCTAATATTCATATGTGTCCTCACATGAACTCCGACTAGGGACAACTTTAGAATAACCATACAAGTAAAGAGTTTCACATACAATTCACATAATTGCAAATCAATTCAAGTAGCCTTTAATGGATATTCAAGGAACACAATATAAATCATGGATACAAATGGAATATCATCGTCTCTATGATTGCCTCTAGGGCATACCTCCAACACTAGGTGATGTGAGAGCTCCCTTCCCTCACATGTCAACAGCAAACGCTAGCCTGTCTCAAAAAGCGAGGCCACCAGTGCAAAAGCGACAAGGGCAGGCGAGGTTTTGGGCGCGCGCTCCCACGCTGGAGTTCATGTTAGTGCGGACGGCGAGGCACGGCCGTTCCATCCGACGCGCACGCTCGCAGCGCGTAAGCGTACAACCTAGAGGAAGAAGAAAGAGGAACGGCACCGGCTGACAGGCGGGCCTAGCGCGTCAGCGCAAGAGAAAAGAGAGAGGGCGCGGTGGTTAGGCGGCGGGCTAGGCCGGTTAGGTGGCCGACTTGCTGGGCTAGGTGGAAGAGGGGCGGCTGACGGGCCAGGCCGGTCGGGTTGCTGGGCAGAAGGCGGGTGAGGGGGATGCGTTGGCGGGCCAGGCCGGTGGGCTGCGGCTGGCCTAGTAGTTAGATAGGTTTTATTTTTATGTGGATTTAGGTTTAGATTTATATTTAGTTTGAATTTTGAATTAGTTTCAAAATTCAAACACACACACAAACTTAAGATCCAAATAAAATCCAAAAATAAAAACCGGCACAAGTTTTGAAATGGAATTATGATGAGAAGAGAATTTGAATTTTATTTTTAAACAAGCACACAATTCAAACAAATAGTTTTAAATTTTTGGAAAATCACACTCAAATTAATATTTCAAATTTTGGAATATTACAAATACTCTAGCAATCTACCATGGGGTAGACCAAGGTGGTAGATTGTGCATAGAGGATCGCCGCTAGATGGATGAACACAAGGACACAGGGGACTTACCTAGTTCGGACCACCAAATTGGTGTAATACCCTACGTCCTGTGCTCGGGGTTGTATTCTCTGCGTACAGCATATTGAATATGGTTTGGGTTTTTGAGCAGCGGTCCTTGCCATCCTTATATAGTCCTGGGGGCAGGGTTACGGATTCGATTCGATCTAATCCAAGTCGGTTACAGTAAATCTACTACCTTTCGGTACAAGTTATCTCTTTACATATTTGATCATCCCTATCCCTAACTATATCTTTTGATGGCGATCCTTCATCATATTCGTACGCCTACCCCGAGTCCCCATCATATGGGCCATGGCACCTCCTTCGGAGAATAGATAAGCCCATCCGAATGGTACCCAGGGGTTATATGCCCCACAACGCTCGTAGTGAAAAATTCGGTCAAAAGTTCGCCACGAGAAAATAGTGCATTCGGTTACCAAAACACACCTGTTTCACATCATTTTGTGTGGAGTTGCGAAATGCTCCAAAACACTCCGGACATCATCTAGGGTCTAATGGTGTAAATTGGTTGCGTTCGTAGAGAAAAAACCTGTCGAAACTTTGGTACACCGAAACACACCTGTTTGGCACCGTTTTTCATGCAGTAGGTAGGAAATGCTCCAAAACACTCCCAAACATCATATAGGGCTTGATGGAGTAGATTGGATGCGTTCGCAGCAAAAAAAAAATCCGTCGGATGTTTGCTACCGCGAAACAGTGCATTCAGGTACCGAAACACACCTATTTTGCATTGTTTTTCGTGCAGTAGCGAAATGCTCCGAAACACACCCAAACATCATCTAGGGTCTGTCGGATTTATAAGTCCGGCAATCCACCAATTGGTTACCAAAGTGGTTGACTTGTACATGAGGGCGATTGCAAAACCAAGAACTCAATGGTGATCACGAGAACACAAAGGGAGAGTTTTAGACAGGTTTGGGCCTCCGTAGAGTAATACCCTACATCCTGTATGCTGGATTGTATTGCTTTGTATGAGATTCGATGTCCTTGGGGGTACCCTTGGCTGCCTTATATAGGTTGATGAGCAAGTATAACAAGTTGGTGTGAATCTAATCTACTCGGTATTTACATGGAAAGCAATCTGAATCGGACTATGAAACGTGTTCCACGATGTTCGGGTAGATTTGGACTATCTTGTTGCCTTGATGTGTACTCCAAGTAACTTCATGTTCTTGGCCCACACATCCTGGTCAAGCGGGCCCACTTGTCAGGTCCGACTAGTATCCTGATCTGTGAGGACCCATGGGGTACACATATCCCTCATGCCCCGAGCAATGTGTAGGCGAACCGGAACCTGAAGTCATCACAACGAGCTTCAAATTAGGTCGGCGAAAGCTGCGATGATGTCATGGTGATGGAGAGGCTATGCAGTGCTCAAAAAAGAAGAAAATTCAAGCAAACGCAGAACCGACGCGTAGAGTGAAGACGAGTGTCTAGTTGATGGGTGCTGGCATTCATCAAGTCGAAGCGACGGGTGCGGAGGGTGTCGCAAGGCGCACTCTGAAGGAGTAGCCCCCGAGCATTGAAGCAATTAGAATAATTGGTCCAATGGTCAAGGAAGAAAAAAGTTGATCCCAGAAGCAAGTCCAAGTACCCGAGCATAAGTATAGGCAAAGCCACGGAGGTGCGCCGACCAGAATTAGGTGCCTGGCCCTCGAGGATGAAGACCGGTGGAGCCACAAAGAAACACCGACCTGAAGTAGGCGCCCAGCCTTCGAGTGTGGGAGCCGGATGAGTCATGGAAGCATGTCGAGTCGCCTCCCGCCTCGAGCCAAAGAGGTTGGCCGGGCGGCAGGAGGCATGCCGAGTATCTACGGCGCCCAGTCCCCGAGCCCGGGAGCCTCCAAGTATGTCGAGTCCCCTCCTGCCCTAAGCCAGAGAGGTTGGCCAGGCGACGGGAGGCACGTTGAGTCGTTGGCATTACCCAACCCCCAAGCTTGGGAGTTAGACAAGTCGTCGAAGTACACCGAGTTGCCTCCCACCCCGAGCCAAAGAGGTCAACCGGGCGACGGGAGGCACGCCGAGTCATCGGTGGCGCACAACCCCTAAGCCTGGGAGCTGGACGAGTCATCGATGTACACCGAGTCGCCTCCCGCCCCAAGCCAGGGAGGTCGGTCAGGCGATCGGAGGCACGTCGAGTCGGCGGCGGCGCCCAGCCCCTAAGCTTGGGAGCAAGACAAGTCATCAAAGTATGTTGAGTCACCTCCCGCCCCTAGCCAGAGAGGTCAGCTGGGCGACCGGTGGCACGCCGAGTCATCGGCAGCGCCCAACCCCTGAGCTTGGGAGCTGGACGAGTCATCGAAGTATGGTGAGTCACCTCTCTCCACGATCTAGGGAGGTCGGCCGGGCGACGAGAGGCACGCCGAGTCGTCACCGGCGCCCAGCCCCCGAGCCTAGGAGCCAGACGAGTTGTCGAAGTATGCCAAGTCACCTCTTGCCCCGAGCCAGAGAGGTCAGCCGGGCGACGGGAGGCAGGCCGAGTCGGGACCCGTAAAATAAATCTTATGGTGTATCAATCTGTGTGATCAAATATATGATGTAATGAACTTAATCGTATGCGGTCTGAGAAAAAGATGCTCCATCCCTCGCTTGGTGCATACGATAGGACAACGTGTAGCTGAGGCCTGTAGCCGCTAAGCGCCTAGCGTTGCCTAACCAGCATCCTGCTGAGACCGAATCTCGAACTTGTAGGAGAGGTGAACGCAAGGTTGTCTAGCCGTCCACCTAGTGCAGGCATGCCAAGTAGTTTTTAAGTTAGCTTGGTTCGTGGCTGAATCAGAGAATAGGCGTTGTGTCTGAGTAGGCAACTGTCTGTGAACAGTAGTGATGAAGCTGATGTTGGGTCCAGGTGGTCGGCAATGCTGGCTGTGGTAGCGGCGGCGGTGCGTGGCGCAGTAGTATCAGCCATAGGACATCACTACCGAGTCGTACAGCTTAAAGCCGAGTCATGGGGCTTAAAGCCAAGTCGATGGAGTGCCTGTAGACGCCAACCTCATGATCTATGCACGGTTACAGATGAAGGCATCGCCTAATCCTGCAAGATGACTGGTGATCGAGCAAGGCTCCATCACATTATGCATGTAGATGTAGGCACACGTTAGTTCTTGGGAATTATTAGATGTAAAAAAAATATGAAGTGGCTGATTTGATTGGAGAAAATTAGAAATAGGAAAAGGATTGGCCGCATCTGGAGCTCTTGATGCACCCGTGTAGCAAGGGAAGACGCCACAGCAAAATTGAACAAGGCAATGTGGCCAGCAAACTTGATCTTCTATCTTGATCCGCATGAAAATAGTACTGATACTGCAGCTTTATGGGATAGAAGTAGGCCTTCTCCTTTATTTAATGTAATCGGGACTCGGTAGTCTCAACCGAGCAGATTGACCAGGATGCCCGCCACATGGGCGGTGCGTCGTCGCCGACCAAGGTAGATGCATTGAAAAATAGTCTAAATTAGCACCGGCCGGAACCAGATTGGTCTGTAGGTATTCAATATGAAACGACTCACCATGATGACGTTGAAGGGCGTTGGTGGGTGGGCGTTTTGCGAAGTCCTTTATGCTCTGGGGAAAAATAACACTACGACAGGATACCATCGAGGTCGCAAAAAGGATCTCGTAACCACCCTTACCTGGAGCGCCAACTGTAGGATTTATAAGCCTGACAGTCCACTAGGGGGTTACTCAAGTGGTTGATTTGTAGGTAAGGGCGATTGCGAAACCAAGAGCTCAAAGGTGATCATGAGAACATGAAGGGGACATGAGGGTTTTAGACAGGTTCGGGCCTCCGGAGAGTAATACCCTACGTCCTGTATGCTAGATTGTATTGTTTTGTATGAGATTCGATGAGTTGAGATGTCCTCGGGGGGTGCCATTGGCCACTTATATAGGCTGGCGACCAAGGATTACAAGTCGGTTTGAATCTAACTCAGTCTTTACATGGAAAGCAATCTAAGTCAGACTACAAAACGTGTCCCACGATGTCCGGGTAGATTTTGGACAGTCTTGTTGCCTTGACGTGTACTCCAAGTAACTTCATGTCCTCAGCCCGCACGCTCTGGTCAGGCGGGCCGACTTGTCAAGTCCGGCTAGTATCCTGATAGGTGGGGACCCATGGGGTACCCATATCCATCACCGAGTACTTTTTAGTCAAATGCACTAGTTCCGAGTACTTTCGTAGGCTTCATCCACTAGTTTTGGTGTTCTTCGAGCACTTCGTCGGGTTGAGTCTTCATAGGTATGCAAGAACTGCCATGCAGATAGAATGTGCTCAAGCCTCATTTAACTTGGTCTTGTATCCTTCAATCTTGAATTTTTATATGGAAGTACGATGAAAGTCGCACTCCATATGGAGTATCCCCCAAGCCTTAGGTTAAATCGAAGAATCAGGATGAGGGTCAATTTGTAAATTGCATCACTTTCCCCTAAAAACCTAGAGAAAAAACATTTTTGCCGATGGGCACGTGGCCCACAGCCCCTGAGCCATTATCCAACTAGTTTGGTGGGTATAAGGGTCAACCTTTGGTCAACGTGACCATCTCTGAATGAAAATCTTGTCTCTTCCGAAAATAGACATAACTACAAATTAGGTGCGCAATCTTCGGGTTGATTCAACCTGTATATTCCTTTATTCCCACTGTTGTTACTGCGTCGCGGTTATAAATAACGAAGGAAAACATCCCTTCCATTTTACCTTTGCCATCTGCCTTTTCAACTCCCACACTGTAGCCCTAGCACCGCTGCTGCTTGATCTCTGAGCACTAAAGCCGTCGTCCCCCACCACTCAGCCCCCGAGCGCATGCGACAGAAAGCACTCATGACATCAAGAATGGGGAAGAAAACTGCTACATCCAAGGCGGTTGAGGGCGGGAATAAGAAGGTTGATAAGAAGAAAGAGCCACAACTACAGGCACCCAAGTACGGGAAGACAGACCAGACTGTACCTCTGACTCGTGCGTGTGCTTGGAAGCGGTCATCGCTGAAGGAGGAAGAGATGAAGGTGCTGGTGGCCGCCAATCCGCTTCAAGATCAGGATTTCATCAAGTGTAGACCCGCCTACGGCAACCCCTGGCCTTTGGAGGAGTACCGGAGGAAACGATAATCTTCGCTCACTTCATCAAGCATGGTCTTGCTTTGCCAGCATCCGATTTCTTCCACAGTTTGTTGGATTATTACAAATTGGAGCTATTGCATCTAAACTCCAACGGCATTCTGCACATTGCTATCTTTGTGCATCTTTGCGAAGCTTTCTTGAGGATCCGACCCCACTTCCAACTTTCCGAAATTTTTTTCGAGTGAAGCCACAACCAAAGATGGAATGCACCAAAGTTGAAGGGGTCAGAATTCAGATGCGGTAGAAGCTCAAGAGCCTCTATCTGGATGATGAGCTAATATATTCGCATGCCGGGTGGCAACCACAACCCCAAGCTCCCCAAGATAACAGGGCATCACCCCACCTGGAACAATAGATGGTTGGATGAGCCAACCCATGGAGACTGTTACCACTACCCGAGCTCCTGGACAGGATATCCAGGCTGAGGCAAGAAGGATTGACTGAAGTCGCGGTAGCATTCAGCTTCATGAAGCGGCGGATTCAGCCCCTACAGTAGCAATGCCACTGGGGTTATGAGTACTCAGGTGTCAACGATCCATCTAGGCTGTCTCCTGAGGAACTTAGCATAGACAAAGTCATAGCAAAGTTCAGGTGGATGTTCAAGAATGCGGGTGAAATTCCCACCATTGTGTGAGAGTTTAGCACGGCAAATCTGCCAAAAGCTGTAAGTACACGTGGCCGCAGCCTCCGAGTACTCATTTTGTTAATGTTTGGGTGTACTGATTTGTCTATTTGTGTAGGAAGATGTACATTTGTAATGCTTTGCTCCTCCTCCTCCTGGATCAAAAGATATTTGCGAACTTGCTCCTCGCGTTCATACGGCAGAGATCGTGGAAAGTGATGACGAGGAGGAGGAAGAAGTAGTCGAGACCTGCAGCAGCTTTAGTTTTTATGCTGCGGAGGAATTTGAAATCAAGGACTGTACATCTGATAATGCTGGGTCATCCTCTGGATCATTGAAGTGTGCAACTAAAGATGATTTTGAGGCTGCATTTCCTCCGCCAGCCTGTCACTGCGGAAGATGTACCGCCCGTGGTAATAACTTACAAGAAAGGACAAGATCCTGAGGATCGAGTACACCTGGTAGGTAGCTCCAATACTACCATGTCTACTCAAGATGATATTGGTGGTTTGCAAGTACTCAAAGAAGTGACCAAGGCGGAGAAGCAGCTACGGAGGCTAAGGATGGCAACGGGTAAAAATTACCCACGTGCCTGCGGGCAAAAACCTGGTAGGGCGAGGGTACGGCTGTCATTTTTTACACAGGGCATGGGTGCAGGTTTGAGATTGTGCCCACGGGTAAGAAATTAGCGGGAACAAAACTATCTTACCCATGCCCACGAAGCCATGAACCTGCCTGACATGTGGACCCTATACAAGTATATAAAGGATTTTTGGGTTCCAGTTCAACTAATCCACTCCCAGCCTCCCGCAGACCCGCGCCGCACCTTATCTGCTCGGCCTCGGCCGCTCCCACTCCCGTGCCCCATGCCCAGGTGGCTGCCCACCACCACCAGTTCCCCACCACCCGCCGTCACCCATACCATTGCTCATCTCTTCTCGCCACCCGCCCTCACTCCTCGCCACCACCGGTCCCCCAGCCCACCTTCCCGCCGCTGCCTCTTCGCCGCCCACTGCTCCCTCCACCACCCGCTTCGCCGCCCGCCGCGGTGCTGCCACCTCTGCCGCCACCCTCCGCCGCCCGCAGGCCCCTTTGCCGCCCCAACTACTAGAAGATGCTCTCCATCCAGCTCCGAGGATTCGCCGCCAAGGGCAAGCTCATCAAGTTCAAGGCCTCCTACAAGTTCTCCGACGCCGCCAATAATGACTCCCTCAAGGGCAAGCCACGGCGCTGCCCCTCTGCCGCCCCGCGTAGCTGTAGGCACGGGTGTGCCCGCGGGTACACTACGCCCGCGGGTGATGGGTGCGGGTACAAGTTTGTGCATGTGACAGGTTGCGGAAGTGGGTGCGGGCACAGGGTTTCCCTCATGGGATGGGTTTGTAAACCCTATACCCATGGATAATGTGTCTGTTGCCATCCATAGCGGAGGCCGCTCAACATAAGCTGCTGATCATCGAGGAGGTGATCGAAATTGAAGATGATCCAGAGCCTCCTGTCTCTGAGGTGGACACTGCCTGCACAAGAGGTACTCAAAGAATAGAGGCGGTGACAAAGGGTGGTGATGATCATGCTACGACCATGCGAGCCATGCCAAAGAAGCCGTCTCTGACCATCAAGACATTGCGCTTGACAGAGGAACCTTCTCTGAAATGGAAGAGATCTTCAAAGTAAGCCTTGCTACTCCTTTGAGTACTAATTGCAGCTTGTGATCTACTTGTTTTATATCTCTAAAAACTTATCTTATGTAGAAAATCTTCTGATGTGGAATTTGGAGGGTCGAGCCTGAAGCTTGTGACCGATGGCAGTAGCCACTCGGTCCAGGATGTCTCCCCGGCTCAAGCAAGTCCGCAGCCAGAAGAACATCCTGCGCCGAAAAGCAATCCAGGTGTGTATCTCTTGTAGCAGCGTTGATGTAGGATGTTATATAATCGTTGACTGAGGGTGTAGTGCCTGCCCCCGAGCAACCAGTGCCCGAAGCCGCAGTGGTGACTACCTCTGGCACCGTGGCTAGTCTCGTAATCCCCGAGCTAGAGGTAGAAACCGAAGCAGCGAAAGTGCTAGAAGTCGTGGCGGCCATCCCATCTTCTGAGCCGGGTCCATCGACAAGTCGTGCCATGGTTCCAGTCAGTTCGACAGACTCTGAAGCTCATGCGGATCCACTAGCAGCTGGGGAAATCAGTCTTGAAGACGTCCAGTTGATTGATGATCCGCTACTAAATGTGGATGTGGTAGCCAAAATGTGTTGGGATACGAGGTAGGCTACACTAGCGCAAATCAAAATTTTCTACCGCGTAAACCAGGAAAACTGCCGTATAAGGATCACGGGATTACCACTCGACGCACTGGTGCGGAAGTTGTAGATTCGCGTCGATGCAGCGAAGTCGATCAGCGTAGTCATACGTAGTCGATCATGTCGACGTCCAGCAGCTCCTCAGCAGCTCGTCCACGTGCAGCAAGATCGCCCTCGTGCCGCGGCTCGTCGTCGGCTCGTCGTGGCTCGTCGGTGGCTCATCGTGGCTCGTCGGCGGCTCGTCCAAGTGCAGCAGGCGCAACACCTCCAAGCTATCCACACGTGCAGGGAGGAAGCGTCGCAAGCCGGACTGCTAGATCCGTGAGTTGCAACAGGTGAGGGCGTGGGCGGCGCGGCAGATGAGTTTCGCCAAAAGGTGTAAACCCTAGGGCGCCCCCACCCCTCTATTTATAGAGGTTCCTAACGGGCCTCTGGGTCCGAGGCCCATTAGTACTTCTAGACCTAATCCAACTCGGATCACATCCGAATTGGGCTTCCAACCCCTTAAGTGTGTGACCCTATGGGTTCGGATACGTATAGACATGGCCCGAGTACTCCTACTCGGCCCAATAGTCGGTAGCGGCCTCTAGCACCACATGCCAACTCGTATACGCACATGAAGATCATATCAGACGAACCATCACAACATTATATACATGCTATTCCCTTTGCCTCATGATATTTGGTCTAGCTTCAAGCCGACCGCTCTTTCTCGATCCTATGATTCAGAATCCCTTTGTAGGTTAACTCTTAACCGTACGTAGCATGGCCATGCATTTTTGGATCCAATCACTTTAGGGGTCCAGAGATATCAATCTCAATCAGAGAGGGGCAAATCCCATCTTGATTGACCATGTCTCACAGCATGCTTCTTGACAAACCTAAAAGCTACCTTTATAACGACCCTGTTACGGCGTAGCGTTTGATAGCCCCTAAGTAGGTCGATCCACATCTTGAATACATGCGACAATCTCAGGTCTAAGGACAAAGCGTATATGTTGTTTAAAGAGAGAACTACTTCTCGTGTTGGGTCAGTCCTAGCACATGTCTCCACATGTGCCCACATTATTAGTTCAACATCTCCATGTCCATGTGTTGGCGCTAGAAATCAGCTGATCGAATTCCCAGCGTCGGACACACGACCCGGGAGAATCTGCTTAGCTCCTGTTCGGGTGATCGCCCTGGTACGGTTCGCGCGGCATGCCAGCCAATCTGACCTGTTGATTGGCAAGGAAATAAACGTGTTAGTTCCCAGAGGTTGCGATCGGCTAAGGTTCCGATCTTGAGAAAGCTTATCAGCGAATCGACCGATTTGCAGTAATAAGGAAATCGGCTATAATACAACCGATTATCAGGCAGCGTTTATAAAGAAAACTGCTAGAGTAATCTAAACAATGCTACAGTAGCAACACTAGGAACAGATCTGATCGGCTATGCATGAGATAGGTAGATTAAACAGCAAAATACGAGAAAAGCCAAAAATACTGATTCCTAGCTGGATAACTGGTGATAAAACTAGAACAACAGGTAAAACCTAGAATTCTAGTAAGTATCGATAACTGGTGAATAAATCTAAACGAAACGACAGCGATGCGCCCGAAGTTAAAGCTTAGAAATTACCCGATAAACGGAACTTACAAGATCGGCCGGAGGTCACGTTGATGCAGCCCTGCCAACCCGTACGAACTCGTGAAAAAGGAGAAAAAGTGTTGGCGAAGTCGCCTACTTGAAACTAAGTACGAGGAAATAGAAGTTTGTTGTATTGAGTTGATGATGATTACAGATCTACAAGGGTGGCTATTTATAGCCCTGTACAAACGACTTCTTATCCAACTAGAACTCTATCCCTAAATTTAAACAGAAAACGAATATTTACAAGTACGATTCGTACTATTTTCACGCGCTTCATGGGCTGATCCTTCTTCATCTTCATAATCCTCTTTAAGCCCACACTGGCCCAACTATTCCAACCTCCCAATCCCAATCGGCCGATCACCTCTTTGGCAAGGGGGTAGCCGATCAGGACTCACATGTCGAGGACTCGGACTCATTCTGACGCTGGGGACTAAGGTCGGACGAGGCGGAGATCCTCCCTTGGAGGGTCGGGCGCGTCCGATCCCAAACCTCAGGGGTCGGGCGAGGCGGAGATCCTCCCTTGGAGGGTCGGGCGCGTCCGATCCCAAGCCTCAGGGGTCGGGCGAGGCGGAGATCCTCCCTTGGAGGGTCGGGTGCGTCCGATCCCAAGCCTCAGGGGTCGGGCGAGGCGGAACTCCAAGGATCAATCGGCCGATCCTCGACTGTAGCATTAATTGGCCGATCCTTGACTGTAGCACCAATCGGCCGATTTCCAATCGTCGCCCTTATATCTCGCCGCATCTCCTAATACCTTCCACTTCCAACGCCGATTTTACACGTGTCAAAATCTGGCGTCAACACCATGACTTGTGAAACATAGTCATCAACTAATACATGTGCTAGTCTAATATTCACGTGTGTCCTCACATGAACTCCGACTAGGGACAAATTAGAATAACCATACAAGTAAAGAGTTTCACACACAATTCACATAATTGCAAATCAATTCAAGTAGCCTTTAATGGATATTCAATGAACACAATATAAATCATGGATAAAAATGGAATATCATCATCTCTATGATTGCCTCTAGGGCATACCTCCAACAGTCTCCCACTTGCACTAGAGTCAATCTAGAAGGTACCTAATACCCATAGCTCTTACATGCGCATCATGCTTAGCCTGCGGGAGTGGTTTTGTCAACGGATCAGAAATGTTCAGATCCGTGTGTATTTTGCATATCTTGATCTCACCCCAGTTAACGAAGTCTCGAATGAGATGAAATCGCCGCATTACGTGTTTGTTCTTCTGGTGGTTCCTTGGCTCCTTTGCTTGCGCAATTGCCCCATTATTATCACAGTAGAGATTCAATGGGCTGGACGCATTCGGGAACACACCAAGCTCAATGAGGAAAATCCTTATCCAAACACCCTCCTTCGCGGCTTCCGAAGCCGCGATGTACTCGGCTTCTGTCATAGAATCGGCCACCGTCTCCTGGTTGGAACTCTTCCAACTAATAGCACCACCATTTAGCGTGAACACAAATCCTGATTGTGACTTTGAATCATCTCTGCCGGTTTGGAAACTAGCATCGGTGTAACCTGTTACAATGAGCTCCTCCTCACCTCCATAGACGAGGAACATATCTTTAGTCCTTCTCAAGTACTTAAGAATGTTTTTCACCGCTGTCCAGTGACTCTCACCTGGATCAGAGTGGTGTCTGCTTGTCATACTTAGCGCATATGAAACATCTGGGCGAGTACTTATCATTGCATACATGATAGATCCAATAGCCGAGGTATATGGCACTCTACTCATGCGATCCCGCTCATCAGCAGTTGAAGGACACTGATTCTTGCTGAGATGTATGCCATGTGACACAGGCAAGAACCCTTTCTTTGCCTCTTCCATGCTGAACTGCTTCAACACTTTGTCAATGTAAGTATCTTGCCTTAAACCTATAAGCCTTCTCGATCTATCTCTATAGATCTTAATGCCCAAAATATATGCTGCTTCCCCTAAGTCCTTCATCGAAAAACTATTTTTCAGTGAAGTCTTTATGGACTCAAGCATAGGAATGTTATTTCCAATCAGTAATATGTCATCCACATATAAGATTAGAAATACTACAGAGCTCCCACTAACCTTCTTGTAAACAGAAGACTCTTCTTCGTTCTTGGTGAAGTCAAACCCTTTGACCACTTCATCAAAACGAATGTTCCAACTCCTAGATGCTTGCTTCAATCCATAAATGGATCTCTGAAGCTTGCATACCTTTCCAGCATTTTTTGGATCGACAAAACACTCAGGCTGTATCATATACACGTCCTCAGCTAGGTTCCCATTCAGGAAAGCTGTCTTGACATCCATCTGCCATATCTCATAATCAAAATATGCAGCTATAGCTAGAATAATCCGAATGGACTTAAGCATCACTACGGGCGAGAAAGTCTCGTCGTAGTCAACTCCTTGAACTTGTCAAAAACCTTTTGCGACAAGTCGTGCTTTATAGATGTGAACATTTCCATCCATGTCCTTTTTCTTCTTATTGATCCACTTGCACTCTATGGCTTTAACACCATCAGGCGGGTCAACCAAGTTCCAAACTTGATTGTCTCCCATGGACTTTATTTCGGATTGCATGGCACTCTGCCATTTTTCGAAGTCTGGGTCTATCATTGCTTCTGCATATGTCGCAGGCTCATCATTGTCCAACAATAATATTTCCCGCATTTCGTGGAGCCTTGCCGACCTTCGTGGTTGTGGCAGTGCTTCTCTTGCCATGGGTATCTCAACTTGTTCTGCTATGTTAGCATCACTCATTGATTCTTGCCCGATCGGCTCATCTTGAACTTCTTCAAGATGCAGTGTCTTTCCACACTTTTCTCCTTTGAGAAACTCTTTCTCTAAGAAAACCCCGTTTTGAGCGACAAACACTTTGCCCTCTGACCGGTTGTAGAAATAATATCCCAAACTTTCCTTTGGATATCCCACGAAAATGCACTTATCCGACTTGGGTGTGATCTTGTCCGACTGAAGTCGCTTGACAAACACTTCACATCCCCAAATCTTTAGAAAAGACAAACTAGGAACCTTTCCAGTCCACATCTCATATGATGTCTTAACTACGGATTTAGATGGTACCCTATTAATTGTGAAAGCTGCTGTTTCTAGAGCGTATCCCCAAAATGACAACGGTAGGTCCGACTGGCTCATCATTGATCGAACCATGTCTAACAAAGTTTGATTATGTCGCTTGGATACACCGTTTCTCTGAGGTGTTCCAGGCGGCGTAAGTTGTGGAACAATTTCGCAACTCTTTAGATGATTGCTAAACTCGTGGCTCAAATACTCGCCTCCACGATCAGATCGTAAGGCCTTAATTTTCTTGCCACACTGATTTTCAACTTCATGTTGAAATTTTCTTAGCCGTCATGCTAATTGGTCCGCATACATCACTATGTACAAGTTCCAACAAGTCTACTGCTCTCTCAGGAAATCCTGTGAAAGACATCTTGGTCATCTTGCCTAGCAAGCAAGCCTCACATGTCTCGTATGATTCAAAATCAAATGAAGTTAGAAGTCCATCAGAATGAAGCTTCTTCATGCGCTTTTCACTTATATGACCCAAACGACAATGCCACAAGTAGGTAGGACTCAAATCATTAGGCCGAGGCCTTTTAGCACTTACGTTACACACAGGTGAACCATCAAGATTTAAAACAAATAATCCATTCACAATGGGTGCAAAAGCCATAAACATATCATTCTTAGAGATCACACAACCATTGTTTTCACTTGCAAATGAATAACCATCCTTCATCAAGCATGAAGGAGACAAAATGTTTCGACTTAAACTAGGAACGAAATAACAATTATGCAACTCCATAATAAATCCTGACGGGAGGTTGAGTTGCATCGTCCCGATGGTCAACGCAGCAACTCTTGCATTATTGCCCACGCGGAAATCAACTTCTCCTCTTTCCACGCTTCTACTTGTTATCATTCCCTGCATCGAATTGCAAATATGAGCAACCAATCCGGTATCAAATACCCAAGAATTAATAATTGTATCAGCGAGAAATATGTTGTCTATAACATTAACAACAAGCGTACCTGAGGTAGAAGTACTCTTACTTCCACCATACTTCAATGAAGCTAGGTACTGCTTACAGTTTCTCTTCCAGTGACCAGGTTCGTGACAATAAAAGCACTCTTTATCTGGAGCAGATCCAGCTTTAGCCTTGGGCACTGGGTTTGGCTTGGACACTCCAGCCTTACCCTTCTTCCAAGAATTGGCCTTCTTCTTGAAGGTAGGCTTGTTCTGTACAGCCATCACATGGCTGGTAATAGCGCTTTTCTTAATGTCTACCTCTGCTGTCTTGAGCATACCACACAGTTCATTCAGACCCTTCTCCGTCCCATGCATATGGTAGTTCGAGATGAAGTTCCCATAGCTAGGTGGAAGAGATGAAAGAATGAAGTTAGTGGCTAACTCTTTGCCCATTGGGAATCCCAGCTTCTCCAATCGCTGAGTGTAACCAACCATCTTGATTACATATGGTCCTACTGCTGCGCCTTCTACTAGCTTGCACTCCAGAAAGGCTTTGGACACATTGAACCTTTCAGTCCTAGCCTGTGTCTGGAACATGTCCTTGAGCGCCACGATCATATCGTGTGCCTCATGATTTTTTTCGAACTGCATCTACAGCTCGGGTTCCATGCAAGCAAGCATAAGGCAGCTTACCTCAAGATTAGCATCAAATGCCTTCTTGTAAGCAGCCTTAACGACAGCAGATGCATCATCAGCAGGTACTGGTGGTAGTGGGGTGTCTAGAACATCTTCCTTTTTATCGGCCCTAAGAACAATTCTCAGGTTACAGATCCAATATGAGTAGTTTGATCCATTCAACTTGTCCTTCTCAAGGACCGAACGTAAAGCAAACGGTGTGGTGTTGCTAGGTGCCATTTAATCTACAACAAAAGTAATGCAAAATACACTAAGACGTATCCATGATAGAGCAAATCACATTAAACTATTTTAACAGAATCTACTCCCACTAAAATCAATATCCCTCTATTGATACTTAGTGATTCAGAATCCACAACTAACAAGTCTACTAGTGAGCTTTAGCATCACCGCTAGCAAACAAGGTTGATCGGTAAGCAACTTTTGCTAATCATATCACATATAACTCCTGTTGTTGGGTGACATCTCCATGTCTCGGCGCCCAACCTTTATGCCCCAAGGTCCTTAACCGTTAAGTTAACATTGTTAAGCAAACCAACCCTTATGCATGTAAGTGTCCGACACAAACCCGTCTAGTCAAGGAAAACTAGTGGCACCCTAATTTCATAGACCCACCACTAATTGTACAAGACATGGAACGGTGCAAGTTTTAGTTGGGAGGGCATACTAACTTAAATTTTGTGAGGGATCGTTCTACTTCTACCATCACAGCATGCAGAAAGTAAAACATAAACAGAATGGCATTCACACAGTTGTGACACAGTATGACCCGTTTTCTTATGGTGATCTCCATCTCCATAGAACCTGTTCACCATGGTGATCTCCATCTCCATGTTCCATGTGCGCCATCCTCCTGGTGATGAGTCCTCCAAGAACTAGAACATGCTATTACGCCTAATAGCTAGTAAAGAAGCTAGTAATGAAGATTACATAGTTGCTTGGATCATCACAGATTGGTACGCAGACCATTAAATACATTAAGGTGACAACACATATGACTCCTGTCGTGTTTCCGTACGTGTGACACGCAGGTCACGAATGAGTTACACACATGCATCACATACACAAAGGGGCCATACTGATCACAAGATACATACATACATCCTGCAAAACAGAGTTAAGCGTCCTAACATTCCAAACTTCGGATGCCCGAAACTCCATCTTCCAAGCCGAATTTGGGAAATCTAATTTCACCGAAAATGGCAAAGTGGTTGAATTTCATGTGTAACTTTTTTCTATAGATCAATTTTCATATAAAATTCGCCCCAATCCGAGATCATACCAAAATGTTACGGCTGATTTACCGAAGCATACGCACACGGCTCAAATTCCGACCTCGGTAGTAGATCCCATCTACTATTGCACATCTCATGCGCCTGGCGTATGAACCTGGATTTCAATTCGACCAATCACATTGATCTTCACTCACTGCAACTAGAATTACGTGTATCACTTAACTCCAATGGCGGAAACCGACCGGTAGGAGTATGTCATTACACTACCATTGCAGCAAGAACACGAAACCAGGACATAGATCAAACTGAAAACTCGCATATCTCCATATGCACACATCCCAAATCCAAAACAAAGCAACTACGGCTCTGATACCACAGTTGGGATACGAGGTAGGCTACACTAGCGCAAAATAAAAATTTCTACCGCATAAACCAGGAAAACTGCCGTATAAGGATCACGGGATTACCACTCGATGCACTACTGGTGCGGAAGATGTAGATTCACGTCGATGCAGCGAAGTTGCTCAACGTAGTCGTACATAGTCGATCACGTCGACGTCCAGTAGCTCCTCAGCAGCTCGTCCACGTGCCGCAAGATCGCCCTCGTGCCGCGGCTTGTCGTGGCTCATCGGCGGCTCGTCCAAGTGCTGCAGGCGCAACACCTCCAATGTTTCCACACGTGCAGGGAGGAAGCGTCGCAAGCCGGACCGGTAGATTCGTGAGTTGCAACAGGTGAGGGTGTGGGAGGCACGGTAGATGAGTTTCGCCAAAAGGTGTAAACCCTAGGGCGCCCCCACCCCTCTATTTATAGAGGTTACTAACGGGCCTCTGGGTCCGAGGCCCATTAGTACTTCTAGACCTAATCCAACTCGGATCACATTCGAATTGGGCTTCCAACCCCTTAAGTGTGTGACCCTATGGGTTCGGATACGTATAGACATGGCCCGAGTACTCCTAATCGGCCCAATAGTTGGTAGAGGCCTCTAGCAAGACGTGCCAACTCCTATACACACACGAAGATCATATCAGACGAACCAACACAACATTATATACATGCTATTCCCTTTGCCTCATGATATTTGGTCTAGCTTCAAGCCGACCACTCTTTCTCGATCCTATGATTCGGAATCCCTTTGTAGGTTAACTCTTAACCGTACGTAGCATGACCATGCATTTTCGGATCCAATCACTCGAGGGGCCCAGAGATATCACTCTCAATCAGAGAGGGGCAAATCCCATCTTGATTGACCATGTCTCACAGCATGCTTCTTGACAAACCTGAAAGCTACTAGATGTAAAGCCTTAGCGAAGCTTCTGGAGGATAAAGCCGTCCCACCCGAAGATCCCCGAACGAGTTAGCTGTATCAGGCTGGCGCCCCAGATGTAAATACTTTAGTTTCGGACTTGTTTTGTGATGGCCATAGAGGCTTTTTCTATAAATTGTCGCGAAGAAGTTTTCAATCCTCTTTCTTGTTTTTTGGACTTGGAAAGTTTAGAGCGCGTTGTCGGGCGTGTCAGTAAGTGTTGATGGGCAAAGGCACCGTAGCCGCTGGGGCGTAGGTTTTTTCGTAGTCCGATCAGTCCTGCCTGAACACCGTTCGTGCACTCTCTCCTTTTCAGGCCCGAAAGTTCAGAAAGAGGGTCGGCTTGGAAAGGGAAAGTGTTTTGAGAGGATGTCAAGTGGCTTGGACTGGAGCCCCTGATAGCCCCCAAGGGATATGCAGCCCTGAGGCAGAGCCAGGGTCGGATATCCCTGAGTTCAAAGTGAAACTTGAATGAAACCAACTCAAAATTCTTTTTTCCGTAGAGTTTTTAATTTACAGGAGTGTTTATGTACAGAACTTGGAAACGAAAGCTAGGGGTAGAAGCATCTTAGCTGTTCTATGTTCCAGGCATTGCTGAAAATCTGTCCGTCAGAGGTCGCCAGCTTGTACGTGCCTAGCCACAGTACCTGCGCGACAATGAAGGGTCCTTCCCATGGAGGGGTCAGCTTGTGCCGACCCCTGTTGCCGATGTTGAAGGCTACCACAGTACCTGCGCGACAATGAAGGGTCCTTCCCATGGATGAGGCGGAGCACCAAGTCGCCGATGTTGAAGGCTCGGCCTTGCACCCTACGGCTGTGGTAGCGTTGTAAGGCCTGCTGTACTTGGCCGAGTGCAGCAGGGCCACATCGTGTGCTTCATCGAGCTGATCTTGTGCGTCTTCGAGCGATGCCTGGTTTCCTTGTTCGTAATACACCTTGACCCTCGGCGACCCATACTCCAGGTTGATGGGTAGTATTTCTTCAGACCCGTAGACCTTGAAGAAAGCGGTGAAGCCAGTCGCCCGACTGGGGGTCGTCCTCAGACTCCATAGGACTGCGGGGAGCTCCGTGACCCACTGGCCGCCGAACTTTTTGAGGCGGTCAAAGATTCGTGGCTTGAGACCCTGTAGTATCATGCCGTTGGCTCGTTCAACCTGCCCGTTCATGCAGGGATGCGCCACGGCCGACCAGTCCACTCGGATGTGGTGGTTGTCGCAGAACTGGAGAAATTTCTTCCTGGTGAACTGCGTGCCGTTGTCCGTGATGATGGAGTTGGGGATTCTGAAGCGATGGATGATGTCGGTGAAGAACTGTACCACCTGTTCGGACTTGATTTGCGTGACCGGCTGTGGTGGAACACCTCGGATTAACCCAACTAAAGCACGGTTAAGTTGCTTAACACGCGATCCGCATGCCTTAATCAAGTTAACTCGATGTGCCATCGGATTTCATCCGATTTAACCACTTAACAGAATGAGTTAGCATAGCTCACACGAAGGTGAGTGGTTCCAGAGAATACAACAGATCCACCATTTGATTAACATTTCATGTCACACTGTTTGAAAATCAGAGTTTACAAGTTCGGAAGGAAACAACAGAAGGTAAAAAACATCGCGGAAGCTATCGTTGGGGTGGGATGTCCCTGGTGAGGCCAGATAGGACATCAATGATCCCATTCCCCGCCGTCCGAGAAAGGATCCCACTCGACTGTCCACCCAGGAGGGAGCTGGGGAGGCCAAGTGCCAGCAGCAAGCTCTGAAGTTTCAACTTCACCTGAAAAAGAGAAGCCACAAACAGGGCTGAGCTTCTAAGCTCAACAAGACTTAACCGACTGGTGGGAAAACTATTCCACCACGTCTAGACATGCAAGGCTTTTTGGCTGAGGGGTTTTGTTTGCCAAAAGCGACTATGTTAGGTCCTTGCTTTCAAAGTTTTAGCTCAGATTCTAAGTTCATTAACCAGTCTACATTTGCAACTTACACTAAGCAAGCATAGATCCAACATTATGTATACAAGCTTATCATCAAGACCATGTCATCATGAGACTCCTTCATTACTCAGTGTAGCATAGCGATCAAGCAGTCTCAAACTTTGAGAGGCAGACGAATCGATTCGATTTCTTTAACCATGCATGGTGAACCTAACCTCATGACATCCGTGCACCACCGAGGGTCGCGTACTGTGTCAGCCTTCCCCATCAATTCCCTAACCCGTGTCATGCCCACTTCCCTTGGTGCAAGGTTCCACAGACCCGGCCTCTGCCGTTCTGTGACCACACTTGCCACCACGTGCGGCCGCAGGGGAACTTCGTTCCAGAGACAGTGGATCGAACCGCTCATGTTTAGGTTCAATTAGGTACTAGGCTTCCCCATCCCATAATGGGTATGAGATTAGTACTTTCAAACACTTGATCACGAACACCACCACTGTCGGGCCTTAACAGATTCAATAAACAGACGGGGCGATCAACCGACCACCAAAAGAGTTAACCATAACCCTGCCCCGTCCATTGTCCTTATAGTTGTAAACAGAAGAGAAACAACCAACTCCTATAACTCGCGAGTGACTGGAAATCAATCGACTTTTACCGAGTCCTATTAAGCATTGCCACTACTCGACCCAACAAACTAGTGTTCAGACCAAAAGGAACTATGTCATGCATCTATGGTTGCAAACAACTCCTATACATAAATGCACAATCATGAGAAGGAAGGCATGTGCAAGTTTAGAAAGTTGGGTGCATGCTCCGGGGCTTGCCTTCAAGCAGAGGGGAGGGGAACTGGTCTTCAGCGGTTGCTGCTCCGGCTTCTGGGATTGGCGGCTCTGCTAGAGCTCCGTCTTCAGGCGCCGGGTGTAGCTCGTAGGTGCCGTCGGCGAGATGTAACTCTACACAAATGCAAATGCAGGAGTTAGCACTTAGACGGTTATCTCAACAACACTTGCAAGTTAAAGCTTGGACACTTGTAGCAAAGCTACAGAAAAGGTGGGGGAGTTCAACATTAGTTGGTGGAGAACAGGATAAAAGGGTCGGGTGGGGATAAACTCATGATCTGACCCTTAAACTTAAGGAATAACTGTGCTGGGGTCCTCAGACTTAACATAGAGACATCCTTGATAATTTACACAGATACCCTCGGGTCAAGGAAAAAGATACAGCCGAGCCCTCGGGTGAGGTGCATAAGGGTCGGTGAATCAGACAGGGTCGGGCGAGACGGAAAAAGGGGTCGGGCGAACCGAAAAGGGGTCGGAAGCTTACCTTTAGGTCTACTAGTGAAGGTTTGGGGTCGGGAAGGAACAGACTTGGATGAAAAGACTTAAGCACTAAGGCTTGGGTGGCGGTGAGGTTTGATGGTGCTCCGGTGGCGGCAGTGCTTCTTGTGGGCAACAAGAAAGCTCTAGTACAACACGGAGGAGCAAACGGCTTGGTGGATTGGGGGAGAAGCGGGTTTGAGTGGAGAGAGGAACTTCTCAAGAGCTCAGCGGGAGTGCTCAAGTGCTCTCAGAGTAGGGGCAGCGAAACAGTGATGGCGAAGGGAAAACTCCGGTGTGACTCTGGTATGCCGTTTTATAGCTGTGCAGAAGAGAGAGATTTTCGAGCAGCACAAAGACCGGGAAGAAAAAGGATGGAGTGCGCTGCCATGGCGGCCATTGCACGGCGATGGGCGGCGGAACAGGACCTTGGAGATAGAGTCTTTGGCTATTGGGCACTGGAGACAAGGCCGGCGCAGGCGCGGCTTTGCCGGGATTTAGATTTGGCGGAGGCGAGCATGGTCTGGTTGCGTCGAGTGGCGGATTTGACTGGCGTGTGACAGGGAGGAAGGCGCTACAAGAGAGGTTGCAGCAGGCGAAGTGACAGGGCGAGCGGCGGTGTGGGCGAGCGTGAAACAGCGGCTTGCCGGGGCACATTACTGGCGAGGCGGGAAAAGGAGCTATCGCGGCCGGAGTCGGGGTTGGCGAGGGAGGTATTGTAGTGGAGTGAGCTCGTGGGCGGCGCAAATGTGGAGAGGCGGAAAAACTAGAAGGCATCGGGGCTTGCAGCCGGGGATCCGGGCGAGATGATGGGCGCGGGTCGCGAGGCGGTCTGACGCAGCAGCGGCAAAACTCTACCACGGCAGCGACGGGGCATCTTGGCGCGTCCGGCGAGGGCGCGAGCAAGATGAGGCGAGGCAGAAAGGGCTGCAGGGGGCTTCCGCTGCAATTGGGGGAGGAGGGCGCGTTGATCCATCCTATCGGGGCCGGTGACTGGACGAGGCGGCGGGCGTCGGAGGGATCAAGCCACGCGGCGGGGGAGCTCTGAAGCAGAGCATGCTACTCAGGCGCGTATGCCTCGAGAGAACCGGGGAAAGGTTGCAGGTCCACCAGTCAGTCTCGGTTTCTCCACTGCTCCAAGATTGGAAGGAACACTGCCTTTGGACTTAGAGATGAACCGGCGGTTCTGATTGGGTTTTTAGGGGTCGGGACTGAGAGCCGGATTTTGAGCGCTTAAGCTTAGGAGAGCTGAGACAGCGGGATTAGGGACTTTCGGTTGAAGATTAACTTGGCTGATTATCCAAGGTCGTTATACTAGTCGTGCCTTGATCCACTTGGAGAACTTGTCGACGGCGACCAGCAGGTGGGTGAAGCCCCTGGGCGCCTTCTTGAAGGGCCCGACGAGGTCCAGCCCCCAGACCACGAAGGGCCATGTGATGGGGATGGTCTGGAGCGCCTGCGCGGGCAGATGGGTTTGGCGCGTGAAGAATTGGCACCCTTCGCAGGTGCGAACCACGTTGGTGGCATCGGCGACCACCGTTGGCCAGTAGAAACCCTGCCGGAAAGCATTTCCGACGAGGGTTCTTGGCACGGCGTGATGACCGCAGGCTCCGGCGTGGATGTTCTGAACCAGTGCCTTTCCCTGCTCGATCGAGATGTAGCGCTGGAGGATGCCGGTGTGGCTCCTTTTGTAGAGCTCCTGGTCGATGACGACGAAGGTTTTGGCGCGGCGGCAATCCTGCGTGCCTCCATTTTATTCGCCGGGAGCATGTCGCGGACGAGGTAGTCAAGGTACGGGGCTCTCCAGTCGGGCCCCGCTGCCAGGTCTACCTTGATCTCCATGACCTTGGGGTCGGAGAGGTCGGTCTCCGAGTCTAAGGCAGGTGAAGCGTCGCTAACCCTGTCTGGGCCAGGGCCTGAGCCTGGGACAGGTGGCGCGTTGCCAACCTCTCCTGGGTCGGGGCCCAAGTTCGGAGCAGGTGGCACGTCGCCGACCCTCCCCGACTCTTGGCAACGGATTGAGGGCTTGAACTGGTCGCTGACAAAGACACCATCGGGTACGGGCTTTCGACCGGACGCTGCTTTTGCTAGCTTGTCGGCTGCCTCGTTGAAACGCCTTGCGATGTGGTTGAGCTCTAGTCCGTCGAACTTGTCTTCAAGCTTGCGAACTTCGTTGCAGTAGGCTGCCATCTTGGGGTCGTGGCAGCTCCATTCCTTCATGACTTATTTGACGACTAGCTGAGAGTCGCGCCGGACGTCCAGCCGCTGGACGTCCAGCCGCCGGACGTCCAGCCGCCGGACGCCCAGCTCGACGGCGATGCGAAGCCCGTTGAGGAGGGCCTCGTACTCGGCGACATTATTAGACGCAAGAAAGTGGAGGCGGATCATGTACCTCATGCACATGCCTAGAGTAGAGACGAAGACGAGGCCCGCTCCAGTGTGAGCCCTCATCAACGATCCGTCGAAGTACATTGTCCAGTACTCCTGCTTCTCCAGCACCGATGGTGTCTGGATCTCCGTCCACTCTGCTACAAAATCGGCGAGTACCTAGGACTTGAGGGCAGTGTGGGGGGGCATAGGTGATGCCCTGGTCCATGAGCTCGAGCGCCCACTTCATGATCCGTCCCGTGGCATCCTGGTTTCGGATCACTTCGCCGAGAGGGAACGATGAAACAACTACACAGGGTGGGAGGTGAAGTAGTGGCGCAGCTTCCTCTTCGTGATGAGGATGGCGTAGATGAGCTTCTGGATCTTCGGGTAGCGTGCCTTGGACTCGGACAAGACTTTGTTGATGAATTACACCGGGCGCTGCACCTTGGGGGCGTGTCCCTCCTCCTCTCGCTCCACCACCAGAGTCGTGCTAACCACTTGGGTGGTCGCTGCGACGTAGAGTAGGAGGGGCTCACCGTCGGTCGGTGGGACCAGGATCAGGGCCATCGTCAGGAGATCCTTGAGCCGGTCAAGTGCCTCCTGGGCCTCGACGGTCCACTCGAAGCGGTCGGTCTTCTTCAGGAGTCGGTAGAGAGGGAGCCCCCGTTCGTCGAGTCGCGAGATGAAGCAGCTCAGGGCCGCCAAGCATCCCGTGACGCGCTGGACTCCTTTTATATTTTGGATCGGCCCCATGTCGCTGATGGCCCTTATCTTCTCCGGATTGGCTTCGATGCCACGTACGGAGATGATGAAACCCAGCAGCATGCCCCTCGGAACCCCAAAAACACACTTTTTAGGATTGAGCTTGATGCGCTTGTCTCTTAGCCTTTCGAAGGCTAGTTCGAGGTCGGGGATGAGCTGGTCGCCCTTTTTGGACTTGACGACAATGTCGTCGACGTAAGCCTCAACGGTTCGCCCGATGAGGTCCCCGAAACACTTAAGCATGCATCGCTGGAACGTAGCCCCCGCATTTTTGAGGCCGAATGACATCTTAACGTAGCAATAGGGGCCGAAGGGGGTGATGAAAGAGGTAGCGAGCTGGTCGGACTCTTTCATCGCGATCTGATGGTAGCCGGAATACGCGTCAAGGAAGCTAAGGGTTTCACACCCGGCGGTTGAGTCGACTATCTGATCTATGCGTGGCAAAGGAAACAGATCCTTTGGGCACGCCTTGTTGAGACCAGTATAATCAACACACATCGTCCATTTCCCATTCTTTTTCCGCACAAGAATGGGATTAGCTAGCCACTCAGGGTGGTACACTTCCTTGATGAATCCGGCCGCCAAAAGCTTCTGGAGCTCCTCGTCAATGGCCTTGCGCCTCTCCTCGTCGAAGTGGCGCAGTCCTTGCTTCACTGGCTTGGAGCCAGCTTTGATGTTCAAGGAGTGCTCGGCGACTTCCCTCGGAATGCCGGGCATGTCCGAGGGTTTCCACGCGAAAACGTCGCTATTCGCGTGGAGGAAGTCGACGAGCGCGCTTTCCTATTTGGGAGATAGGGTAGCGCCGATCCGCACGGTCCGACCGTCGGAGCTGTTGGGATCGAGGGGGACCTCCTTGATGCCTTTGGTGGCCTCGAAGGAGGTGGCCGACTGCTTGGAGTCGGGCTGGTCCTCGGCATCCTCCGTGAGTCGGACCGCCGTATCTTCCGTGAAGGTAATGGCCACGACGTACTCGCAGCATTCTATGTCGCACTCGTATGCCTTCTGGAAGGACGTGCCGACGGTGATGACCCCGTTGGGCCCCGACAGCTTGAGCTTGAGGTAGGTGTAGTTGGGGATGGCCATGAACTTGGCGTAGCACGGCCGCCCCAAGATGGCGTGGTAGGTTCCACGGAATCCTACCACCTCGAAGGTAAGGACCTCCTTCCTGTAGTTGGAAGGGGTCCCGAAAGTGACGGGCAAGTCGATCTGCCCGAGAGGCATTGCCTGTTTCCCCGGCACGACGCCATGAAATGGTGCCTTGCTGGGGCGGAGGCGGGAGCGATCGATCCCCATGGCGTCGAGGGTTTCGGCGTAGAGGATGTTGAGGCTGCTGCCTCCGTCCATGAGCACCTTGGTGAGACGCGTTGTGCCGATGATGGGGTCGACGACGAGGGGGTAGTGTCCTGGCTGCAGGACGCGCCCCGGGTGGTCGGACCGGTCAAAGATGATGGTGGATCCCGACCAGTCGAGGAAGGCCGGTGTAGCACGCTCGACCGCGTAGACTTCGCGGCACTCCAGCTTCTGACGGCGCTTGGAGTAGTACGCCGCCGGGCCACCGAAGATCATGAAGCAGCCATCCACCTTGGGGAAGCCGTCCTCCTTCTCTTCGTCGGGCTTCCGTCTCTGGTCGCCCTTCACCGAGTTGCCTACAAAGTACCTCTTCATGAGGTTGCAGTCCTTGTAGGCGTGCTTCACGGGAAACTCGTGGTTCGGGCACGGTCCCTCGAGCAGCTTGTCGAAGAAGCCGGGGGTGCCCTCTGGGGGCGGCTGTCCCCGCTTGCGCTCAACAGCGGCCACTAGGGGTGCCTCGCACTGCTGCTTGTTCTTCTTTTTCTGTTGACGGTTGGAGGTGCCTTCGTCGGCGTCCTCCTCCCTCTTCGCTTTACCCTTGGAGCGGTCGAAGATCGCTCTGACGGCCTCTTCACCTGAGGCGAAGCTGGTGGCGATGTAGAGGAGCTCCTCCGTGGTCCATGGGCCTCGGTGCCCCAGCTCGTGGATGAGGGGCCGGCACGAGGTTCCTGCCAGGAAAGCCCCTATGATGTCGGCGTCCGCGATGTTGGAGAGCTCGGTGCGCTTCCGGGAGAAGCGCCGGATGTACTCCCGGAGGGACTCGTTTGACCCCTGGTGGCAGCTCTGAAGGTCCCAGGGATTGCGAGGGCGCATGTACATGCCCTGGAAGTTTCCCACAAATATCTCCTTCAAGTTGTTCCAGCTACGGATCCAACCCGAAGGGATGTGTTCCAGCCAGGCTCGCGCCGAGTCGGCCAGAAAGAGTGGAAGGTTGCGGATGATGAATAGGTCATCGTCCACCCCACCGGCCTGACATGCAAGTCGGTAGTCGCAGAGCCATAGCCCGGGGTTCATCTCCCCTGAGTATTTGGCCATGTTTGTTGGTTGCCTGAAGCACGGCGGAAACGACGCGTTCAGGATGCGCGTGGAGAAGGCCCGGGGCCCCGCCGGGTCGGGGCTCGGGCTGTGGCGTTCTTCGCTGTCGTAGCGCCCGTCGTGGTGGACGTGGTAGCCGCGATCCACCCCCTCCTCCCTATCCACACAGGAGCGCCTCCGCGCGTCCAGGGTGTCGCGGGCGTCGCGAACGGGGCCGACGCGTCGGTGAACGGACTGAGCCCCGCCTCCGGCGGGCGGCGGTGTCCGTCGGGCGGGCGCGACCCAGTTCGCCCTAGGAGGAGGTTAATGAACAGACTTCCCCCGCTTCTTCGGGGGTACGGTGGGCACTGCCCTGCTGGCGTTTTGCTCGCGTCGCCAGGATGTGGAGCTTTCCGCCTACTGGACGGCGGCGCACTCGAGCAGGTTGCGCACTTCTTGGTGCGCCTGACACTCCTCGGGCGTCGCCGGCTCGGGGAGTCATCGGAGTAGGGCCACCGCAGTGGTGATGTTCTGGCTGGCGCGAGTGAAGAGCTGAGGGCACTCTTCATCCGCGCAGATGCACTGATGGACGTCGCGTGCCCGTTGTCGTGCCCCGCCTTCGTTGCGGGGGCGCTCGACCTCCTAGCAGGGCGCCGCACGCGCCTCCGGCTGTCTGGGTCGCACCGGGGCCCTACCAAGGGCTCCAGTCATAGCCGCGATGCGCAGTGAGGGATTCCTCTGCCTCCCTTCGGCGCCGTTATCATTGGACCCCTCGGAGTGCATGTCGGCCATGAAGCACTCGCGCGAGGGGTGGTGGCTCCCGTTGTCGGAGCCGGCGTCGGAAATCGTCCTCGCCACACCCACGAGCTTGTTGCTCGCGGGCGACATGGTCATGGACCGCGCCAAGAGATGACCGTAGGTCGCCACATCATTGCGCAGCTCGAAGAGCCGCCCCTCCAAGGGAGGCCCTCCGGCGCACGCCCGACCGCTCGCCGCTATCCTGGCGGTGGAGCCGGGGATGGTGGGACGAGCGGGCAAGACGAGGAGAGGGATCAACTTGATCCCTTTCCCGGTGGTGAGGAAGTCTAGACTCCCTTTCCCAGAGCGAAGCTGGCGTCATGGTTAGCCATCTGAAGCCGGTTTCGTACGCGCAAAGGTCCCTTACTTGGCTCGCCAACTGTCGTTGTCAAGATTAGTGGGTCAAGACTTAGACTAGTAAATTTCTTTTATGCATGTAAGGCTTCAGATGGTGGCATGGAAGACACGGGGTTTAGACTGGTTCGGGCAAGGAAATACCCTACGTCCAGTGTCGGGAGCTACTCGTGTTGCCCACGCGGTGTTCTGTAGTAGGGGTTACAGGAGTGCGAGAGAGGGAGCTGATCCCAGGTCTCTTGGGTGTGCACTGGTGCTCTAGGAGAGAGTGTGAGTGTGTTCGGTTGACTTCCCAGCCCTCCTATCTCAGGCCCCCGGTTCTCCTTTCATAGCGTAAGGAGGCCACCGAGGTTACAGGCGAGACCCGGTGTGAGGAGAAGCAAAAGAGATATACAAAGTTAGGTAAAGTACAACATAAGGGGAGGGACCAAGTCCCTAGGCCACTGGCATCCTCGCCGGCCTTCGGCTCCTACCGGCGCATCTGCAAGAGGAGGGCGGCCGCCGTCATGTCCTGTCAATGGTCTCCTCGGCGGCTATCACCGCAAGGTGTGATGATGGTGTTTCGTCATGGCACCTGTGTCCATTGGGGGAGGCGGCGGATCCCGCCATCTATCTGACAGCCCGCGGAAGGTGGACATCGCGTCCCTGCTGTCGGACGCGCAGGACGCGAGAACGGGCGAGGCCTCCTCCTGCTCCGGGCGGCGCAGGCCATGAGTGCCCTGTAGCGAATCGGGGGAGGCCGCAACCACTGTAGCTTATGCTGCGAGGCCGCGCATGGGTACTTGTGGAGGGTTGCGTCGGGGACATGGATGTCCTTATTCCTGATAGAACTGCGGCGCATTTATGGCGAGATCGACAGGGGGTCCCACAAGGTCCGCGCCCGAGGCGGATACTTGTCTTGGGGGTCCGGGTGAGCCCGACGCCCTGTGCCCCGAGTCGGGCGAGGCCGAATCTTGCGGCGAGGGGTCGGGCGCTCCCGACCCCAGGCCCGTGGGTCGGGCGAGGCGGAGCTTGGTGTTCAAGGGGTCGGGGGGGCCCGACCCAGGGACACTGGGTCGGGCGAGGCGGAGCGCGGCCCTCGCCTCCCATGTTGGGCCGACGGCAGTCTTTATTGCCTTAGGTGGGCCTGGGCTTTTATGATTGTTGCTTCCATGGGCTTTGGGAGGTCGTTAATATTTCCCCCCAACAATTACCGAATCGAGTACATCAGGTTCGAAGTTGCCAACTTCGAAGCTTCTTATCATGCCATACTTGGGGGGCCAGGCCTTGCCAAGTTTATGGCAATACCACACTACATTTACCTGGTACTCAAGATGCCAGGACCCAAGGGCGAGTTGACACTATGGGGAGACCTAAGGCGATCATACGAGTGCGACACTGAAGCTGTAGAAATCGCAGCAACTTCTCAACCACCCAGTCCCATAGAAACTCAACCCCATGGAACTCGAGATCCCTAAAAACAAGTCAGGATCATCGAAAGTAAAACCAGCAAGCGAGAAAGTCTTCAAAACCATCGATCTCCATACTGGTGACTCATCCAAGACAGCCCTGATTGGAACAGGGCTAGACCCTAAATAGAAAAACGTGCTCATTAGCTTTCTTCGGGCCAACCATGACATCTTTGCTTGGAAGCCAGCTAACATGCCAAGTGTGCCCAAGGAGCTAATTGAGCACTCCCTAAACGTCGACCCTGAAGCCACCCCAAAAAGACAATGACTACGAAGGTTCACCCAGGACATAAGAGATGCAATCAAAAAAGAGGTAGCCAAACTACTCGCGGCAGGGTTTATCAAAGAGGTTTTCTATCTTGATTGGCTAGCTAACCCTGTACTCGTTCGAAAGAAGAATAATGAGTGAAGGATGTGCATCAACCACATAGACCTCAACAAACATTGCCCAAAGGACCCCTTCGGACTACCTAGGATCGACCAAGTAGTCGACTCCACAGCTGGGTGTGCCTTGCTCTGTTTTCTTGACTGCTACTCAAGCTATCACCAAATAGCCCTCAAAAAAGAAGATCAAGCCAAAACAGCCTTCATCACCCCGTTCGTTGCATTTTGGTACAAAAAAATGTCCTTTGGGCTAAAAAATGCAGGGGCGACCTATAACCGCACCATCCAGATGTGCTTGAAAAAAGAACTACACCGCAACGTAGAAGCTTATGTAGATGACGTAGTCGTCAAAACAAGAAACCCGGATGATCTAGTCGCAGATTTAGAAGAAACCTCCGCAAATCGACGAGCATTCCGTTGGAAACTCAACCCTACCAAATGCATTTTCGGTGTACCTTCCGGAAAATTACTCGGATTCATAATTAGCCACCGTGGCATTGAGGCCAACCCGGAAAAAGTATCTGCCATCACAAATATGCAAGCTCTAGCTGGCATCAAGGATGTGCAGAAGCTTTCAGGCTGCATGGCAGCCATAAATCGATTCATCTCAAGAACTAGAGAGTGCGGATTACCCTTCTTCAAGCTACTGAAACGATAGGACAAGTTTTAGTGGATAGAGGAGGCAGACAGAGCCTTAACATAGCTCAAAGACTTCTTGTCAAAACCACCAGTCCTCACAGCTCCATCTCTAGATGAAGACTTGCTCCTATACATAGCTACCACCACTCATGTCGTCAGCACATCAATAGTAGTCGAAAGGTCTGAACCAGGCCACATCTACAAAGTCCAAAGGCCCATCTACTTCATCAGTGAAGTACTCTCAGATTCAAAAACTCGGTACCCATCGGTGCAGAAGTTACTCTACGCAATCCTGCTTACCTCACAAAAGCTGCGACATTACTTTCAAGAACACACCATATCCATCATCACCGACTTCCCGCTTGGTGAAATCCTTCACAACAGGGACACAACGGGAAGAATCTCCAAATGGGCGGTTGAACTCGGAGCCCTATCTCTGGACTTTAAACATAGAACAACCATCAAATCTCAAGCTCTGGTGGACTTCATGGTAGAGTGGAGAGAAAACCAAGTACCAACACCAGTGGAAAGACCAGAACATTGGGTTATGTACTTTGACGGTTCTCTCAAGCTTGAAGGCGTCAGCGCAGGAGTTCTTCTAATTTCTCCAAAGGGCAAACAACTCAAATATGTTCTTCAGATATTTTGGGAAGTTTCAAACAATGAAGCTTAGTACGAAGCACTACTACACGGTCTTCACCTCGTAATCTCACTCGGAATCAAACGACTACTAGTATATGGTGAGTCACTAGTCGTCATTAACCAAGTCAATGATGATTGGGATTGTAATAAGGAAAATATGGATGCCTACTGTAAGGAAGTCTGCAAGCCAGACAACAAGTTCTCAGGCTTAGAGTTCCACCATATCATTCGCGACAACAATGTAGCTACTAATGTGTTATCAAAATGGACTCAACGCGTGCAGAAGTTCCAGCAGGGATTTTTGTACATGAGCTTCGCAAGCCCTCCATACCAGAACAAGCTACTCCAGCAACTACCAGTACCAAACCTCCAGATCCCAACCGAGAGGTCATGATGATCAAAGTCAACTGAAGATCTCCATTCATTGACTACATCAAAGAACAAAAGCTACCATTTGACAAAAGCCAAGCTGAAAAAGTCTCGTGACGAGGAAAGAATTATGTTCTAGTTGGAGACAAGCTTTACAGGAGAAGCGCATCTTTAGGGATACTCATGAAATGTGTCACCCGAGAAGAAGGTTAAGAAATCTTGGAAGAAATACACAAAGGAATCTGTGGTAACCATGCCTCTTCACGAACAATCATTGGTAAAGCCTTCAGAGCAGGTCTCTATTGGCCCATGGCACTGGCCGATGCAAAACAACTAGTACGAAGATGCCAGGCTGCCAATTCTTCACTAAGCAACAGCATGTCCCCGCCTACAAGCTCATTACAATACCTCCAACATGACCTTTTGCTTGCTGGGGGCTTGATATGATAGGACCACTTCCAACTATGCCAGGAGGGTTCAATCAAGTACTCGTAGCCATTAACAAATTTACCAAGTGGATTGAAGTCAAACCCGTCACTTGCCCCAAGATAGACCGAGTCCTCAACTTTCTGGAGGAAATTGTACATCGCTACGGCTTCCCCAACAGGTTCATCATTGACCTAGGATCCAACTTCAACAATCATGACTTCTGGGAATACTGCAAGAACAGTGGAATCGACGTACGATACATCTCTGGTTCTCACCCAAGGGCCAACGGCCAAGTCGAGCATGCCAACAGCATGTTACTCGAAGCTCTCAAGAAGAGGTTGCACGACATCGGCAACGCAAAAGGAGGCAAATGGCTCAAAGAACTACCCAATGTTCTTTGGGTACTACGTACATAGCCATGCAATCCTACTGGGCACTCTCCCTACTTCCACGTATATGGGTTAGAAGCCATCCTCCCTGCAGACGTCATCTGGCAGTCTCCTGCAGTTGAGCAATATGATGAAGGAGTATCAGAGGAAACAAGATGCATGGACCTCGGCAGTTTGGAAGAAACAAGATGTGTAGCACTAGTTCAGTCAGCCAGATATCTCGATGGACTACGACGCTACCATGACCGCAATGTCAAAGAGCGTTCCTTCAACATGGGTGACTTGGTCCTTAAACGCATCCAAGACACATCAGGGCTGGACAAACTCAACTCGCCATAGGAATGTCCCTACATCATATCCAAGGTCACAGGGCCTGGATCGTACTGACTACAGGACCTCTCAGGAAAACAAATACCAAACTCTTGGAATATAGAACATCTGTGTCGCTATTACCCATAGCAGACTACAAGATATATACTCGGGCTTTCATGATAGTTAATTAAAACAACAAAATTGTTTGGCAAACACTATCTTTGCCTTTGTTCGGCTATCCACAGCCACTTGAGCTCTCCAAGCTCTCCGAGCCCCAGCGCTCCGTTCGACTTGATTCCATCAAGTCTCTTTGAGTTATCGCAACTCGTTGGCTATTCATAGCCACTTGAGCTCTCTAGCTCTCCAAGCCCCAATGCTCCGTTTGACTTGATTCCATCAAGTCTCTTAGAGTTATCGCAACTCGTCGACTATTCACAACCACTCAGGCTCTCTAGCTCTCCAAGCCTCAGCGCTCCATTTGACTTGATTCCATCACGTCTCCTCAAGTTATTGCAACTCGTCGGCTACTCATAGCCACTCGAGTTTCTCAGCTCAAGCATTTCATAATTTTTCACCAACTCGTGTCTACAAGATTAGGCGGCTTAACAAAGTCATGACTCAAGTCATTTCACTGGGCTACAAACACTTACGACAAGAAGCCACGACTACATCGATGCCATTTGCTCAAAGGCACAAGATTGCCGCAACCATCAAACAAGGAGTTCTTAAGATTGCATTCTTTGCATTAAATAAGCTCCAAAGTTACATCCGACTATTCCATGAAGTTAGGGTATACAATGTTGGGATATGAGGTAGGCTACGCTAGCGCAAAACAAATTTTTTCTACCGTGTAAACCAGGAAAACTGCCGTATATGGATCACGGGATTACCACTCGACGCACTGGTGCGGAAGATGTAGAATCGTGTCAAGGCAGCGAAGTTGATCAGCGTAGTCGAACATGTAGTCGATCACGTCAACGTCGAGCAGCTCCTCAGCATCTCGTCCACGTGCAGCAAGGTCATCCTCGTGTCGCGGCTCGTCGTCGGCTCGTCATGGCTCGTTGGCGGCTCGTCGTGGCTCGTCGACGGCTCGTCCAAGTGCTGCAGGCTCAACACCTCCAAGGTATCCACACGTGCAGGGAGGAAGCGTCGCAAGCCGGACTGCTAGATCCACGAGTTGCAATAGGAGAGGGCGTGGGAGGCGCTAGATGTGTTTTTCCAAAAGGTGTAAATCCTAGGGCGCCCCCACCCCTCTATTTATAGAGGTTCCTGACGGGCCTCTAGGTCTGAGGCCCATTAGTACTTCTAAACCTAATCTAACTCAGATCACATCCGAATTAGGCTTCCAGCCCCTTAAGTGTGTAACCCTATGGGTTCGGATACGTATAGACATGGCCCGAGTACTCCTACTCGGCCTAATAGTTGGTAACGGCCTCTAGCAAGACGTGCCAACTCCTATACGCACACGAAGATCATATCAGATGAACCATCACAACTTCATGTGCATGCTATTCCCTTTGCCTCATGATATTTGGTCTAGCTTCAAGCCGACCGCTCTTTCTCGATCCTGTGATTCGGAATCCCTTTGTAGGTTAACTCTTAACCGTACGTAGCATGGCCATGCATTTTCGAATCCGATCACACGAGGGGCCCAAAGATATCACTCTCAATCAGAGAGGGGCAAATCCCATCTTGATTGACCATGTCTCACAGCATGCTTCTTGACAAACCCGAAAGCTACCTTTTTAACTACCCTGTCACGGTGTAGCGTTTGGTAGCCCCTAAGTAAGTCGATCCACATCTTGAGTACATGCGACAATCTCAGATCTAAGGACAAAGCGTACATGTTGTGTAAAGAGAGAACTACTTCTCGTGTTGGGTCAGTCCTAGCACATGTCTCCACATGTGCCCACATTATTAGTTTAACATCTCCATGTCCGTGACTCGTGAAACATAGTCATCAACTAATACATGTGCTAGTCTAATATTCATGTGTGTCCTCACATGAACTCTGACTAGGGACAACTTTAGAATAACCATACAAGTAAAGAGTTTCACATACAATTCACATAATTGCAAATCAATTCAAGTAGCCTTTAATGGATATTCAAGGAACACAATATAAATCATGGATACAAATGGAATATCATCATCTCTATGATTGCCTCTAGGGCATACCTCCAACATACAAAGTACAACACAATGACACAACAATGACTACAAGCAACTGCCTACTGGTAGTCTGAATAGAAGTCCCAGGCTTTTACTATATCACAAGGATACATAGGCCAAGGTACAATCAGTGTCAAAAGGCAGGACCTGCACACGAGGAAGCTGTGCAATACACATCCATATCCTGGTCCTCTTCCCTGACAACACTAGGAACTCCTTCACCGCTGCTCCCTCGACGGCAACAAAGATCAATCCCTGATGCAGGATCAGGAAGAAAAATATCAAGACGACGAAGCGCACTACCCGAGCTGCTCCCTGGACAGCTTCAGTGCACAGACCCACACTGCATGCCACACCTCCGCCTCTGATCAGAGAGACGGATAAAGATCGTGGCGCTCATCACCCATCACTCGCGAGTTCCAGTGTGGACCGAGCTGGATCACGAGCTGCAAGATGAGGCACACGGCAAACCCTCCTACGAGCATTCTTCTAGCATCACGGCTATCCCTACGAGAACAAGAGTCTGTGGAAGGAAGGTGGCTCTAATCTACAAGGAATCTTCTAGCACCAGGGCGCTCATTGGAAGCTCTCTACTATCAAACAACAACAACCTAAAGCAAGCCATCGCTACACTGAAGGGCATGATCCTGGTCGATTACCCAGGGGCCTATTTATAGCCGAAGAGCCACAACCACCAACTACTTAGAGTTACTGCTCGCTCGTGATGATCAGCTTGAGACGCTGACAAGGGTCAGACAGGCATTTTTTGACTCCACGCACGTGACGGCACTCAAACACAATAGATAAAAGTGAACAGTTCACCCATGCATTCTCTCAAAGTACAAGGCAATAATGGTGACATGACCCTCAACAGCAACACCAATAATTGGAGACCACACCGGATACTATGACTACTCGATCACTCGAATCTATCTTTTCTGACTACAAAGTCAATTCCGACTACAAAGCCAGCCAAACAAAGACCATCGATCATAATCAGAATTCAGACTTTACAATTAAAAGATTTACAAAAAGAGAATTGTTTGAGTACACCCACAAGTACTCGATAAAAATACAACTCGAGTTCAACAAAACTATGGCTCCTCCAAAGATACAAACTTGGACATCTTTGAAGCAATTGGCTCAGCCTCCTCAAGATACTGCACATACCGGGCAACTCCATCACCAGCCACCGACAAGTTTGCCCTCGACTAATATGACTTGACCACTGCAAGAACTTGTTTGCAGACAGTCTTACAGAGTCCAGCAACTCTACCCGGGGCCGCTCTTAGTCTCTCGACTAGCGAGCGAGGCTCAGCGTCATCTTCAAGTGGAGCAATGGCGTTGACTACATCCTGAGCAGCACTGGTCAACTCTTGGAGATCACCTTTCAGTCTCTCTATAGTTCTACCATGGATTCTACAGTCCACCATAGCCATCGCCAGCATCACTCCATTATGATTCTTCCTATTCCTCTAACGCTCATAGGCCGCCTAAGTTTTAGCCAGAGCTGCCCTAAGATGGGTAGCCTTGTCGGCTACCCGGTCATGAGCATTTCTCCAATCAAGCAGTTGGCTACTCGCAGTGGCCTCTTTGCTCTTAAGCTCTGTGCCAAACACCACACAGATCAAATTTATGACTACAATCAAATCACACTCGAGAAACCATGAGTACTCACCTTGATATCTCTGGTTCAAAGATTTATAGCGACTCTCTAATTGATGCTGGAAGACTTCATGATCATTCCTTTCAATTGCAAAAGATTTTGCAGCCCCCTCGTGAACTCTCAAGGAATCTGTAAGATGACGACACTCTTGCTCCAGTTGCGCTACCAATTGAGAGGCTTCGCTGCGCTCCTGAAGAGCCTGAGTATTCCTCTAAGCCTTGTCATACAGATCCTTCAACAAAACAAAACTAGCCGTCAAGACTTATCAGAACAAATAGAACAAAAAATGAGTTATGCTATACCTGAAAGCTTTGGATAGCTCTCCTAATCTCCGATTCTGGAGGTAGCTCGAGTACTGGACCACTAGTACTCTTGGCAACTTCAGGCTCTGACTCCCTACCAACAATAGACCCTGCAGACAAACCATGATCAACTAGTAGATACAAGAGAGTACTCTTTGCAACAAACATCTACATACCTGTCATGCTGACTTCACCCATCTCTGTTGAAACAACCAGCGCCAAAGTTTTAGCACCAGTCGTACTCACTGTTGGCGCAACCTCAGCCGTTGAGGACGGCACACCCGTGGAACTCTCGAGGACCAATGGGCCCTCTACTGAGCGGATGACCTCCTGAAGCATGGATATAGTTGCACCTAGACGACCTGTGTCATCAAGCTCTAATGCATCATCCATAGTCAAGTCGACTATGGATACAGAGAGTACAACCAGCAGGTTAGCCTCCATCCCCGCCTCCATAGGAATAATGTCATCTGCATCCCTGGATCAACCAAATCGCAAGATCGTAATACAGCTATAGAGTACAAACTCATTAAAAGGAGACATTACACAAACCCTTACCAGGATGATCGTGGTGGCAAACGAACACGTTTCTTTTCGGTTACCACCGGCTGGATAATCAGCACCACAGGTGTCGTTGTCAAGATTAGCGGATCAAGACTAAGACTAGTGAATTTCTTTTATGTGCGTAAGGCGTCGGATGGTGACGTGGGAGACACGGGGTTTAGACTGGTTCGGGCAAGGAAAAGCCCTACGTCTAGTAGGGGGAGCTGCTCGTGTTGCCCACGCGGGGTCTGTAGTAGGGGTTACAGGAGGGCGAGAGAGGGAGCTGGTCCCTAGTCTCTTGGTGTGCACTGATGCTCTGAAGGAAAGTATATGTGTTTTGCTTGCTCGAGAGAGTCCCCTGTCTCAGGGCCCCTAGTCCTCCTTTTATAGCGCAAGGGGAGCTCAGGGTTACAGATGAGCCAGCCATGAGGAGAAGTAAAAGAGATAAGCTAATTCAAGTAAAATACAACACAAGGGGAAGGACCAAGTCCTCGAGTCACCTCCCCCCGCTCCAGTCTTCGGCTCCTGACAGTGCATCCACCGGAAGAGGGCGGCTGCCTTCGGATCCTGTCGACGATCTCCCTGGTGGCTGTTGCCGCTAGGTATGATGATGGTGTTCGGTCATGGCATCTGTGCCTGTTAGGGAAGGCGGCAGATCCTGTTATCTTGCTGATGGCCTATGGGACGCGGGCGTCACGTCCCTGTCGCTGGATGCGCGGGGTGCAAGAACGAGTGGGGCTTCCTCCTGTGCTGGGCAACGCAGGCCATGAGTGCCCTGTAGTGAATCGGAGAGAGCTGCAGCCACTGTAGCCTGTGCTACGCGGTCGTGCTTGGATACTTGTGATGGGTCACGTCGGGGGTGCAAGCGCCTTTCTGCGCGCCAGAGCCGTGGCACATTTATGGCGAGATCGGCAGGGGGGCCACGAGATCCGCGCTCTTATCTTCTAGTCTGCGCCTGAGGTGGATATTCGTCTTGTGGGCTTGTGTGAGTCCGACCCCCTATGCCCTGGGTCGGACGAGGTGGAGCCTTGTGGCGTGGGGTCGGGCGCTCCCAACCCTGGGACTGTGGGTCGGTGAGGCGAATTCTGGCTGTCGAGGGGTCGGGAGCGTCCGACCCCGGGGCACTGGGTCGGGCGAGGCGGAGTGGGGTGTTCCCCTCCCATGTTGGGCCGATGGCGGCTGCCATTGCCGCAGGTGGGCCTGGGCCTTCATGATTGTCATTTTAATGGTCATTAGGAGGTCGTTAATATTTCCCCCCAACGGTAGCCCCCGAGCCTGTGGTGGAGTGGGGACGCTCCTCCAGAGGCTATTATCGTCCTTTGTTGGGAATTTCCGCTCATCATGCAAGCTGCAGTTAATCAGGGACGGGAAGTGTTGTTTGTTCGGTTTGGCCAAGGAGGTTGATTAGGCGGAGCGTCCTATGGGTGACTCGGCGCGGGAGGATTTCTTGTTGTCCCATAGAGCATCTTCCGTCTGGAAACCTCAAGTCGTGACCATTCATGTGGTCATTGGTTGCGAGGCTAGCCCCCGAGCCCCCACGCGTTGTAGGGGACCGGTCGGGAGGCTAGATCGACTTTTGTACCTTACCCCTCAAGCCTCCGTTCGCTGAGATGGAGGGGGTGAGTCGTGCCACGTTATCCTCGCCGGACAAACCATGGTGCGCTCGTTGAGCTGCTAATGGGTTGATTCGAGTGGGGTCCCGGTCCCCGTTCGGGGGGGTCCGGCTCAAGCCAAGCTGGTGGCGTACCCCAAATTCCGGCCGGTCAGTTCATATGGTTCCCGAGTCCGTTCGATCAGATCCGGTGGCTTGTTGCCTTTCTTTGGGGAAAAACCATGAACTCTGGTGCCGGTTCGGACTCGAATGTGAGGTCAGGACGCCCTAGGCTGTCATGCGCCCGGGTGATGGCCGCTAGCGGACCTGTCCCTTCTCACCCCTTGCTCGGGGTTATCCTGGGGCGGCTGTCGAACCCATGGTGGGCTAGCCTTTGAACCCCTGGATCGTAACGGGCCGTAGGGGCATTTCAGCCTTGGGCCTTGGGCTGGATGCGGAGGAGGTTGTGCGCGCGTACTCTATGGGAGGCGAAGTGGCGGAAGGCGCCGAGCCGCGAAACGAGGGAGGAGAGGATGTTTCCTGCAGCAGGTCATGCGCACGATTTCCAAAAAGGGCGGGCGTGACGGGGCGTACCTAGCACCGCATTTATTGCGATGGGGGTGTCTGTTCTGCTTCCCACGCACCCTCCTATAAGACGGGGAATCCACCTCGCCGGTTCCGCCCGCAATCTGCCCCCAAGTCTTTTCACCTCTTTGCACGCCCTTAGCTTTCTTGCGCGCCGTTCGTCTTCCTCCGCCCAGCGCTGCAACCTTCCTCACCTTCCGCCGTCGAGCTTTTCTCCCCTTTGCAATGGGATCGTGGGCGCGCACAAGCTTTGGCACCTCGCGCGCTGATGGCCTCACGAGGAATTGCCTCCTCTGTGATAGGACTGAGAGGGGCGAATGGCAGTTCCCCGAGATGGAGGAGGTGCCGAGTCTGCCCGCCGGCTACGTTGTGTCATTCGCCCACTTCCACGAGAGAGGGTTTGCGACCCCGCTGAGTCTTTTCTTTTGCGGGCTGCTGCACTACTACGGGCTCAAGCTGCAGCACCTTAATCCCAATGGGTTCCTGGGCATCGAGCCCAACTTCTCACTTTGGAAGTATTTCTTTGCGGTCAGCCTGTACCAGAAGGCCGAGAAGAAAGGAAGCCAGCAGCGGGCAACCCCGGTGCCGATAGGGTGCGCCGGAATCCACCTCCGCCATACCCGCGCCAAGGAGTACATGGCTATGAAGACCGTGGCATCCCACAAGGGGTGGCATCAGCAGTGGTTCTACGTGAAGAACTACTCTAACTCCCCCTTGCCGGAGTTCACCGGCCGCATCATTGAAGTGGCGCCAGAGCTGTGGTCGTACGGCCCGGTAGAGAAGGAGAAGAAGCGGATCACCGACTTGCTTCATGCCATCGAGTACTTGAAGGGAAAGGGGCTGACCGGGGCCGGAGTTATCGGGGTGTACCATGCTCGGAGGGTGGCGCCGCTGATGCTCGGGGTCCGCTCGCTCGCCGAGATGACTCCTGACACGCTGACCGAGGGCACCGTCCTTGCGATGGGTGCGCTCGCCACGTCCGAGATCCGGCAGCGAGTCTGGGAGGTGCTGGAGGATAAGGATGCCGATTACCTGGTGCCTGGCCACCCTCCGATGCGCCCGAACAAGAACTTCATCCAACTAGTGAGGACTTTGCGCTTTCGTTTCCTTCTTTTGTGTTTCTTGGTTCGTCACTCTGACTCGGAACTTTCGTGTCTGCAGGGCCACATGACCAATGTTGTCGACTCGCGCCCACTGGTGCCAGAGGACACTGAGCGGCGGCAGCAGAATTGCCTCCTCACCGAGAAGCAGAAGCAGCGCAAGGACAAGGAGATGGTGAGGAAGAGAAGGAAGGCCACCAAGGAGATCCAACGGCGGCGGTGGGGCCAGGTTGTGTCGGACGATGATGATGAGGAGGAGGAGGAGGAGGAGGAGGACAACGAGGAGGAGGAAGAGGAGGAGTTCGTTCTGACCCCCAGTCGGACGCGCTCGTTATCTGGGAGCCGCACCCCCAACCGGCCGCAGGGGGCACACCGAGCAGACCACCTGTGCAAGACCCGCCCCATCGAGGCTCTGGGGCCGCACCCCAGGGGTCGGCACAGCGCGTGCCTCGGGAGTCAACGGAACCAACCCTCAACCCTCAACCTGCAGCCCAAGAGCAGAGGAGTAGCAGCAAGCGGCCACTGCCAGATGCCTCGGGGTCGGCATCGAGCTCGGAGGCGAAACGCGCCCGCCGTCCTCCCGCTGGGGGAGTGTAAGTGGAGATTCTCCACACATCTTATTCCTTCCCTGGCGTTGAGTTGTTTTTGCTGATGTTATTTGTTGTTCCACAGCGCCGCCCCCCGTGACTTTGTTCCGCAGCTGGCGCCAAAGAAGGCATTGCGGGTGTCGTCCTGTTGGGATACGAGTTAGGCTACACTAGCGCAAATCAAAATTTCTACCGCGTAAAACCCGGAAGAACTGCCGTATAAGGATCACGGGATTACCACTCGACGCACTACTGGTGCGGAAGATGTAGATTTGCGTCGATGCAGTGAAGACGATCAACGTAGTGGTATGTAGTCGATCAATGTAGTCGTACGTAGTCGATCACGTCAACGTCCAGCAGCTCCTTAGCAGCTCGTCCACGTGCAGCAAGATTGCCCTCGTGCCGTGGCTCGTCGTGGCTCGTCGGCGGCTCGTCATGGCTCGTCGACGGCTCATCCAAGTGCTGTAGGCGCAACACCTCCAAGGTATCCACACATGCAGGGAGGAAGCGTCATAAGCCAGACTGCTAGATCCGCGAGTTGCAACACGCGAGGGCGTGGGAGGTGCGGCAGATGTGTTTCGCCAAAAAGGTGTAAACCCTAGGGCGCCCCCACCCCTCCATTTATAGAGGTTCCTAACGGGCCTCTGGGTCCGAGGCCCATTAGTACTTCTAAACCTAATCCAACTTGGATCAGATCTGAATTGGGCTTCCAGCCCCTTAAGTGTGTGACCCTATGGGTTCGGATACGTATAGACATGGCCCGAGTACTCCTACTCAGCCCAATAGTCGGTAGTGGCCTCTAGCAAGACGTGCCAACTCCTATACGCACAGGAAGATCATATCAGACGAACCATCACAAGATAATATACATGCTATTCCCTTTGCCTCATGATATTTTGTCTAGCTTCAAGCCGACCGCTCTTTCTCAATCCTGTGATTCGGAATCCCTTTGTAGGTTAACTCTTAACCGTACGTAGCATGGCCATGCATTTTTGGATCCGATCACTCGAGGGGCCTAGAGATATCACTCTCAATCAGAGAGGGGCAAATCCCATCTTGATTGACCATGTCTCATAGCATGCTTCTTGACAAACCCGAAAGCTACCTTTATAACTACCCTGTTACGGTGTAGCATTTGATAGCCCCTAAGTAGGTCGATCCACATCTAGAATACATGCGACAATCTCAGGTCTAAGGACAAAGCGTATATGTTGTTTAAAGAGAGAACTACTTCTCGTGTTGGGTCAGTCCTAGCACATGTCTCCACATGTGTCCACATTATTAGTTCAACATCTCCATGTCCATGACTTGCGAAACATAGTCATCAACTAATAGATGTGCTAGTCTAATATTCATGTGTGTCCTCACATGAACTCCGACTAGGGACAACTTTAGAATAACCATACAAGTAAAGAGTTTCACATACAATTCACATAATTGCAAATCAATTCAAGTAGCCTTTAATGGATATTCAATGAACACAATATACAAATCATGGATACAAATGGAATATCATCATCTCTATGATTGCCTCTAGGGCATACCTCCAACACGTCCACCTCCGCGGGGCGAACCGTGACCTCGCCGGCTGCGAGCGGCGGCATCACCGGAGAGACCGTGGAGCTTACCACGGAGGTGGCTCCTATGACGGCAACTGGTGGAGTGGTGCCGCAGCCAGACACAGGGCAGGGTCTGACCCCTACTCCACCCTTTGCCTCCTTGGCCGACCCCGCAGGATAGGGCATTGCCCCTGGGGGCCCTCCAACCGGGGTGGTGATAGACCTTGACTACGAGGCGGAGGAGGAGCGTACGGCTCCAACGGCGGTGGCAGAGACAGGGACGGTTGCCCCAGTGACTGTGATGGGGACGACGGTGGCGACGGAGGAGAGAGAGTCCGCCCCCACTGCCATGACGGGGACAGCGACAGCGGGGGAGGCAAGGACGCCCGCCCAAGCGGCTGCGACGAAGGCAGCGGCGGTGGCGGAGGTAGGGACATCCGCCCAGGGAGCCATGGCAAAGGCGGCGGCGGTGGCGGACGTGGGGGTGCCTGCTCCGGCGGCCACAACGGGAGTGGGAACGCCTGCCTCGGTGGTCGCGACGAAGGCCGCGGCGGTGATGGGAACGCCTGCTCCGGCAGCCGCGACTAAGACGGTGGCGGCGGCGGATGGATCAGGACGCGCGTTGGCATCGACGACGGCTGCGGCGACCTCGACAAGGACGGCGGCACATGCGCCGGGACCGTCAGCGAGGCCAGCGGCCTCCGGGGCGGCGGCACCTGCCCCGGCGGTGGCGTCGGGGGCGGCCATAGCGGTTTCCACCCTTGCCTCAGTCAGTCCCATTCCCAAGGCGTGGAGTGGGTCTACCCTGTGCTGGATGTCCCTTGATGACCCGCATAGACCCCTCTTCACATTGGATGACGGTGAGGAGTGGGGCAAGTGGTGGGCAGTGCAGGGCGGACTTGCCAACATCTGCGCTACCCTGTCCTCGACGATGGGGGAGCTGGACGACATCATCATTCCCGGTGGCCAGGTATGGTGTTCTCCGTGGCGGTTATTTTCCTCCCGTCGATCTATTACTGAGTATATATTGTCTTGTAGGCCCTCCAGGAGTGCAGCCGGGGGAAGTCCAATTTCCTCCAGCATAAGCGGGAGCTCTAGGAACGCTTCTCTGTGGAGAGGCAGCAGACCGGGGAGCTAACCGTGCAGGTTGCCGCCGCCCAACAAGTCATCAATGACCTGCAAAGGCGCGAGAAGGCGACGCGGGAGGACGCGCGGTGGGCGGAGGACAAGTTCCAGGCCGTCATCGAGAAGACTCGCCTCGACCGCGAGGAGTTCCAGGCCACTGCTGAGAAGGCCCGCCTTGATGCCGAGGAGCTCGCACGGTTGAAGGGAGAACATGAAGCCCTTCAAAAAACCATCGAGCGCATCCAGCGTGAGCAGCAAAAGGCTTGGCAGGACCAGGATTTCGAGGTAGCCCGGAAGGATGAGGTCGAGAAGCTGGCGGCCGAGCTTGGGGCGGAGGTCAGCCAGCTCCACGTGCAAGTGCAGGGGCTTCAGACCACCGTGGCCCAATGGCTCGACCGGGAGCGTGAGCTGAAGGCCCAGTCCGAGGGTAAGGCTCTTTTCGTTCCCTTGTTTTCTGTTGCTTTGTGATGGTTTCTGACTTGGACTTCTGCGGACGAATCTTACAGACAAAATCGCATGGCTGAGGGAGGTCCTCGACGCGGAGCGCGCCGAGCACGGCAACCTGTGGCACGCGGTCTGCGTCATCTGCGATAGCCTCAGCATGGTCCAGGGGGAGGGGACGAGCTCGTTGGCGACTCGTGTCCTCAGGACGTACCGGCGGGCTCGCGAGATCGCTCTGGAGGCGCTCCACGTTGGCGTGAGGCGGGCCTTCGGTGTCTTCGGTTCCCACTACTCTGGCATCAACTTCACCGCGATAAGCGGGGGGTACGCCGCCGGCTACTCCGAGGTCGAGCTGGACGAGATCGACGCGTCGGTGCTCAACCCAGCGGATGCCTTGGCGAAGCTTCTGGAGGATTAAGCCGTCCCGCCCGAAGATCCCAGGTAGAGTTAGCTGTATCGGGCTTAGGCGCCCTAGGTGTAAATATATTAGTTTGACTTTGTACTTGTTTTTGTGATGGCCACAGAGGCCTTTTCTATAAATTGTCGAAAAAAGTTTTCAATCCTTTTTCTTGTTTTTTGGATTTGGAAAGTTTAGAGTGCAGGTCGGGCGTGTCGGTAAGCATTGATGGGTGAAGGTACCGTAGCCGCTGGGGCATATGCTTTTTTGCAGTCCGATCAGGCTTGCCTAAACGCCGTTCGTGCACTCTCTCCTTTTCACGCCCAAAAGTTTAGGAAGAGGGTGGCTGGGAAAGAAATGGCATTTTGAGAAGATGTCAAGTGACTTGGGCCAGAGCCCCTGATAGCCCCCGAGGGATATGCGGCCCTGAGGCAGAGCCAGGGTTGGATATCCCTGAGTTCATTATGAAACTTGAACGAAATCAACTCAAAATTCCTTTTTCCGTAAATTACTAAGTTACAAAAGTGTTTATGTACAGAACTTGGAAACAAAACTAAGGGTAGAAGCGTCTTAGCTGCTCTATGTTCCAAGCGTTGTTGAAGATCTGTCCGTCAGGGGTCGCCAGCTTGTACGTGCCTGGCCGCAGTACTTGTGCGATGATGAAGGAACCTTCCCATGGAGGGGTCAGCTTGTGCCGACCTCTGTTGTCCTGGACGAGGCGGAGCACCAGGTCACCGACGTTGAAGGCTCGGCCTTGCACCATGCGGCTGTGGTAGCATCGTAAGGCCTGCTAGTACTTAGCCGAGTGCAGTAGGGCTACATCACGCGCTTCGTCGAGCTGGTCTTGCGCGTCTTCGAGCGATGCCTGGTTTCCCTGTTCGTCGTATGCCTTGACCCTCGGCGATACGTACTACAAATCGGTGGGGAGGATTGCCTCGGATCCGTAAACCATGAAGAACGGGGTGAAGCTGGTCGCCCTACTGGGGGTCGTCCTCAAACTCCACAGGACCGTGGGGAGCTCCGCGACCCATCGGCCGCCGAACTTTTTGAGGCGATCGAAGATTCATGGCTTAAGACCCTGGACTATCATGCCATTGGCTCGTTCAACCTGCCCGTTCGTGCCGGGATGCGCCATGGCCGACCAATCCACTCGGATGTGGTGGTCGTCGTAGAACTGGAGGAATTTCTTCCCGGTGAACTGCGTGCCGTTGTCCGTGATGATGGAGTTGAGGATTCCGAAGCGATGGATGATGTCGGTGAAGAACTGTACTGCCTGCTCGGACTTGATTTGCGCGACTGGTCATGCCTCGATCCACTTGGAGAACAAGTCAACCGCGATAAGCAGGTGGGTGAAGCCCCCAGGCGCTTTCTTGAAGGGCTTGATGAGGTCTAGACCCCAGACCGCGAAGGACCACATAATGGGGATGGTCTGGAATGCCTGTGTGGGCAGATGAGTTTGGCGCATGAAGAATTGGCACCCTTCGCAGATGCGAACCATGTGGGTGGCGTCGGCGACCACCGTGGGCCAGTAGAAGCCCTACCGGAAGGCGTTTCCAACAAGGGTTCTTGGCGCGACGTGGTGGCCGCAGGCTCTGGCGTGGATTTCTTGAATCAGCACCTTTCCCTGCTCGATCGGGATGCAGCGCTGGATGATGCTGGTGTGGCTCCGCTTGTAGAGCTTCTGGTCAATGATGATGAAGGATTTGGCGCGGCGCGCAATCCTACGTGCCTCCGTATTGTTCGCCGGGAGCGTCTCGTGGATGAGGTAGTCAAGGTACGGGGCTCTCCAGTCAGGTGGAGGGTCGGGCCCCGCTGCTGGGTTCGTATTGATCTCCATGATCTCGGGGTCGGAGGGGTCAGCCTCCGAGTCCAGGACAGGTGGAGCATCGCCGACCTCGTCTGGGTCGGCGCCCGAGCCCGGGACAGGTGGCGCGTTGCCGACCTCTTCCCAGGTTGGGGCTCGAGTTCGGGGCAGGTGGCGCGTCGCCGACCCTCCCCGGTTCCTAGTAACGGATCGAAGGCTTGAACTGGTCGCTGATGAAGATGTCGTCGGGTAAAGGGCTTTCGGCCGGATGCCGCCTTTGCCAGTTCGTCAGCCGCCTCGTTGAAATGCCTTGCGACGTGGTTGAGCTCTAGTCCGTCAAACTTGTGTTGGCGCTAGAAATCGGTCAACCGAATCCTAGCGTCCGACACACGACCCGGGAGAATCTGCTTAACTCCTATTCGGGTGATTGCCCTGGTGCAGTTCGCGCGGCGTGCCAGCCAATCGGACCTGTTGATTGGCAAGGAAGAATACGTGTCAGGTCCAGAAATCACGATTGGCTAAGTTTCCGATCTCGAGAGAGCTTATCAGCGAATCGGCCGATTTGGCGAAATAAAGAAATCGGCTATAAGGCAGCCGATCACTGTAGCCTTGTAGACAGAAAACTACTAGAGTAATCGACACAAAGCTATGATAACAACACTAGGAATAGATCTAATCGGCAATATAAAATAGATGAATTTAATAACAGAATGTAAAGGGAGCCGAAACCGCCGATTCCTAGCTGGATAGCTGGTGATAAAACTAGAAAGACAGGCAAAAACCTATGATTCTAGTAAATATCGATAACTAGTGAATAAATCTAAACGAAACGACAGCGATACGCCCGAAGTTAAAGCTTAGAATGTATTCGGTAAACGGAACTTACAAGATTGGCCGGAGATCAAGTTGATGCAGCCCTGCCAACTCGCACGAACTCGTGAAAAGAGAAAGTATTTGGCGAAGTCGCCTGCTTGAAAGTAAGTATGAGGAAAAAGTAGTTGGTTGTATTGATTTGTTGATATCTTTACAGATTTACAAAGGTAGCTATTTATAGCCCCGTACAGATGACTCCTTAACTGACTAGAATTCTATCCCTAATTCAAATAGAAAACGAATATTTACAAGCACGATTCGTGCTAGGTTGGTTATTATACGCTTCATGGGCTGATCTCTCCCTTATCCTTCTATTCCTTTCCAAGCCCATACAGGCCCAATCAACCCAACCTCCTAATCGGTCGATTCCTTATCGGCAAGAGGCAACCGATTGGGAACCCGGCACGCTCGACCCGAAGCGAGGTAGATGTCATCGGCCGATCTCGTACTGTAGCACCATTCGGCCGATTCCCAACTGTACTTTTCCAGTTTCCTCTCTTCTTGGCGCCAATTTCACTAGTGACGAAATCTGGCGTCAACACATGCCCCCCAGTTTCGGAGTAAAACATAGTCTTTTACTTCGAAATTCTCTTCAACTTCTCCTCCGAAACAGCCGCAATGAAAATATCCTTCCGTTTCGCGGTCTTCCAGCTGATGATTGCAATCTTTTCAAAACGGGCGCCCACGACAACCACTACTCCCGAAAAACTCGAAACGGCGGCGCGGTGAAAATCCCATTTTTACCCTTCTTCAGGTGCCCTTTTAAATAGCGGTTCACCCCCGCACTTCATCTTCAAGCTCACGTCTTCCTTTCTCAGCGCGCGCGCCTTCTTCTTTCTTTAGCACCTTTCCTTTGCCGCCAGAGCTTCCTAGCGCCATCCTCCTGTTGCTTCTTCTCTTCCTCTCCAATGGCAGCTCCTTCTGGCAGCTCTCCAGTGCGCGATGCTCCAGAAGTGGCACCTCCGGCGGTAGTGGCGACGGCAGTTGCTCCATCGATGGAAGAAGGAGCTTCATCGGAGATCCCAATGGTGATCCCCATCGCGGCCTCATCATCCGCATCTGCACCGGCGACCATGCCGACCACCCGGAACTTCATCCCAGAGGTTATTACCAAATCCTTCTTATTTCGGCAATGCATTTACTTTAGATCTGTTTCTTAACTTTTTACACCCCCCTTTCCTTTTTTAGGCAGTTAGGCATCGCATCACTATCCATCTTACGGGAAATCCCGGCCTTATTTGTCTCGGACCTATGGGAAACCAATATCCAATAGAGCTTATCAATTTAGAAACCCACAGGATCCCCTTCAAACAATCCGGCATGGACCTGGATCACTGGTTGGGCACTTTTAGGTCCTGGCCGAATGAAACCCCAGGTTGGAGGGAGTGGTACCAACGGGTAGCCGCGTCGAAGAGTGTCTCATGAGACGAGCTCAAAATCGGCCAGTGTATCAACCTGTCTTTGTCCCAGATGGAGAGAAATGAGCCGTTGGTAATAGCGGCTTCTTACTTTTGGTCTGATGCTCTTAATGCTTTCTTATTTGGGCATGGACCTATGACCCCCACACTGGCCGATGTGGTTCTGTTGACCGGCCTTGACATTTCTTCCCCGGACACACCTTTCCACCTTTTAGCCACAACGTCACATCGGCTGGACACAAGGGGAATCGGCGGGTGGAAAGGATTCATCAGATGTAATAAAAGAGCTGGGTCTATTGAGAATAGGGAGCACACGGCCTTCTTAATGATGTGGTTAGAAAAACACTTCTTTTGTGGAAGAGCCGCCAGCCCATCAACCAACACCCAGGCTTTAGCCGAAGCACTATCCAGAGGAAACCGTGTTCCCCTTGGGAAACACTTGCTAGGGGCGACGTACCACATGCTCCACCAAATCGGCGTCAGACTGTCCAAGGGAGAGCCGATCGGAAATCCAGGCGGACCCTGGTGGTTCATCAACCTATGGCTGAACCTCTATATGAGCGAGATCACTCAGCAGAGGGTGGACCGTATGATATTCCCCAACATCAAATCGGCAGAAGATCCTACTGAACGTTGCCGATGCATGTCTTTTGGTGAAGCAGCATCGGCCTTTCCAGGTTGCACGTATTCTGCTACAAAAGTAGCCGAGTACTTCCGATGCTTTTATAACGGCTTTAATGAAGATGCAACCATTTGGTTTCCTTATCGGCGGGATGACCCAATCTTTGAACTCCCAACCTGCTTCGATTCAATCACTAGCCGATTCGACGAAGAACTCAATGATGAGTTAATCAAGCAAGGAATCTTGCCAGCCAACTTCTTTTCGGGGAAAGATGCCCCCACGTACGAGTTCTACAACCCTTCTGTTGCAGCACATCAGTTCGGCATGGGTCAGCTGCCGATTCAAGTGTATTTTGCTGGCTGAATCAAGTTCAGAGATGAGCTCACAACCGGTCTGGACTACAGTCGGGTACGGGACCGGATTCCGGACTCCAACACCATTGACCTGAACAAATGGATAGTAGCCCCCTTTGCTGTCCAGCCATTCAAACTCTGGTGGGCCGATTGGAAGCAATTCCTCTTCTGCAATTCGGCATCGGCATACTGCAACCTCCTGGATCCAGCCAACATCGACCCGAACGCCGAGGTATTTTTCCTTAGCCGATTTTTACTCCTCTTAACGCGACTGAACACTAATGGCTTTACTATTTCTTCAGGCCGAGAATCGTACTCCTCCAACACACAGCCGGAGTGGTCGGCTAATAGAGAGTCATCATCCATACACCTCCTACCCTCTCATCGGCTATGATGCTCCGTCCGTGGACGTGATTGCTGGCCGATCGAAACAAGTTCAGAAGAGAATCGCCAAGAAGACCAGTCGCTGAGTCCGAGCTCGTATAGAATCGGCGGATCCTCCTATGCTCGTATCGGCAGAGACTCCGGCCGCGCCACCCCCTCAGGCCACCAAAGATGATGATACCCAAGTCGTCGCACAAGCTGGGGCAGCCGCCGCGTCATTGTTGTTAGAGGCCGTTCAGGTAAACCTAAGTCTTATTCCTTCCGATTGTTGTTCTGATATTAATCCTTCTTATCTTAGACTGCACAGAGCATTCCCACAGACACACAACAATCGGCAGCAACCCAACTGGCCATCGACGTGCCCCCTCTTCCATCCGTTGAGGTATAGCACTATTTCACCGATTTTCCCTAGTATTTGCGTAATATACTTACTCAACCTTCTAGCACAGGTCATCGGTACGCCAAGCGCTCCTCAACCACCGGTCTTCTCTCAGGGAGCTGGTCCAAGCACCGTGTCGATCATCATGGAGTCTTCCTCTTCTGATGAACCCATGGTACAAGCCCCTGAGCAAGGCACGACGGCTTCCCAAATGCAACACGAAGAAATGCGCTTCAAAGTGGTAAGTTATCTTCCAGCTTTATTTAGCCGATTTGCTTCCACCATCAGCCGATTTATTTTTCCTCTTTATTATCTCCAGGAACAAGACACCCCTGACAACAACCTCTTCTGTTTCGCGGTTGCCCTCTCCGACGATGAAGAAGTCGCTTCCCGCCAAGTTGCCTTGAGTTCCATCCCTGACGACGTCCGAGCCAAACTTACTAGTATCCGATCCCTTCTTCAAGGGGACATCGGCCGATTAGTAGAAGATGCCTCACAGATTCGGCAGCTTTTCGGTGACGTCAGCGGACGAGTACCAGAAGAGGCGGAGGAAGCCTTGGCGCCGGCGGCATTCATCGAGTCCATGAGGATCCCGGTCTTTAGAGCCCTTCGTCATATGGACGATCGCGCCAAGCTGGCCAAGACTCGTGAAGAAGAGGACACGTTCAAACGTCAGGCTCAAGAGGCGCACCAGCGTATCCATTTTCTAGAGGACTCTTGCCCAGGGATCGTCAGTGAGATAGACCGCCTCAAACGCCGGAGGGCAAAGCTCGCCAAGGAAATGGAGCAAGTGACCAAGGCAATCAGTGCCGAAGAGAAAAGGCTCCAAGAACTCCCTTCTGTTATTGCCGATTTGAAACGGGAGAGGCAGCATTTGGCCCACGAGGCCCTGAAACTCCACCGCAGCGCATCAGAAGTCCCTGGATCGGCAGATGATGACCAATGGGTCCTGGACTCTGCCGATCAGATCCGGCGTCGGGCGATCGCGGCTATCGATACCCTTCTGGGTAATCTGTAAAGGCACTGACTATTTGTACGAACCTTTAATAACTGCTTTGACCGTCCTTCGCGACGCCTCCTTTATTTATTGCCTTTCCTATTTTCGACGGGATGCACCCTTACCAAAATTTCCACGCCTCTTTTTCTTATAAGTACCGGCCTAGGCACTTCCTTCTGAGAGCACCAGATTGGCTTCGGTTTTATTCATCCATTCTCGTCGGCACGACCTTCTGTCATGTCTTCGTCGACTTCCTCTTCCTCTGTCAACCAGGTGAAACCCTGGCCTTGATTCCCCTCTCTCTTTTTAACTCTTGGGTAGAGGATGACCCTTTTTAATCTTTCCTTCTTTCAGCCTCGGCGTCTTAGCCCCGAGCTCGAACGCGCCATTGAGCTCACACACTCTGATGACCCGTTGTCGTCAGAGGATAAGGACCTGATCAGGGCTCATCGTGACGAACTTCAAGAACACATCACTGCGGAGGCCCGTGTGGTCTT